>NW_024962264.1:40397392-40882525 GCF_019238085.1 Lagopus leucura
ATATATATATATATATATATATATATATATATATATATATATATATAAAATCTCAACAATTATTTCATTACCAAAAGAAGAGATAGGAAGTGAGTTGAATCATGAAGTATCCTGAATTTCCAATTAATATTGACTTATTTGATGATACAACTTACTATCAAAAACAGAGCAATAAGATGACACTTCAGTGCCACAGATACCTCACCCATCAATGCCAGAATTGCTCACAGCTTGATTTTTCTCCATCAACAAGCTTACAGCATCTGTGACAAAGGCAATGGCATAAGGAGAATGCACACATTGTCCTGTAGGCTTATCTTCAATTTCTTACTTGTGTGCTCTGATTATGGAAAAGGATTTCATCATTTTGCAAAACATATAGCTATACAAGTGATCATTATTTAAGCCAGTGAAAAATTTAACCCTACTTGATTAGTTAGGACTATCTGAGTTGATTCTGATTATTTATAAATACCTGAAAAGAAGGCTATAATCTGGCAAACTTTTCAAACAGTTGAAGCTTGAGCTAATATAGTTAACAGAATTAAACTAGCCCATGCTTTCTATATTTATATCGCCATCAAGTGGAGCTGAACATATTACTACAGTAGCCTAAAGTCTAAAAAAAAAAAAAACAAAACAACCCTCCCCCCCCAAAAAAAAAAAAAACAAACAAACAAACAAAAAAAACACAACAACAGGCTGTGAAATAACATCTTTAATTAAGAGGCTTCACAGAAATGTATGTGCCTGCATTACTTCTGGAACAAATGTAATGATATAAGTGCCACCACTTGAATATCTTCAGCACATTGGATGGTCAAAGGGGTGGGAGCAGTTTTGAGTATTTTCTTATCCCTCGAGGCAGATGACTATTTCCCTAAGTACTTGCTGTCTCCTCACTTCCTAAGACTAAATCTTTCAAGTACTGGCTGACATTCACCAGAAAAAAAAAAAAAAAAAAAAAGGGAAGGGGCAGGGAAGAAGAAAAAAAAAAAAAAAATGGTTTTACTGGCAGTAACAAGGAACTTGCCAAAGAGTAAAGTTTTAAATTCCCACTTTCTGTAGTTTTTATGTGCATTATTTATTGGGACTCTGCTTCTGGATCACTTCTTTTTTCAACTTATTGCATTCCCAGTGACAGGGAGATCAGAGACAGATACTGTGGGCATTATCTCTTTTCAACCAAGCCTTCTAGAAGCTTCTTCCCACTTCCCAAGACATGCCTCATATCAGCAGTAACTCATTCATGTTAACATCTAGTGTCTATAAAAATGGTTTGCTGCAACAAATTAAGAAATCAAGAAATTAAGATTTTAGGATGTGATTTGTTAGCATTTACAAGAAAACTCAACTATAATATAATGCAAGCTAGAAAAATAAGCTATGCCTTCACAAAGGCATTTCAGGATCCGTAGGTGAATCTCGAAAGTACCTGAAATCATCAGCCTTGTATTGTAGTACTTCCTAACGGAACAACTAAGACTCGATTACGTCCTCTGCTCTCTCCCCAAAGCTGGCATTTTTACAGCCAGACTGTAGGTGGCAGTAGTGCGACAGTTATTTATTCTCTTGGTTTGTGAAATCCCTTTGCGGGAGGACAGAATCAAAGGGATTCCGAGGAAGCCTTTTCTCTCTGGCTGTCAAGATGCTAAGATGATCTTTTCTTGAGGCGTTTTTGTTTTTGTTTTTTTTGTTGTTGTTGTTGTTGTTTGTTTGTTTTTTTGTCGTTTGTTTGTTTCTGTGGATTTTTATTTTTTACCTTCTGCTCCCTCAAATAATATTGTGCTCTGTGCCTGAGAAAGTAGAGCTAATTTTCTTTGGAAGTGCTGAAGTATTCATCATTCTCATGGGAAGGAGATGTACTACAATGTTTTCATAACACAATTTACAGTTGCACGGGCCTATTTTGATATCTAGAAGCAATATTGTACAATTTTCTTCAGAAGTATATCATTCTGCATTGTACTTCTTTGATTTTAGACAAGCAGCAAAAGCTGAAATAGGCATTTAAAAGAAAATCACTTAGAACTGTGAAGTTTTATGGATTGTGATTCAATATTCAGGGTAAAAACAGTAAGAAATCCAGACTAGTGATAAAACCTGAATAGCACATACTGGTGGGCACACTAGAAACAGTACAATTTATTCTCTGCTGAGTTGAGCAAGTTTGGCCTGGCTGCCAAACAGAGCTGGAGCTGGTCAGACAAAATTAAATTAGATTTAAATCCTTCCTAAGCTACTTAACGGACTTACTGTAATTAAACACCAAACATCATAGGTGACTCAAAATTTGTATATTTATGGGCATGCAATTAGGCAAGGAATATTAAGGCTGTGACTCAGTAACACACCAACATTCATATAGATAGCATATCCTTATTTTACATACCAAAAGCTGTATCTTAAACAAAATACAACAGGACTACACTTATCTACATGATAAAGTTATTACTCATCCCTTCAACTCACTGTTTACCAAATAAGCAGCAATATCTCACTCTATTTTCCCTGGTCTACACGTATTCCTCTGTCTTGGTCAATGAAACTTCGTACTGGTCTGGAAGCATGTTGTTGATTTGCCCATGGCTTTTTTTAATGTTACTTACCACTATGTAAAAACAAACAAATGAGCAAAACTAACATTACTAGATACACCTTCCTTCAGGGTTGACATTTGCAGCCTCTCAGCTACACGTGTCCCTAAGACTTCAGCAGCAGATCCTTTCCCCCTTCACTTGCCCATGTACACATTATAGTCCTAAACTAAATATTCCTTGTTGGTTCTTTATGTATCGGTTAGCCTTCATATTGATGTCTTTAAGAAGTTCTTAAACAGAACAAATCATCCCTGGGAGAAATGTTTTAGGAACACTTTTGCTGTTAAAATGCATTTTGTATTAAAAATACAAGTGGAAGAAATGCACTAATGCAGATAACTTGACCTTACCCTAGCCTGAAAGCAAGGCCCCAGACCAGGCAGACTTTAGTAAAGAAAGGAATCTTTGATTTATTAGCACCAACACATGGATTATTTCCAACTGTTTGAACCATACAATGAGTTAAAGAGCGAATTCAATCAAGTGACTGCAAATCTTATATAACACAGAACATGAAATGCAGTAAGTTAACAAATGTTAGAGTAATTTTAGGTATCTTAATAATATTACATTAGTTTGATAATTAACATTCATTCCAGATCAATTGGAAGAGGTGAAGTTCCTCAAAGAGATACACAGGAACATCTCTTTGTCCTTTACCTCAACAGAGTTTAGAAGTCTCTCCGTATGAGTTCATGAAGGAAACACAAGAGTATGCCTCTCACTAGAGCCCAGTTTGTGAATGGTGAATCACATCCCATAATGCCCTGGCCCCACAGCAAAGGAAAAATGAAAATCTGGAATATTGGTTTCTGTGGGCATGTCCTCAGTTAAAGTAACTAGAGGACAGGGATTCTTAGGCATGGCGTGCTGTGCATTTCCCATAACCTCTCACATTTATTGCCCACTTCACAATTGCTTTCAAACCTTTCTCCTGGTGACATTTTCTCTTGCAGATTTTGAAGCTAACTCTCCAACTCTGGCACTGCATGCATATTAAACACATTTCAGAAAGTTATGTATGAAGGTTTTACGTTTTGATTTTCTACATCAAGTCTATCTTTGCAGAATCTCCCTCTGTCACTGTTACCATTTCACCAGAGTCAGTTCCCCTCTAGCATTTCTCAGAAGTTTGGCCAGATAGCTGAAGAGTACCTGCTTTTGTACCATGCAGATAACTAATAAATCTTTTTCAGATTCTCAAAGCCCTTTATCTGTTTACTCTGACAGGCAGATCTTCTATAACAGTCTGCAACTGAAATCCTGCCACTAATATTGTTTCACTGATTCTCCACATTGGGCCTTTCCTTGGACACCATCTTGCAGTACTCACCATCAATACTACAGCTCTGTTACTTCTGTGTATCCCATAAAGGCAGAGCCTAAAAACTCTGACAGGGCACAGACTGTCTCTTTCAGAAGAGGCTCATGATTTAAATTCTCTCCCCAGAGCCTAGTTCTAATTCCTGCAGGAATTTAAATATATTCCTTCCCACACAATCACAAAGTACATGAGTTCTTTGGAAACAGAAATCTTTTCCAAAACATTTCTCATTACTTCACACTTCTATTCTGAACAAAAACATTCACAGCTTAAGAAAGCATAGAAAGGAGAAAAAACAGCACAGCATCTTCCTCAGAAACCATATGCTATGATAGTTTGAGAGAACAAAGTTTTTTGCTCCTGTTGGGGCTCTACAGGCTGTCTGTCACATGATTTCATAATTAGCCTCCTAGCAGGCAGTGGGATCTTCATCAGGTGACTCTAGTGCCAATGTATCTTTGCTGGCATCGCCAAACACACAACTTCTTCTCTGCGGTCACCTACTATTTAGAAACCTCTCATATTAACAGTCATCTCCTTAGTTCTCTGACCTCCTTTTGTGCTGCAGTTCTTTGGTACTTGTTTCTGTTGTGGAAACCCTCCAAGCTGTGGCAAGCAGAGTACCATCCCCACTTGTCTGTGTGGGATAGTATTTAATGTGATGGATTACACAGAAATCCACCGGGGCTTTTTTTGTTTGCTGTGTGTCAAGCTTGTCTCCTTTCTTGCGTAGCCAAGACAGACGCTGATAAATATTGATGCCATTTACTCAGAATTTCCTCTGTGTTTTTTCCCCCTCTGGTCCTCATTAAACAAGTTCAGATTGATGAAGGAAGTCTGACACACTGCCGAGGTTTTTGTAAGATGTATTTTAGCAAATCTGGAGATTCCAGAGCTGCTGTTCATAGCTTGGGAGAAGTACTTGACTATTAAGTGTCTGACATGTGGGCATTACCAAATTTGGAAACGGTTCAAAGTGTCATATGCTTCTTTAAGGCAGAAGTTAAAAGCAGAATACATCAGTTTTCTCAGTGGATTTTGAGACAAGACTAATTTTTGAGGGATCTGTATTAGATCTGTCTTTTCTCTATGAACCACTGTCTTACACATTTTATTTCTCTCGCATCTGCTCAGTAACTTCTCTTTCAGATGTTTCCATGCAGGCCGAAATGGAAAAGATTTAGCAGTCAAAAGTAATGGGAGGCTTTCCTTTGTAAAAATGACCAGCAAGAATTTGGCAAAATAATCTATTGATTGCATGTGTTCTAAACAGAGCCCAGAGGAGGCTCTTACAGCAGTCTTGGCACCAAAGCACATGCTGGAGTTAAAAAGAGCCGGAACTGAGTTGTTTTTTATCCACAATGATATGGCTTTGAAATATGCACTGAAGAAGGTACTTTGCATAGTTATTAAGACAACTTAATAACAAACATAATGAAACTAAATAGCTGTTTTTATTGGGTTTTTTTGTTTGTTTTTGGTTTGGTTTTTTTTTTTTTTTTTTTTTGGTTGTTGTTTGTTTCTTGCCAAGGGTTAAGATGACAGAAGAGAAAAATTTGTGGCTGGTTTTGGCCATTGGGTAAAGAACTGTAACAGGTTTGGGCACGCACTTCAGTTTATCAGGCTTCTCTGCTGGAATCTCTGACCTGCTCTGTGACAGGCATGAATCACAGTTGGACTTAAAAACACTGCTGCAATCCACAGGAAGTCATAAAGTTACTGATAGTTTGAGATGACAGTGTCCAAATTTGTGTTACAACTTGATCATTTCATGACTTGATAGTATTTTATCACAAGTAAGGAATTACGTGCTTACTTTGGGAGAGGAATAGCGGGAGAAAAAAAGATTACCAGTAAATTCAGAAATATTTGTTCACTAAAAAAAAAAAAAACTTCAGGATAAAAATTTCTTAATTTCAGTAACACCAAGAACTAATTAGTGTCTAAGATGCAATGGTGATTGATGGTTTTGGGTCATAATGGATTAAAGTTAATAGAGGTAGAGCTTCTTTTTTTTTTTTTTTTTTTTTTTATGGTCACAGCAAGTAGCAGGTAAGTCACAGCAATAAAGGGCATCGGGGTTTTATGGCTCAGTAATCCAACTTCCAGGTTTACTTTCCTGGTCAGTATTTGTGTTTCAATTCGTACAGTTCATGAGCAGAACATCTTCTAGAGAGGGAATCACTAGTTCTAGTTTCAGAACTTTCAATCAAGAGCCATAGGAGCAGTACTTTCCTACCAATGACACTACCTCCTCACATAAAATATTGATAAAGTAGATGAGTCATGGGTATTTTGATCAGATCTGGCCTTTTCCAGTTTCAGGTTTATTCAATATTCTTTCAAGGTTTTGAAGCCATTCTCCTACAAGGTGTGGCTCAGTTAAACAATTGGTACTTCAGGAGACTGACTTGCGCTGCCATTCAGTTTTAATGCTTCTTAGCGTTGGTGTTTCAGTCAACCAGGATAAATAAAGTAAATCACGCTACTGTCTGACAGTGGAGAATCAAACCAAGAGTAAGTGTTTTGCTATCTAAGTCAGCAAAACCACAATTTGGAGACTTGTTTGCTTTTCACCTTGCTTTGTTTGTTTGTGAAATGGGTAAACATTTAAGGATTACATGCACTACTGAACAGGAATCAATCACTTCTACTTTTCCCACTTTTTTTCAGGCTTTGACATAAACAATCAGGGTTTGTTCTTTGAAGTTACACTAGGAATCTATAGAGAAAAACAAAGATTCTTAGAATTTTTCCACTAACCACAAGTTTGTTTTTAAAATATACACAGCACCATTCATAATATTAGTATTATGAGTCTATTGATGAGTGCTTCTTATTTATAGGCAGTTATTTTCAGCTCATAACTTAACAAAAATTCCTTTGTTTTGTATGGAAGATGCCTCTGCAGGATATCTATATTGAGCTGATTTGTTAGGACAGATTTGCTCAATATAGATGTAATATAGAAATATAGAAAGTGAGATTCTTCATGCTTCATATTTTTCCTGACATTCATTTTTTAAATCATCATTTCCCTGGACTTCTGTTTTGTCTCCTTAGAATACAAACAGCACCTGCATCACACGGAGAACAGCTTTCTAACTTGGCCTGACCACAGACAGAACTCCAATAGAACCAACCCAGAAGCATTCACGATGTCACCATGATGCCCACTTTTCCTTCTTGCAGAGCAATACAACGATTGCAAAGCTAAGTACTGTTTGAAGAAAATACTTGAGCAGTTTCACAAATGCTGCTCAGCCTTACTATTTACAGTCACAAGTCCAACGTTAGGATGATTTCCAGTTCTGTAGAAAAGGCAGAGATCCTTTCTCAGCCACCAGCCATACATCCAGACAGGTCAACAAGTGTGCTATTGATCTCAATCAAGCAGCACTGTTTTTTTTTGTTTGTTTGTTTGTTTTTAAAACTGTGCTACCTGTGCCTTTGGACACAGCCAGTTTTTGGCAGCACTATGCTAAAAGTTGGGCAGAGTCATTGTAAGTAGACCCCAGGGCTTAAACAGTAGTCCCATAATTCTTATTTGGATGACTAGATAAATAGCAACATTTGAAGACAATGAAAATCCACTTCCCTACCCTCAGGTCAAAAAACTCATGTGCACATACGTGAGGTAAAGTCTCACCAGTGAAGAGACCCTGAGCTTGCACAAATGCACACCCCTAATGTGTCACAGCACTACATAGGGCTCCTTAATCTTTAAAGCAGGGCAGGCTATAAAAGTATGACAGCATCCAAGCCAACGTGCTTGGAAACAGCAACACAATTACAGGGTCATACCAGTTCTGGCTTTGGTGCCAGGATATTTATTTATAGCTTAGAGTCCTCTGCACCATGCTCTTAAACACTGAAAGAGAAAGGAAGAATGAAAAAAAAAAATCCACCCCATTATCACACAGGCACCTACAGTTTTAGCTTCCAATCAGGAAATCAAAAAAGAAACAAGAACACTGCTTCTTCCATTATCATCACTTATTGCTTGTTTTTTTGTGTAGAGCAGCAAAGAGATGAAGGTCCCTTTCCTTTCCCAAAACCCTGATCTGTCGCGCTGCTCTCTTACTCTTGATGACATGTTCTCTTGCTTTTCATCAGCAAACACAAATTTATCACAAATTTAGCACTGGAATTGTTTCTGATGTTGCAGCTTTAACTATTAGTATTTCGTATTATATAAGAATTTACTTTCCTTGAAAAGGATACTAGCCTCCATACCTTCAGAGGAAAGGCTGTAAATAAGATGTTTTATGGAACCAAATCCACGAGCTAACTTGCCGTTCCTACTTCCCTTCAAGTCTTTTTATTAGGAGGCCTGATTCATCACATTAGGGATTTGTGTTATTTCACCATTCACTGTTAACTCCACAATCTTGCACTATTATAAAGTCTCCTAGCACCACAAGATTTGCCTTAAATTAAAAAAAAAAAAAACACACACTAATTTGAGACATCTTCTGAAATGCTGATAGTTATGTTTTGTTTTTTTTTAAATGCAAGTTTTAAGTTTTCATGAAAACTTGTCACATATCCAGAGGCCCCAGGATCAGAATTTTAAGAACAGCACAAATTATGAGAGAGGATTAATATTTGCAACCAAAATAGCTCAGGAAATTCAAACTTACTTTTACCAACAGTTGACCTTAAGTCACTGCATGAGCTCAAACAGCAACAAGAGTGCCACTTAGTGCTTCCATATTCTGTTTTCTACTATGCACATAGGTCACTCCAAAAGTAACACCTCTTATTTCCATGAAAACTACAGCAGATACAAAGAGTACAATAACACTATTTGATAGAGCACGTTCCCGGCTACAGAATACCACTTTTCAACATTGTCACTGCCATTAGCTATGCATTTTAAACAGTAATGAACAAGAACCTGCATGCCATGCTTGTAAAAATCTGCACAAGCAGAGGTGTTCTCCCATTTTACAGATGTTATAATGGCATCGCTGCTAGGAAAACATTGCCCACACAGCCCGTATTTCATTGGCACAAATAGATGGAAGTCAAGAATCCAGACCATATAGCGAGTGTGACAGGACAGTCCAATCAAAAATCAGCAATGCTGATGAGATGAAATGCTGAATGGAGCCTAGAATTATCATGTTGCAAGATATGGTTGCCTTATTCTCTGGCCTGACTCCAGATGTCTGAGACTCCAGCTTAGTCAGTATCACAATGTAGTTAGTGGTCAGAGTTGATGGTTTGTCCAGGTTTCAGGAAATCCAGAAGGATTACCCATTTATTATCCCAAAAGACTGTGCATGTCACTCTACCTACTGAGGGCTGCACCTTCACCTTGTTCTTCAGTGGGGAATTCACATGTTGCCACTGCATGGACTGCCATTTTGACTCTGGCTTATAGTGGTGACATCACATCCTGGCACTGGTAATGTTTCCATTCAGAAACCTGTCACCTTCAGCCTCATATTTGCTCAGTAGGCCCTAACAAATTTGCAGATGTTCTTTTTGTTCTTATGTCAGCATTCATGGGACCCATCTGGCACAAATTCTGCTAAATTCCAACACTGCCACCATTGTTGCTACCACACTGAAACTGATATTCATCTCTGCCTCACTGTGCTCACATCAACTGCTTGGTCTCCATAGGTGCTCAGTAAGCATTGATGAATGTCAAGAGGTGCAAGTTCATAGAATCACAAGGTTGGAAACAACCTACAAGATCATCTAGTTCAACCACCCTCCCATTCCTATCAGTGCCACAAGCACTAAACCATATCTCGTAGCTCCTCATCCAGGCACCTCTTGAACACTGCCAGGGACAGCGACTCCACCACCTCCCTGGGCAGCCATTCCAGTGCCTGACCACCCTCTGAGAGAAGAAGTTTCTCCTAATGTTCAACCTAAACCTCCTCTGGTACAACTTCTGGCCATTTCCTCGGGTCCTACTATTTGCCTGGGAGAAGAGGCCAGACCCTTTTTCATCACAACCTCCCTTCAGGGAGGTTCTCCATGTGGAGGAACTTGTTTCCACACCTTTGTTTCATATGCATTTCTGTGTCAGATGCAGTGTTCTCAAACTGCCCCTCTGCTGCCATTTGTCACACAGCAGCAAAATACGATGGAATATTGTTGGGAAGGTTCAAAACTCTACTGTCACAACACAAATATATGTCTCTGATGCTGTAGGCCAACATAATCATACAGGAGGAATTACTTTCAGAACAGACCTTGTTTTTAAATGGCAAAAGCTTTACAGCAGAGGAAATGTTTTCTCTAAATACTTCTATTAAGCTCAGCTGTCTGGAACATCTTTCCTATACTTAGGCATTAAAAAAAAGCACAAAATAACAGTAATTAAGAGTCAGATTAGCTGAATCCTGCATTCTATAGGGAGTTCATATCAATCCTATTCAGAACTCGCGACCAAAAAACCTCATGAATTGAGCTCAACATATATTAAATATAAGTTTAACAAAAAGCAACGAAGTACTGAATAGCTGCTCCTGATTGCATTAGTTAGTTATGTGAGACACTGCTGAGGCTCTACATATGCAGCCATGAAATGGGAAGAACCTATGTTTCTTGGGAAATTGGTAGGACCCCTCAACAGCATTCTGATGGGTGTAATCATAAAGGTTAGAAGTATATATGATTCAGACATGCAAAAGGCTATGAAGAGAAACCAAACCCACTCATGTAGGAAGTACTGAGCATAGTGCAAAATTAATCATAACATGGCAAGAGTAGGTGGAAAGAGAGAGGACTGAGTGCAGTGGACTGGTAAGAACATGCTGTCACTGAAATCGAGTGGAAAAAAAGAAAAACACAAACAAAACAACAATACCATCCCTCTGCCTTCAACTGCTGGCCAAAGTACTAGATAGCCAAGTGGTAAAAGAACAGACTAATCACAGTCTGCACTAAGCCTTAATTGTGAAAAACAGACTGGTAGATTATTAGATTCATAGCCAGGAATCACAGCTCATAACTGTGACTCTCCTTACTGCAGCAATTTTTTGCTATAAAAAGCAATCTTTTTGGTTCTCTTAACATTCACATTAACATTACCATTTACATTCTTACACTACTACATATCATGGAAAATTATTTCTACAGGCAACTACTTCTATTCTGAGAATACATGTATGTAGTTATTGTCGTGTACCACTGTTGCAAGGCTCGGGCAATGCTTTAGGAGCAGTCCTTATCTTTTGCATAAAGCAGCTCCATGGGCCAGGCAATTTAATTAGCTAGTGACTTCTCACAGTGCTCTGGGTAGCTCTCCATTGAAAGCAGCTTATGGCAAAGTCAATACAGAATGTACAAACCACCATCTTAAACATACCCAAGAGGTTTACTGCAAAATGCTCCTTGCTATCAGTCAGCATAAGAGTAAAGGAAGGAGGGAAGCCTAGCATTACACAGCCATACTGAGGGATGACAAGAGCACATATTCTAGAAAGTGATGTACATTCTCTCTGCTTGATTCTTTCTAGGTCTTTATGTAAGTGATTACCTATACCATATCACAGCTATAAGATTAACGTACACCTGCTCAATATTTAATTATATTCAAACTTTCACGGTTATCACTTTTTGGTTTGATTTATTTTTACATCTTTTCCACTTTACCAGCAGCTCTCTCCAGAAGTTTCCCTTTGTCTACAAATCACACTGATCTGCCACACCTACGGCAACATGGTAAAGCAGCATATCAAAGTCTACTAAGTCTTCCCCCTCCATATTCTCGATAACTTTCCACTATTTAAATCATTCGCTACAGTTCTAACACTTTACCCAATTCATACTGGAACTTCAGCCTATTAACCCAGCTACAGAACTGAGACACTTCAAAACCAATATTGAGATCTTACATCTGACTCTCAGCTCCACAAAAAACAAGTGAAAAGCACGTTTGGGATACAGCCCATGGACTTGCAGGGGATACCACACCATTTTGAGTTTTGCAGGGTATTGCTATTTTCAACTATGTGCTGATTAAATGCATGATAAATTTATGTCAAATCACCATCCACCAGATCAAATCATCATATTTAATAGAAAATATTTCTCACAGATGCCACAGTGTGCAAATTTAGTAGCATCACTGAACTCCAGAAACTGCTGTTGCCTTTCCACGTGTACTTTGTCTATTTAAGCATTTTGTACTATTTCTGTTGTCTACTTCACCACAGCTCAATATATATTTTGTCTTAAAATAATAAAACATTATATAAACGCACATAACTTGTTAATATACTCTCCTTTCTTGCTCCTGGTGGATTCAAATTACAGGTGATAATGGCAGAGCTAACAGTAAACATTAACTAAGTTCTGATAACACTCTCTGAGAATTGGAGCATGTGCTAGACAATCACTGGCTACCATCCAAAGCAAATCAGCTTTGGAGCTAGAACTTCTGGGTCAAAAATAAATAATAGATTAACCAGGAAGAGATTTGAATATCACAGCCTACCAGATCAATGAAGACAACTGGAAGTTTTAGAAGGAAGCACTACCCAAGAGCTACTTTAGATTTTCCCCTCATTTCTTCCTGTTTAAAGTATCACAGATACTGAAAGAAAAGAAGGAACAAAAAGATCCTGTCTCAGTTCCAGTAAATACTTCAGAAAGAGAAAATGAATCAGGAAACTTGATTTTTTTTTTTTTGAACTAATTTGGGCATACTCAATAAAGTGAAAAAAAATAATATCCATAGTCTCTGCTTGTCTTAAATATATCCATTGTCATATATCTCTATAGGAAAAAAAAAAAAAACAAAAAAAAAACAACTTATTTCTCAGAGAAAAAGCCTTGTTCCTTAGCACTATTAGCTACGCAATTGGAAAAACAACAACAACAAAAAAAAAACGCAAACATCAAAGCCAAAGACTTCTAACCTCAGAAATTTTGCTCAGAGCAAGCATAGCAATGCAAGAACAGAGGGCAACTCCTAGATTATTTGCACATTTTTAAAATACGTCAAAAAACTTAAATACACACAGACTTCACACTAAGATAGCCCACTAAAGCAATGGTAAAACTGGAAAGGGTAAAACTAGAAAGCCTTACCTCTTGATTTGCCTCCATTGCTACCAGAGAACCTACCACAACTCTAACCATTTCCCCCCTTTCAGTCTCAGCTTTAAATACACTTCATCTGTGAACTGATTGTGCCCAGGTGCAGAAGTGTCCTAATGATAACAGTGCAGCCCATGTTCTCCAGGAAAGAGGTGGCATTGTTAATGATTACAAGCTGCTCACACCTGAGCCTTGCATAGCTTTCTTGGTGGAAATGGGATTAGAGAAGTAATTTTTTATTTGGATTTTCAGGTAGGAATCATGTGCTTTTGAGCAATTCATGTACGTAGAGTGGGCAATGGAGACAGTTTTACAAAATAGTGGACTTACAGTCTGATACTATGGTAGGTTTCTGATGAGTTAATGTTCCCATTACAGTACTGAGTTATAAGAATGACATAATTATACTCTAAATATCATTCAGAAAGCATTTTTCTTTAAAAGCCTAGATGCTTGGGAAACTGCTTAGGATTCCACCAGGAAAGCTGAGCGTGAGTATTCAATATTGTATCCTTTTAAAACAAATCTACCAGGTATGTCTCCTTAAGCTCTGGAACTTCTCTGTCTTGTCTGGTTTCCTGGTACTTGTTCATGCAGGTCTTGCTCTGTGAGCATGCCTGTGACTAGCTGTGACACGGCATCTTTTCTTTCAAATTAATCTTTTTTTAGAACACTTCTCTTATTTTAAATCTATCTAGACTTCCTTTTTCCAGAGCTCTAGTACCCAGTTCTCTTCTTACTTGCTTTGCTTACTGCAGAGCACTTGCTTCTATGAAATGGATTAATACTAGGTCTTGGGAGTACAGGAATTACCCCTAAGAAAAAACATTTTATTCAGAACTGCTGAGTTGTGAAAACTTGGATCGGGAAGACAATGGGTGAATGTACCTTTAGATTTGCATCACAGACTGGCAATACGGATAAAGGAAATGGCTGTTATCTTGTACACTCTTATGAGTAACCTGTATGAGATTTCAGTTCCTATATTAAGAGATAGAGACAAACTGGTGCATTTCTAAGCACCTTTTGCAGTATAATTACCAACTTCAAATAAGCACATCTCTGTTCCAAGCCAGAGTTTGTAGACAAACTGTTTGCATAGCTGAACCTACTCCCTTGCTATGGATGGAATCAGCTACACGTGGACGGATTGGGAGTGTTCAGCAGCAGAATCTCCCTTTGTGATTGAGTTGTACATATAGTGTTAAAAACAGGTACATAACTACTCGCTGGTAAAAACTCCCCTTTTTTTTTCCTTACCTAATTAACAGGTTGCTTATGATTTGACGTCATTTCTTCTGGCTCCATTTTTGCTCTGGACAGGAGTCTCTTGCTTCAACACAAGAAGCAAAAATCATTTCATTCACAATGCTGTTGTTTTGAGTTTTTAACCTTTCTCATCATTTATGATTTTCAGCTCTGAGTTAAATGAGTGAGTTGCCATCTTAGGTGGCTCTGGCACCAGAAAATCGAGCCCATCGCAAGTGTGCCAGTGAGTTTCTGGCTGATGTGCCTCAGATGAGCCAAACTGGCTGTGCTCAGAGGTGCTTCTCAGCAAATGAGTTTAAGGCCCAGCAGTATTTCATGAAATGTTCATGATGTTCATGATATGTTATACACGGTTCAGCCTGGCTTTCTTCAGTTGCAGTGAGAGACTCTGTTACTGCTCTGCAGCACTGGCCTTTCAGCACTGAGAAATCAGGTTAGTGGTGAGACTTGTAGCCATTTTACAGCAGTTAACCGGCCTGGACATCTGCTCTGCTAGGGGCAGGGCGAACCCACAGGATGCTGCGTAGCCTATACTCCCTGCTCGTGCTGTTTTCAGGTGGCGGATAATCAGTAAACCTCCTTTTACAAAGAAGCTAACGGCAAGGTGTACTACATCAGTAGGCTTACGTTCCTCCGTGCATATTTCCCCCTTCGGGGCTTTCTTGGGGCCCGTAGGAGTGCTCCGACGCCTGCCGCCTCGCACCTGCCCCGCGCAGCGCTGAGGGCGCTCCCGCCGCGGGCTGTGAGGGCGCGAGGCTGCGCGAGCCTTCGGCACGAGCCGCCCCCCAGCGGCCGCGCGCTGCCTCCCGCCCCGCCCCGGCTCTCCCGCGCGGCCGTTGCGCCGCCGGAGCGTCAGCGGGAATTTCCAGTCAGGAAGTGCGGCGGGCCGGGGGCAGGGGCGGAGGGAAGGCAGGCGGCGGCCGCGCGGGCCGGGGTGCCGCTCGGCTGCCCTCGCCAGCGGGCCGGCAGCGGGGCCGGGGGAGGGAAGAACTGGGGAAAGTCCGCGCGGAGCCGGGGCGCGGGCGGCGTCACGCTGCTGACATGGCGCGGCGCTGAGGAGTGCGCGGCCGGGACCTGGAGGCGACGACGGCGACGACGGCGCGGCTCCGCCAGCCCTGCGCTGAGCCAGGTGAGACCGCTGCTCTCTTCCCGCCCGGCCCTCCCGCGGCGCCCATTTGCCTCCGCTGGCCGCGCTTCCTGCGCCGGGCCGGGCAGCCGCGCCGTGCCGCGGGCGGGGAGCTTTGACCCCTGGGCCGGGCCCTGAGGCACCGGGAGCGGCTGCCGGAGCCGCTCGGGCGGCTGGGGTGGGTGGGGGGCAGAAGGCGGTCACCGGCGGCCGGTCGGGGCGCGGGCACTCCCCGCTTCCTGGTGCCGAGTTCGTGCGAAGGGCGGCCGCCGCCCCGCCGTCCTGTCTTTTTTGTTGTTGTTGTTTATATTTCTGGTGCGGGTTTGAAAGGTCGCGCTGCGTACGTACGCGTCGCGGCTCTTCAGCGAGTTTCCCGGAGTGGCTGCAGGAGGCTCGTCGCGCTGTTCGTCACGGTGCGTGGCGGAGGACAAGACTGTCGAGCCGAGAAGGAGCCCCCCGTGGCTGTGTGTGTGTGTGTGTGTGTGCGTGTGGGACGGGACGCGCCGGCCGCGGGGGACGCGCTGCCCCGGGGCTGTGGTGCGACGGGACGCTCCCACCACGGCTGCTGCACGCCTGGGCGCGCTGCCTGCCTGCAGGCGGCGGGGCGGCCGGAGCGTCGCGTCGCACGCGGTGTCGGAAGGGCGGTGGAAGGACGCTTTGGAAGGGAGCCGTTGCGTTCGGCTGCTCCTGGGAGCGGGCGCTTGGAGCCGTTGATGCTCTGGGCTCCCGTGGTAACTCGGAGCGGAGAAGCGCTTGTGGCTGACTTCGCTCTCACCCGAACGAGCGCCGTTTCTGACTCGAGCCGATGTTACGTGGCCGTTATCGTAATGCGGTGCGCGGCAATAATTTCATTCAAATCAGTAAATTAGGAGTGCCCTTGAGCATTTTCCGGATGAGGCTCGGAGGCAGAGATCCCGGTGACTTTGGTACTGCGCTTCGCCTTCCTGCTTAAAAATGCTCTGAGCCTTTGCTAAAGGGTAGTGCTTTATAAAGTAGTACAGACTCGAAACAACTGCCTTAAAGCACCTGTAATCTTTGCCATGTTTAGTTCCTTTCTTCAGATGTCCTCTTCTAATTTACTCTTCTAACAGAGATGCTTAGTACTGAGTGGAACTTTCCCTAAACCGGTGCTTGCTGCACGAGGCTGAAGGTGCTGTGCGTTGCCACCAGCGGTGGGCTGACAGAACAGGTTAAAAATACGGCTCTTTGTTCCTATTTACATCTCGAGTGTGTGCTGCAAAGCATTGGCTGTTGCAATAATGTTTTGGTTAAACTAGCTTTGTTATTTCCTGGCTGTCTGTTCTAGGAAAGCATTAACCGAGATGTCATTTGGAGACGTCATCCTGTCTGCAGTGTTTTGTAATATGCAGTTTAATTGAGAAAATGAAAGAGGGAAAAAGCAGCCTGTAACTATCCAGAGGTTCTCTGTTCTGTAGACTTCTGTGGCTCAGTAATTTGACCAACATGATCCCCTGAAGTGTTATTGTCAGGATTGACCGTAGTGTTTTCAGGAGATTGCAGCAGAGATTTCAAGGAAGCTTAGCACTGCAAAACATGAAAGACCTGTTAAAATGATTTAATCGGAAATATTGAGGAGAAGAGGAAAACACTGCCTTCTTTCTGTCCTCTGCTCCCTCCCCCCATCCTTTTTTTTTTTTTTTTTTTTTGTCCAAGAAAAAATGTTGATTGACAACAGTCAACACAAAATGAAATTGTCTTGTGAGTAATGAAAATACTTTGAACAGAGTTAAGGGTTTAAAATTGAGAGTGGCTTTGTTTCATTTCATGTAATGGTGTGTATTGTGTGTTTTTTAAAAATTCTAATGTAGTGAACTTCATAATCATAGACATTTAGTTCAGTCAGTGCCTTCGTGATGTTTTGCTGATAAAGTAAATGTGCTGGGAGAGGAAAAAGTGGAAAAAGTCATCTTTGTACAGGGTGAGGTGCTGACAGGCAGAGCAGTGCTTCATTGAGATGCACACTGTAATATTTTCTGCTTCATTCATTGAGAAGTAGCAATTTTTTGTCAAAGTTACTTCACATTTAATTTTCTAAATTTACGTAAGTGCAAATGTGCTTCTTTTTTTGAGGTAGTGTTATGCAGTATATGGGCACTTACACATAAACAAATTTGAGTCAGTTTTAAAACAAATTTGAGTCAGTTTTATTTATATATATATATATTTAATTTCCATGAAAATAAATAAATAAATTTGCTCTTCTTCATTGTTCCCTTTCTCCAAAACCTTTCTATGCCTTCCTTGATGAATATGTGCAAGGTCCAAAGCCAAGTTCAGTTTGGAATTAATTTTATCATGCTTCTCATCACATGTGGCTCTGGAGGGACCAGAACCAAGTTGGAAGGCCCAGAAGTCCTTACCATCAAGGATCCCCTGTGCTGCCCAAAAAGCTTAAGATTCCCTTAGCAGTAGTGAATGTCTTGAAGCTGCAAACACATGGTAAAAAGCAATATTATCATTTTTACTAACTTAGAATAGGACTTACAGTGTAGCTGTTGGTCAGAAAATTCTGAAGCCTTAAGATATTCTGGGTAATTATTCTATGTTTACATAGTTCATGTGAAAACTCACTCACTAAAATCTTCCTACTTTGAGTGCTGTAAATGTGTGCCAACTCTCTCATTAGAACAAACACGTCTGCATTTAGAAAATTGTTATTCTTTTCTTAAGTAAACAGAAGTCTAAAGTTGATTTAATTTTTTTTTCTAATGTATTGGTCGCTTCTCTTTGGTTCTCAGGCATAAAATAACAGATAAGGAAAAGAGAAAATTTCAGGTTAAATAATGAAAAAGAAACTCTGGTCTTGGTCACTTTCAGCTGACACAGGGTTTTTAGAAATGGAGCTTGTAATTTGATGTCCAGTAAGTGAACTGTGAGCCTTTCATGAAGCTCTGCATCAGTAGCGTCATAATTACAGTTGTCATTAATTGTGCCCTTAGGTCAGCCAGACTCAATGTTTGCATCCCATTTTGAGCATAGGAAGAATTCAGTGAAAGGTTTATTTTATTGAAGTGCTGCTGGCAGATTGAGAAGTAAGGTTTGAAGAGATGTTCCAGATGGTTCTGGTCTCAAGGTGAAAGCCTTTGCTGAGGATTTCAATGGAGCTGGCAGACCATGTGTGGGGAGGAAGTTGCTGTTGCTACTGTGTGTGTTTCTTTTTTCCTCTTTCAGCTTCGGTGTTCTGAAAAGCAGCGTCACATTTCTTTTTCTCTTCACTTAAAACACAGAACTAGCTAAGCTAGAATTCAATCCATAGAGCAAACTGCACTGGTATCACAGATCAAAAGCAAAGTAGGTCTGCGTTGTGTGTGTTTGTGTTGTTTTGTTTTGAAAATTGTACTTTTGTGCTTGCATAGTTATGGACGAACTGTAACACACATGAAGTCATCAAAGCGAGTGGTTTTTGTTTTAAGTTGCATTAGTTTAGTCTAAATGTTCTTTGTTACGTTAGAGCGTACTGGAGAAATTAATGCTGAGGGAGTTTTATTATTTCTCTGCAAAACATGAAGGGGAAAATAGAAGCCATAGTAACCATTCTGCAGCTGTAGCTTTAAGCCCTGGGCCGAGGAAGATTGGGACGCCTCAGCGTTAGAGCTCTTGGCATAACCACACTGATGCTGTTCTCGGTTCAACCTCTGTGGTTCAGCTGCCTGTGTCACTTCTTTAACCAACCATTTCTGCCAAGGTGTATTTTCAGAGGCTGTTGATGAGCCAAGGGATACTGAGGATTCGTTGGCTCGCTGCTGTGCTTGCAGTGGTAACTGCCCTTGCTGCTGAGCCCTTCTTTGCAGCTGTGTTCTTTAAATGAAGGCTGTCCTTCAGTAGGACTTCAGAACCTGTGTGCAAGCAGCTGCTGATATGGCAAACCTTATGTGAATTGGACCTCTGGGTTTACTTGTTGTTTAGCTTCTCAGCAGCACTGTTCTTTCTCTCCTCAAAAAGGAAAAGGTTTACTCTTTAGTACTGATGATTCATTTCACTTAAGGCTTCTGAAGTGGGTATGTATGTGCTCTTTGAGTTAGTATTTAACTTTGAACAATTTTATACGAACGAGAGTATTCCTAAAGAACATTCAGTGATTCTTCTTAATCTACAGGAAAAAGTAACAGCATTTTAACACGAATTTTTAGGTTACTTCAAGTGAACTTACCGCCTTGTGGCTAAAATACAGTGCACTTAATGGAGTTGTTTTGCCGTGTTAAACCTCAGTATTTTTACATAGCATTAAGTATATGCAACAAGCACACTCTGATACATTTGAATACCATTTATTACTTTGCTTTAAATTGTTTTGAATGTGTTTTAATAAAAACATTTTGATTTTCTTCTAATGTTGTCCTGGAAAAACTGTTGTTGTGTTGGCTTGCTGCTTTGGCATTTGGTAAAGGATCAAAACAGGCAAAGAACTTGGTTGTAAAGGTACTTACATGACTACATGGACTACATGAGCAGCTGTTACATTATCTGCCAAATAAGTTTCCTTATGCTATAATTTTTCCTTTTAGCGTGATGGTTATGTGAGTTAATAATTCTGACTCTCCATTTCCTGTAGGTAATTCTGCACTAAAAATTTCAGATTCAAAGCATTGCCCTCTTTTGAAATCTTTAATCTTTGCAATCACTTTCATTTCCCAAGTGGTTTGTAGTTTTAATACTGTTGTCCAATGGTGCATCTTAGAAAATATTTTGAAATTTTATGTCAGCATTTTTTTAATTAAAAAAAAACAGCAACAACTCCCCACCCCATCCAACAGGAAATAATGAGCAAAGCCTGTTAATAACAAGAGGAGGCAATTTGTGCTGGTGTGCTAGAAAAACAAACAGACAAGTTGTGTCATCTTGGGTTATATAGTGTCACTGCAGCTTCGGAATTCTATGGATGAGAATCTGCAGGGGAAGGTGGCGTTTAAAGAAAGAAAAGCCTCTGCACGACTCTTTTCTTACTGCTGAATACTTACGCTGAAATCTTTTGTAGTAGATAATAACTCTGTATGTTAGCTTAAGGAAATAGCGAGCACGATTTACCTACTTGTACTGCAGAAGTTGAACGTTGAGATTTATATTGAGAGTAGTTTACTCAAAACAACTCCACAGCACTGAAGTTACAGATGACTAATATTCCTTCTGTTTTAGAACTTTTAAGAGCAAATTTCATGAATGAATTGAATTAAAATCCATTAAAAAAAATCCTTAAAAAACCAGCAACCGTAATTGATGGGGGCTTCTTGTCAACTTCCACAAGCTAGCAATTGCTTTCATGCTTTTAAGCATACTGTTCTGTTTGTGTTTGATGTCTGTATCATAATGTGAGTAAAAGTGTACGTGACGTTCTCGTATGTTTTTGTTTCTGTTTACTTTGTATGTTTCAGAATATTGCAGCTGTTAATCACCTTTTATTTTGAATAACCCCAGGGATTGCTTTCTGTAGCACTTTTTTCATCCGTTTGGAAAAACCTTTATATATGTCTATAGGGAAAACCTTTTTATATGTCTCACATTTATTGTGTTTTTCCCAATTGGGCCTCAGGACAATGTTAATCTAAATGACAAATATTTTGTCCACTCTAAATCATTGTCCAGGGACTTCAGAAACAGAGTAATTTATTAAAGTGAGTGGAGACAAAGTGAGTAATTGAGAGCAATGTAAATAACCATTGGTGAAACCTTTTCTTTGCTGAGATTTTGCTTTCCTAGTATTTGTGAGGGAGGTGTCTCCCTTCTTTTCCCTCCCTTTCCCCGCTCCCTCCTGTTCTTCCCCTGAAACAATTTCTGCAGCAGCTCCATATGTGCGTGGTGTTGGAAGTGCAGGGTGCTGGTAGTCAGCAGCTGTTGGAGCCTAGTTGTGTTGACCTGCTTTAGGCATGTTTGGAAAATGTGTTCCAAATGCCAGCAAATGCTTGGAACCCTGCCTGTACAGTAGTCCCTATTATATTGCTTTTAACAAAAAATGGGTTCATTTTTCTTAAGAAAAACATCTTTTATTAAGCTCTAAAAATTTTAAGTGGTTAGAAGGACTTAAAAGAAATGAAGCTTGTCCATTTAATGTGTATTTAACTGTAGTAGGTTCATGACATAACTTGCATCTTGAAGCTTTAGAAGATCTAAACCTGCTGTTCTATGCAGAAATAGATAAGAGCAATTCTCTAACTTCCTTCCCTTTCCCCCCAGTGCTTTTCTAAGAATATATTTTGCCTCAAAGGCTTTTGCCCTTGAGCAGTGCAAATTGTATTATGGGAAAAAAAGCTGGGTTTCAGGGGAATTGAAGTACTGGATGAAGGTGGGAGGGATGTCCAGAGCAAGGTGAAAAGGCTGAATGTCAGTTGAGGTGTGCTCTAGGATGCTGCTGAAGGCTTCAGTCTGAATGCCTTGGAACAGTGTATTTGTTCTTTCCAAGCAGCCTGTTGCTTTCTGTCTAGCCAAATTCATCTCATTGCACTCTTGTTGTGGTTCCAACCCTACCTGGCAGTTTGCAGCATCTGTATTGTGCACTGTGTTCCCTGCATTTCTGGAAATGCTGGTCTAAAACAGTTTTCTGTGTACAGATTGTTAGAAAAGTGAGCAAGGATGGATAGTTACTCTTAAAAGGGGTAAATAGAGAAGTAAACAATACCAGGTGAAACACTGCAGAGGCTGAACAGCATAGCAGTTACTGTTTCTAACTCAGTGTATCAAGACTGCTGGAGAATTTCCAAGAACTTGATGCTTCTTGTGTATAGTTCTCTCATCAGAGAGTCTGCTGTGTTGCATAGCCCAAATGGGGGGGGGCGCGCCACATAGAATGAGATATATATGCAAAACACATACAAAACAAAAAAGTCTTTGTCTCTCTTTCATCCTTAATCCTGTTTTTAATAAACAAAATAAGTAGGCTTAGGAAGCATAACCACAGCAAATTTTCATTGTGTCTGATTGAAGAAACTTATTTTTAACAGTTAAATTACAATAAAAGCCAAATTAAAGAGAAAAAGACCCTGCTAGAAGAAAATGCAGGAAGAAGTGTGCTTTCAGTATGTCAGTCAGGTCACTTGAAGTGTGATAGTTGTGTTTCTCATGTCTTGAGGTTACCTTTGCTTTTTGAATCCCAACCCTAAAAGGTGAGAAGGGCTGTTCTTCAAAATGAAGACTTTCTTTATACTGTCAGGCTAATTCCAGTTCAAGACTGTAATGATCTTTGAGTAATAAAGATCATCACCAATGGCATACATACCTCCAGTCTGCTTTTTACAGAATGTCTTAATTTCTATCCTGTTACGCTGATCTGTGCTATAGACAAACCTTTTTCCATAAAATATTAATCTATCCTGAGCTCAGTCTTTACAGTGAACTAGCTAAAAATAGTGGACGTGTTTTAGGAAGATGAGTTGATGCTTTATATTTTAAAACACAGCAGCAGGCAGACACCCTAATGCACGTCCTTTGTGTTCATTTTCAGAGGATATAATGGACGTTGTGTCACAGTAGTTTAAGAGGTTGAAGAAATGTAAGAGATGAGTGGCCATTGAGTCTCCATTGTGCATCACTCTCATTTATGATGAGGAAAGTCTTTGTGGAATAGAGAAGTTGGTGAACCTCTCTATCCTTTGTCACTGCAAACTGATAAAACAAAAAAAGAAAACAGAGCAGTAAATCCCCAACATATTCACAGATGAAAAGTAGAGACGTGCTTACCATGTCTCTTTGAAGGTCTGGGAAAGGAAGCACATACGGTGTTTTTCAGCTGGTTCTATGTGAAGAGTTATCTTCATCTGTAAGTTTACCAGTGCACTTCAAAACTTGACTATTCAGAATTAGGGGATTAAAGCTTACATTTATTTTGGGGCTGAGGGGGATGTTGCAACTGCGTAGGTTGCTCTGAAAGTAATGCCTCCTGTTTATTTCCATGGAAACTACAGCAGATGCAAACAATAACATTAGTTGATACAGCAAATTTTCAGCTACAAACCACTATTTTTCATCATAGTTATTACCATTAGCTATTCATTTCTGCAGCAATGAACAAAAGTCTGCATGCTGTGCTCATAAAATCCGTGCCAGCCCAGATGGCCCACTGTCACCAGTGCTGAAACACTCCACCTACCACCCCGCTGTACTCACACGCACTGTTTGATCTCCATATACGTTCAACAAGCATTATTTAGTGTCACTGGGTGCAGTTTTATTCTGCTCATTGGAATTCATTTCCTTTCCTTTCCTTTACTTCATACCCACTGCCGTCTTGTCAAACTGCCCCTCTGTTGCCATCCATTTCGTGATAATTAAATGGAATATTGGTGGGAGGGTTCAACATCTACTGCCATACCATCAACACCCGCCTCTGACATCACAGGGCAAGATAGTGATACAGGGAGCATTACTTTTGGAGCAGACCTCTTATTTAGGGAGTATTAAAAATAATTTATTTCCTGTTTGCAGGAATAAGAAGCCATCCTAATCTCATTGTGTATGCACTATTCGGGCTTTTACCCAAGCCAGTGTTAGGAGAACAAAGCTAGGATGGAGTCTGAAGTCTTGATTTTATTTTTTATTTTTTTATTTTTTAATGGCATGCATCTGCTGAGTGAGAAATATTCTTAAACAAGTGGGTATTAGTGTCTGGATCAGATATTAAAGTTTGATTTCTAGTAGTTGCATTAGGTTATGCTTGTCTGTGCAATTGTGTTCCTGAATAATGGTGTTCCTAAATAAATTATGATTTTTCCAGTTTAAATGTCTGATCCATATGGAGCTTTTATATAAACATTCAGAATACAGTAAATGAATTCTGTGTTCTTCTGTCAGTGGCAGCTTGTACCAGGTATTATTCAGGTATTAGTGAGGAGGAGAGAGGCAAACTATCTGCCATTATGATCTGTTGATTGGTGCAATCCAGTCAGCTTCCATATATGTGTATGAATCCATATGTCTGCCTGTTTTTTTTTTAAATCATTTTTAAAAACTTTTTTCATGAGAGCAACTGACTCATTGTGGAGGAGAGAGGAAGAGTACCTGTGTGCACAGTTAAATTCCCTCAGTAGGTGCAGCGGTTTGGTTTTGAACAAATGGAGCTTTTTAGGGTTTCCCCACTGTGCTACGAGCAAAATGATGTTCCTTCAGCCTTCCCTGAATATTCACACTGAAAACTACTGTGAGTTGAAACATTTAGTTCCTGGGTGCCCTCGTCTGAAAGATTTCAGAGGATCTCCAGGGTAGATAGTGTCCTGGTTCATTGTGGTCTGTAGGCATCTGGAAAGTTATATGGGAACCAGACATATATGGTAAAACGAACTTCCACAAAACAGCTTTAATCCCAGTTGTCTTCAAATGAGAGTTGTATTTCTGAGACCTGGCACTTCTAAGATGCATACAGCAGCAGATACAGCTTGAATAAGAACCGTCTCTGAGCCACAGTGTGGCTCAGGTACCTCTCTTCACAAGGTGAGAGTGAACAAAGCTACTCGTGGTAGGTGCTCATCTTTTATGCGTGCTGGGAAGATGCATAGAAATTCATGCAATATGGGGAGAGGGCAATTAAAAGAGAAACAATGAAATGTTAGGCTCTGTCTTTAATGATAGTCTGATTTTGTGCACATGTTCGTGGGTTTTTTCTGTCATGTTGCTGACATTTCCTGGATTTGCCACAGTCTTCTTAGAAGAAGAGGAAGCTTAGAGATTTGATAGTTAAAAAAATGCCAAGCAGAAATGCTGTTCTGGAGGTATGGGAACAGTTTTGTCCTTTGTTTGTCTTTGAAAGAGACAAAGCACGCAGTAAAACAGAAAGTGTTCTCAGGCATTTAGAGGGCTCATTTTAAATTGCTGGGTTAATTTTTGTCTATGCCCTGAAAAGGCACTCAAGTGTCAATTCATATACACAAAGCTGAATATTTGCACATCTAAGTCATTCTGTATTTATAATAAACCAGCTTAGCATTCACTCCAGAAAGAATGTCTTTAACCTTTCCCCCAAGCACTGCAGCTTAAGTAAGAAGTACCTGTGCTGTTGGTGCTTGAGTGGTTGTTCTTAGTGTCTGGTTACAAATGCTTTAATACAGACCTGCAGTGCAGTATGCAGGTAGCAACCTTGCTTCTGAATGGAACGTTCATCTTTGCTCTGGGGATGTTGTTACTCCTTGGATCTGCCAAAGAAAAACCCAAACCAGAAATAGCAGTTCTGATAAGGTGAATTTGAAGGACTGATGCTAACAGACATTTATTTCTGAGATAACTTTGGTCTCACAGGTCATTAAATTAAAAGTTTTCAGTAGTACTGCCTCTACAGTATTTTTCAACTACAAATCACAGGTTTTCCTGCAGAATTCTGCTGGAGTGAGAGTGATGCAGTCAGAGAAAACAGAGTAGGGCAAAGGTGGTGGAAAATTGCATTAAGTTTATCCTGTTGGGCTTGCAGATAAAGTTGGGAGATGTTCTGTGTGAAAAGTTTGAGAAGTATGCAATTAGCAAACTGGACAGTTGCTATTGATCTTAGTTCCTCAGAATCTTTGTTAGTCTTATCTGGGAATTTTAGGTATTTCTAAACATAACTTTGCTTATATGACTCAGGAAATAGGAAGAAATTAAACACGAGAGATGACAAAACAAGACTTAGGGAAAAGTTTTTATTCTGCTTGTTCAGAAGAAATCTGGCCATTGTAGTTATGGTTGCCTGGTCAGTGTGCAGCTGTGGGTGTAGATGACACTTCCTAAAACATGTTGGCTATTGAGGTTCTCAAATTGTTTACTGTAACATCCATACCTTCAGTTGGGAAGTGTTTGCCAAAAACTGGAGTACAGTCTTTTCAGTGATTTCAGTAACTTGTCAATGAGTGATGAGAGTTGTGATCTTTTTATGCAAATATAACATCAAAGAAAAACATCTTTCAGAATCTGAAGGTTTTGTTACAAATGCCTTGTATTAGCAATTATTAGTGAAAATAGTCCTTACAGAAAGTGCTTGTTATGAAACGTGACTGGCTGGTGTCTAGGTTGCTCAAGTGGTGGGTAATGAGGTACAGTATGAGTATCTGTGGGTGTTTTAGCTACTACTCATTTTTTGGCTGAAATCTTATGACCAATTCTTTGGTATTTGCTCAAATACAGCAAATGGATATTACTTGGTAAATATTTCTTCCTAAAATTGGATTGTAAACAAGCAAGTGCTTTTATTTTCTAGGTTAAAAAATCACTTTATCCATGTGGACATCTTCTTTGCTGGAAGACATGACTGTATTGAATGTCTCCTCTTTCACCATTTAAAATTTTCATCAGTTTTCTCCTGGTGTATTACGGGTGGCTGTGTGCTGTCACTGCAGCTCATTAATGGTCTGAGTCTCTGTCATCCAAATGTTTGGAAACATCCAAATATTCCAGTTATCTATTGGACATTTGCCTAATTTTGGCAGAGTGCATGTAGTGACTCAGTTTTTCTTTACCTGTTTACTGGTTTGCTTTGAGACATGATTCATGTTCGCTCTGGTGGAATATGAGTGCCAGCAACATGTTTGTAACTGTTATTAGTTATTACCCATATTCAGAATGTCTGTGTGTGTGCAGACATGAGTCTCTTGAAATTGTAACTATTGTACTTTTCAGGTGTCTCCTTGGAGAGCCTTTTTTTTTTTTTTTTTTTTTTTTTTTTTTACAATGGAATCGTAGTTCTTTTAATAATGTTTACATGAGAAGAAATAATAGCTATATTTTAAAGCAGGCTTAGAAAGTTCTTAAGAAAATTTCCAAGTTTCACTACTGGCTTACCATTACATGTCCTGGAAAGATAAGGCAGGCGAAAATGTTCCAGTGACCAGCACTGACATCAAGACCTCTACAGAGGGCTATTTTTTTTGTATAGCTATAATTGTCACTGTCAGCACTATGTGTGTCTGGATGCCAAACATTTGTGGACCTCAGGAAAGAAAGGTGCTTCAAAGGAGTCAATATTTGACTCATTTTTGTATTTAAAGAAAAAACATATGAGTGTTTTTTCTTGGAGTTCCTAATCTTTCAGTTAGTAGTACTTCACAAGAAGTTAGGATTCATTCATTAGTGATTTTAAGACTTTTTGTTGTATAAAAATGCAGTGGTTCCTTTGCTATGCTATGATAATGATTTTGCTTACTCAAGCAGAACAGTCAGGCTAAAGAGAGATACAAATTAATTCCTAATTTTAATGAATTTGCAATAAATTTTGACTTCAGGACTTTGACTGCAGTCTTGTGTTGCTTGGGAGCAAGCAATGGAAGATCCTAGCTGTAGCTGGTCCTGTCCTTAGCCTGTTCTGTGCAAATACTGGGGAATTTTGGGAGCATTTTATAAATCACTAATACTATAAGTAAATTAAGATGTGTCAGTGATGGGCTTTTTAGCTCATCTGACTTTGAGTATTCATCTATATTGAAAAGAAAAGTTAGAGTTCTTATTCTTTCTGTGTTTCAGGACTTAAAATGGCAGGAGAGGATCCATATATTATGGGAGTGTCAGATCCCCAAGTAAGTGGGTTTGTGTATTTTCAATATCCCTCTTTTCTATTTTGGGTCTTTCTGTCTTCCTCTTATACTGTCCTGTCGTTACTTAGGTTTAAGAGCATAGAAATATAAAA
Organism: Lagopus leucura; assembly: GCF_019238085.1. Taxonomy (NCBI): domain Eukaryota; kingdom Metazoa; phylum Chordata; class Aves; order Galliformes; family Phasianidae; genus Lagopus; species Lagopus leucura. The sequence goes on from NW_024962264.1 coordinate 40,425,370, forward strand.
GCATTCCAGCTACTTTTATTTTTTAAGCCAGCCTTTCCATGACCAATAAAGTACCTTACCATTGGTGGAATGGCTGAAGTCTAAAGGAGGAACAGGCTTGTTTAAAGAAACATCTCATTTTTGTGGCCTGTCTGCCTGTGACATTTGCTCTGAACTTCCTCCTGTGATAGGCATTAGACTTGATCTGAAAATAAGGCCCCTGACACACTGATAAGTTAATTTGTGTCATTTCTGGTGAAATTTGCATTGATATTGATGACTAGAATGTTCTTTAACTCACACAGATCTTGGCTTTTCCACAGCAATTCCACATCTCATTAGATCATTTCATGATTCATTTTAATTGTGAGAATAATTTGAGTGGAAGGTTGGAGTGAAGAACAGACCCTTTCAACTCACCTTCATTTCCAAGAAGAGAGGATTTTCTCTTTTATGCTTCTTCCACTTTAGAAGATTTTACTCGACAGCAATTACAGTGGGTTAAGACATGTCGATATTCAAAACACAAACTGTAATTTAACCTAGGCATTCTATTTTCTTGCTTTAGAATTTGTAGATTTATTTGAATAAGGAATGTAGTCTGGTGGGGTGTAATTGCAGAATTTGAAATGAAAACTTAAGTGGCTCTTCGAGCAAGTCATGTAGGGTCAGATTTTCAGAATTTGGCATCTCATCTCTTTTGAACAAACAACTGACGACCGCTAGTCTGTAGGCAAAATGCAAGCTTAGAAACTGTGCTGAGCTCAGTGCAGTCATGTCACACTGGTGAAACTTTCACTACTATCGACTTTGCTGGCATTGCTGTTGACAGCAAAAATGAACCAAGACATAAAGTGTTAACCTATTGGGATCTGAACGACTGTAGATAACTTCGAAATTTGTTCCTAAAAGTTGCTTTAGGAAACAGTTTGTATGTATAGTAATGAAGAATGTTCTCTCTTTCAATATAGATGTTTGCAATGGACCAGCTCATGGGAATGAATACAATATTTAATAATACAGGCTACATCACTTCAGACTTACCACTACGAACAGGTAGGAACTGTTGCTGTTTGATTGTGTTATTTTCGTGCTGTTTCTCCTGGCTTCTTTTCTTTGTTATTGTTGTTTTGTGTGTGTGTGAAGTTCTTTTCAGAGGCTAGTTTGTTTACATTGTAAGACGTACGTTGATTTGACTTCATATTATATCTTCAAGCATCACTTACCTTTATGAAAGTTTCAAGGGAGACAAAATTAATTTTCATTTGACTTGTACAGAAACTGAAAGTTTGTCAGTTAATTGCTTTAACCAAAAAGCTTTGAGTGACCTGTTTGTATAATTATTGTTCTAAATTTGCATACTCAGTGATGTTTGTATTGCCAGTTTGCAGGGTGCAACATGTACATTTTTTTTCTCCTTCATCTTAAATAGTATTTTATTTGTCGCAATAATTCTTAAGGTGCTTGTTTTTCACTGATAAAATGTAGAGTATATGTAACTTCCTGTATCATTCAAATGTGTTTTTCCTTCTTGGTGACTTTTGTGTTTCCTGTAATGTAGCAGTTTGGTATTAAATGTACCTGACGACTTCCGGAATTTTTACACGTTTGAAATCTCAGTGTTAGATTTTGTAACCAAATAGTGAAAATGAGCAAATAGGGTTCTGCAAAAGTCTAATATGTGTTTCTTGCAGGATAGTTCCAGAACAGGAAGATGAAATGTGTTACTCTTTAGCCAGTAGTAGCTGCTTGATCAATCTTGGTTTAGTTTTGGTATTCAATGTCTTTGTACTTATTAATTATAGTTTTTAATTTAGAAAATTGCATTTCTGCTGCTTAATTTGTTAAAACAGCTGATTTAAAAGGAGGAGGAGAATAAAAATCTGTTTAACCGTATGAGATTTCTCTTGATTTTATATCTTTAATATAGTTGGTAATATCTTTTAACACAGCACTTTGTCTTGTTGATTTGTTCAAGTCTATGTTATAAAGACATAGGTAGTGTCTTTTGCATTGCAGATTGCTTTATTTTGTTGAAAAAGCAAACCCATATTGTATGTTGTGTTTTATATATATTTGAGAAACTTGATAGCAGTGAAGGTGTAAAGGACTGAATGAGATAAGTGATTGGCCTTTTATTTTGTAGTTAAAATTCTATCTTAATGTAATAGTAAATGCAGATTTAAAAAATATACACTTACTCTGTCAGTGCTTTTTATGATTTAAAGCATATCTCAGTTTTCTTGACTGAGCAGATGTGAGCAAGGATCAAGACAAACACACGGTACAGGTAACTTGTTTCAAGGTAAAATGCACTGATGAGCAAAGCTCTTGACAAATATGGAAAAATATCCAACAAATGAATATTGATACCATTTATTTGCAGTGCATTTTCAATAAGGCAGGTGAAATTGTACAGTAAGACTCACTTGTGTAAGATTAATGGGCCATCCCTGCTCTCCTAGAGATTTTATGAGACGGTTGACCTTATTGGTATTTTGATTTCCCCACAATTATATCTTTCTTACATCTACCTTTTGAACTTACTTTATAGTCTTCATGCCAGGCTCATTCCATACAAAATATTCAGACATATAAAACTGATTTTCAGATATCTATTTCCTGTCTAAGCTGGAAAACAGCTGTTTAAAAACCATGTGGGGGAGTCAAGAATTCTCTGGAATCTGTAATCTCAAAAGACTCTTTCAGGGCTAGTTCCAGCTATATCCTTAATTAGCAAAATTACTTAGCTGCTGTTTATTAATTTTTCTTTATTGCACTGATCTTGTCTACTGCTGCAATGTAGCTGGCACATTCTCTGTGTACAAAATGGGATTTAGTCAAGAAGTATGAAATAATCATAGACTCACAGAATGTCTTGTGTTGGAAGGGACCCTAAGGACAATCAAGTTCCACCCCCCTGCCACAGGCAGGGCCACCAACCTCCAGTTCTGGTGCTAGAGCAGGCTGCCCAGGGTCCCATCCACCCTGCTTTTGAAAAGCTCCACGGACGGAGCATCCAGAAGGTCTCTGGGCAGCCCACTCCAGCACATCACTACTCTCTGTGAAGAACTTCCTCCTGACATCCCATCTAAACCTTCCTTCCTTGAGCTTAAAACCATTCCCCCTTATCCTGTCACTGTCTACCTGAGTAAAAAGTTGGTTCCCCTCCTTGTTATAATTCCCTTTTAAGGTTATCACAGACGTGAGTTTCAGACTAGACTATTACTTAAATGCCATCTAATTGTGCATTTGTAAATGAACAATGTCAGACTTATTAAGTTGGCAGGCAGGTGTGATGTATTTATGGATTGCTGTATCATGCCAGTGTAGGTGAATCAACAAATAGCCGGGGAATCTGGGGACTTTCTGATGACAGGTGTTCTGTCATCTATTTACAGTAATAGCAGAAAAACATTTGAGATATGAGGCAAGGATTTTCTCCATGCAATTGTCAGTGTTCAAATCTTTCTACCCACTTTTTTTTTTCCTGTCTCACAGCAGTTTTAAGTAAAAATTGTGGTTAGTGCTTGGTTATTTTGGCTCTAAAGCTGGAGTAGATGGTTATTTGGGTCAAGTTCTACATTTGCATTTAAATCTAGAAGGAGAAGTAGTCTGTGTGTGCCTTCTGTGGAAAAAAATTATATTTACAGCGCCTTTTGTAACAGTGCAAACTGCAGGACTGAGCTGTATGTTTTAAAATACCTTCAGCAGCAAGGGCAGCACGGCATGAAGTCAGCAGGTTCTTTGCTCACTGGGAAGCATCCTGCTTTTGAGAGCCAGGTACTTATCCTTCATGTACTAGGGAGGTGTAGAAGCAGGTATGCAGCAGTGTGATGTCCACTGCTACACTGGGGGACAAAGAAGTGATGCCTTAAATTGGAGAGGAAATAGGAAGAGCTCTGAGGAAAGTCTTTTACAAATTTGGGTGTTTCTTACTGTTTTCTGATTGTACAATGTTATCTGCAACCATAAAATGTAGTGCTGTGTGTACGAGTTAGAGATGTTTTGAATTTTGGAGATATTATTTTGGTTGTAGAGGTTCTCGTCTAACCAGCTGTTGGCATTCAAGTGTTGGGTTTTTTTCTTACTTTTACTTCAGTCAAACTAAACCTGTGAGGTTGAAGCAGGCTCATCAGCAACTGAAGGATGTCATCTGTAGGCTGCTAAAATTGCACCTTTCTGGTTTTCTTTAACTACCACTGTTTCTTGAATCTACTCTGCCAAGCCTTCTATGATGCTTGCTGTTGAGAGGAAAGGCGTTGAGGGACGAAGAAGATGCTGTTTAAAAAAAAAAAAAAAAACAACAAAAAAAAAAACAAACAAAAAAAGTGTTTCATATTTTTTCAGAGAGAAAGATATTCCTAGGAAGAGATTCAGGGCAGATGACAGTCACCAAAAATGAGATGGGTATTCATTTTCCTGTCTCAAATCAGTGGCCCCAGTCCTCACAAGCATGGGCAGACATGCCTATGGCTCTTGGTATTTTTTTCTAGATCTGCTGTGCTTGTCTACTGAAGAGTGCAAAGGAGGAGGAAGGAGGTTAAGCAGAGCTCATGTGCTGCTTGCTTTAAATATCACCCTTTAAACTGTATACAGTGTTCCTATGAGGGTAGATCCCTGACAAGGGGATAACTTGTAAATCACAGAACAGTTTGAAATGGAAGGGTCTTTAAAGACCATTTAGTTCCAACCCCCTTGGTATGGGCAGGAACACCTCCCTCTAGACCAGGTTGCACAAAGCTCCATCCTGCCTGGCCTTGAACGCTTCCAGGGATGGGGGATCCTGATTTTGACTGAGATAATTTTCTATTTTTTTAGTAGCTGGTATAGTAGCTGTGATTTGGATTTAGGTTTAAAATTTGCTGATAGTGCACTGATGTTTTAGTTGTTGCTGAGCAATGCTTACAAGGTAAGGACTCTTTGGTTTCTCACACTGCCCTGCCATTGAGGAGGGTGGAGTTGCTCAGGAAGCTGGAAGGGAACAGAACCAGGTCAGCTGCCCCCCGTTAAATATAAGGCATCATGCTGAAAAATAAAACTGAAGATTTGGGTGGGAAGCCACTGCATGGGGACTGTCTGGGCATGGGTCAGCCAGTGGTGAGTAATTGCATTGTGCTTTACTTGGGATTTTTATTCTTGGTTTGTTTTTTGCCTTCCCCCCACCCCCCTTCTTATTAAACTGACCTTATCTCAACCCATGAGTTTATATTCTTTTTTTTTTGTTTGTTATTTTTTAATGCTCTCTCCCTTTCCACAGAGTGGGAGTCAGCAATCATCTATGTGGTGCTTAGCTGCCTGCTGGGTTAAGTCACAATGGAGGGGGATCCACAGCTTCTCTATGTAGCCTACTGCAGTGCCTCACCACCCTCAGAGTGAAGAATTTCTTCTAATATCTAATCTGAATCTAGTCTTTTTTAGTTTAAATTCCTGATGGAATTTCTCTCTTCATCTTTCCTGTAGTCCTCCTTTAAGTACTAGAAGGCTGCTGGAACGTTTCCCTTGAGCCTTCTCTTCTCCAGGCTGAACAACCTCAGCTCTCTGAGCCTGTTCTTCATAGGAGAGGTTCTCCAGCCCATCTGCTCATCCCTGTCGCCCTCCTCTGGGCTCACTGCAGTCTGAGCATGTAGCAGCAATGTACCCCTTCCAGGGCCAACTCAGGAGTGACTGTATTGGGTTTAATAGCCAAGACCGTGAGGCTGTGAATGGTTTCATCCATATCCACAGAGTTAAACAGCACAGTTACAAGGATGAGGTGCAGTACAGTTGTATTGAGGGAACAGAGAGGAGGTGTGGAGAGGATGTGATCGGAGCAGATTCCCTTGAATGTCTTCAGGTACTAAGGAAGCTGCTAGATAAAGGACACACCAAGTGCCACAGTGCTGCCAGGCCTGCAAAGATATCATACCAACGTTGCATCCCATTGTTCTTTGGCTTGGCTTTGACGAGAAGAATGTAGCTAAGATGGGTGCTGCTTTGCAAAGTGTGTGTGCAGGATGAGGCCTGTCAAGAGGAAGAAGGAAGAAGTGGTGGGAGTATCAAGATGCAGGAGGGCCTCTGACTCAGGCAGGAAGAAGAATGAAGAAATACAACAGTTAAAGGAGATGTGGGGAAGTGCAACTGTGACTCAGGCTGGAAGGGAGGTAGTGGGATGTGAGTTGGCCTGTGGCGAGTGAAGGGAGAAGACAGAAAAGGAAGCACTGAAGTATCAGAAAGTGGGAGTGCACCGAACTGGCTAGGGTAATAATGTGTGATTGAGTTGCAGTCCACAGCCCTCCTGGTTGTGCAGCAGTTCCAGGCAAGTCATGAGGAGTCCTTGACAATACCTGGCAGCTGTGAGAGTTATTCCTATGTGGAGATGAACTCCATTTCTGCATCCTGCTTCAGCCTCTTTAGAGCAAAAGTGGAGGTAAAGCTGTGTGTTTAGTAGCATTCCTTTTTCTGGCTGTGTAACACTTAAAAGGGGGTTGGTTGTTGTAGAAGAACTTGAAGAACACAACTTTAATTGGGCTGCTCCCAGCCTAGAACAAAGGTGCAAATGTTTGTCTCAAATCTTATCATTATTCACTCCATTTGTAAGGTGTACACCTTCAGCTTTCGTTTGTTTAGACTAGACATGCCTATTTAATAGAAATGAACTATTAGAAACTTCTCTGTGCAAAATACTTCACCTTCTTTCATATTTTTTTCTTCCTCAGGAAAGATTTGAGAGGAAGAGAGGAAGGAATGGAGAAGGGACCACATAATAAATGTTAGGCTGTCTAATGTACTTCTGGAAAGTATTCAGAATCTAGGGAGAGTTGGCTGCATGACATGTCTTGCAAAGTGAAATTCTTTTCATAGTCAATATATTACTTTGCTTGAAAGTTACTTTGAATATTGCCTCTTTATTTTTAAATAGAAGTTTTGGTATAATTAAATGCCTTAGTATGCCTTCTCTGTCCACTTGCTCAGATGTGCTTCATATGCTATACCAGCATATTAACTTAGTGATAGGAAAAGAGAAAACGTTTGTTCTTACAACCCAAAAACTAAAATAAGGTCTTGCAAAACATTGTTTTACATAAATTGGTATATATTTGATTCATCTGTTTGCTGTCACTTATTAATGTCAGCAGATATAATTTGCTTTTAGACATTTACTTTGCAACTTTTTGTGTACTTTCCTAGTATTGGTATTTAAGATACTTTGATTTTTCTTAGGTTTGTGTGATTTTTGTAAGTTTTTGTTTTGTTTTGTTCTTTCCCTCCAAGGAGGCACAAATGCTAGTGTCCTACATTTTTCATTTTCCTGCATGCAAGGTGAGACTATGTCAGTAGTACAAAGAATTCCCCTTAAGCTTTCCACTAGGCTCGTGTAACGTAGATCCTCTCGTAGGCGTATGAACTCCCTCACGCTGACCTGTTGAACCTGGACCTGCTGCTTCGTAGTGGACTTCTGTAACCACTCAGCTTTTGTATAAAGGAGTACTTTGTTTTTCTGGCTTAATGGTTGAGAGAGAGCAGTGGGATTTTGTGCTAATTCTAGTCCCAAGTATATGCCTTGAAAGTGAACTCCTAAGGAGAAAACAGTCAAAGAGCTGCTTGGCAGGTCATGACCTGGATAAAGGCTTGGTTGAGAATTGAGTTACACCGTTGTATTTAAATGTGAATTATTTCTGCCAGTGCTCAGAGGATGCAAGGCCTCTGGATTGCTAAAGTATAACATGAAGTATAACATTTCAGATGCCTAAAGAATGAGGGGGGTTGCAGGCCTGTTCACAGATAAAAGTGCCAGTTCAGTGTGAGTGCAGTATTGTACTTAAACCTAACTTTAAACCTAACTTTATTCATCTTGACTCCATGATACAACACATACAAAAAAAAGCACAGAATCACACTAAAATTAAATATTAATCTTTTAAAATTTCTAAAGTCTAAAATATTTTTTCATGCTTTCCAGTGTAAAATGATGTATGTTTTTTTCTTGAGGCAGTTACTTACATGACATCAAGGATTTTGGTTATAGTGCTGTTTACTTTTTCACAGGAAGAGTGTTGGACTTGGGAAATAAATGATCTTTATATGTGTAGTTGTTATGACTGGCATTTACAATGTAACTTTGAGATGAAATAAATTCATTTGCTGGCTTTGACAGCAAAATAAAAATTATATCTATTAGCTTACTTACCCAAATTTTTCATTTTGAGAGAAAGCTGTTCAGTTAAGAACATGTCCAAAGACATGAAGGTCTGTTTTATTAAAGTTGTAGTGAGGAACAGGGAAGGACGCATGAAGTTGTGCTGCAAACTATAAAGAAGCATATTCTCTGCCATTTCTAGTTGTCAGTGAACATGAGGGTATCGATAGATGGAAGCTGATACAAGTATGTAGTTCTGTGCCTGAGCCAAGTACTATCTGATTGAGGTGGCTGGATTGCATGGTACTTGGTACAAATACTTGCAGGTGTTCAGAGGCTGATCATACCTTCTTTTGGATGTTGACAAGGCGTGATATGCTGGGTGTATGCTTGTAGGCCTGCCATGTGACTGCATGCTGTCCATTCTGAAGGTTTCATGTGTACCAGTGAACTTGCTAGATTCCTCAATATTAATAACTTTAATAGGGTATAAGTAATGAATGATGCATAACTCCAACATATATAGCTGGCAATAAATTATGCAGGTGTTCACAGCAAGCAAAGCTGTTGTTTGGAGTCTCCTTTGATAACAACTGAATTCTTAGTGTTGAAATCCTCTTCTTTGTTGGTAAAGAAGCAGAAAAGAAATTTTACCTTTGAGGCAATTAATTCTCAACTCTGGTAGATGTTTCTGCTGGTGAATTTTGAATGAGCTTTATGGTTTTAAGTTAGCTAGCATTTAGGGAATGATGCAAGGCTTAAACTAAGTAAAGCTAATAGGTCTCGTCTGAAAACAAACAGAATTTATTAGAGTGTAACTCCATGTGTTGACAATATGGACAAATTTCATTATAGTTTGTAGTTAAGTAGAGTGTGTTCCATGTTTTAGAGACACTGAAGAACAATTTATTTTAAAGTATATCTGAAATTATTACAAGAATGAAAATTGTTTAGGCTCCTCAATCCCATTTTCTAAAGCAGATCTGACTGTTAAGACATGTTGAGACAGCTTAAATTCCTCCTATATTCCCATACCTCAGAGCTTCCCATTGGCTGTCTGAAGACTTTCAAGAGCACCTAGACACTAGGAAGCCCTGAGGCCAGGGCTTGGTGAATACAGTCTTTAGAGCCTAAGGGGTTTAAATACAAAATTTAACCTTCACTCAGGAAGGCCAGCCTGCTCATCAGTGGCAAGAAGAGAATCCTTTTCTTACTGCTGAGTGTCCTAACTGGCTGATCTGAGTTGCCCCTTTATGTCCTCTGAGCTGAAATTAAGCTTTTGTAAATTATTAATTCCATTCTTATTCCACTGGTCTTGGTAAAGTTTAGCAGTGGTTGACTTTCAACTAGTTATATTATTCATTATAATTTTTTTTATGTTCTAAACATGCTTAGTTGCTTTCAGAAATGTCAAGACATTGAAAGACATCAGTTTTATCCCTGTAACTCATGTTTCATAGCATTAGAAATATAATTTGCATTAACACTTTTCTTTTATGTTAGCAGATGGACCGTACCTTCAAATCATTGAACAGCCAAAACAGGTAAGAGCACTACATTTGGAAAATCTTTGCAATACCTATGTCACTGTGTTCAGCTACAAATAAAACTGTAACTTACGATGAGAAAAAAAGTGTTGAGGAGGTTAAACTTAATAACAAATATTGCACTTAACCATAAGCATTTTTTCCTCTTGCTTTTGTAGTTAAATCGTTTCCTGTTTTGTTCTGTCTTCATTTCTGTGTCTCTCTGGAAAAGTCTAAGAAAAAAAACAAAAACCAACAACCGAGGGTTTAAAAAATACCTTGCTGGATGTAGGCTTTTAATCTTAGAAATGACTTCAGTGCCCCAGTATTTGGAAATATAAATTAATAGGCATGGAAGATTTTTAGAATTTGTTTCATGTTTCTTGGAAGATGTGAAAGGAAAAGAAAAAAAAAAAAGCAACAATTCTGTTCCCGGAAGAATTTGACTTGTTTTTTGCCATCATGAAGAAATTATGTTGTCCTTTGAGATTCCTGTTTTCACTGTTAGCTGTTGTGAATAACTCAAGAAAAAATGAGGAGTAATTCTTGAAAGTACCTTTTTGTGACTCAGATTCTCACTTAAGCTGCCCTGGTGGTGTCAAATTCATCCCTATGCACTGGTTAGTTTTCCTGCAACAGAAATAAAAAGTTGCATAAAATCTTAGATTGAGCAGCTGTTAGGTGGACAAGAGAGTCCAGAAGCTCCCTCAGCCTGTCTTCGTAGGGGAGGTGCTCCAGTCCCCTGATTGTCTTCGTGGCTCTCCTCTGGACCCTCTCCAACAGCTCCCTGTCTTTAATGTACTGGGGGCTCCAGACTTGGATGCAGCACTCCAGATGGGGCCTCACAAGAGCAGAGTAGAGGGGGACAATCACCTCCCTGTCCCTGCTGGCCACTCCTTTTCTCTTTGTTTTAGTTCATCCTAAATCAGGTCATGTCTCTGCATGGCAGAGCCTGTAGTGTGCAGTGTCTAAAAGGAAGCCACTCTTTCCATCCATGACATTCCTGTAAGCAGCTCTGTAGTGCAGTACCCATGTAGCAAGCTGAGCAAAGGTTTATACAGTGTCATAAGAGTGATCCACAGGCAGAGCGCTGTGCTTGTGATCATTTTGGGAATAAAGAGGCAGCAGAGAAGTATAGGACTGTATGTGTGAGAACACAGCTAGCACTGCAAGGGTGATAGACTGGGGAAGGCTACTCAAATGTCTGCTAGACCTTTAGGCTGTGAGGCATGGCAAGTGAAGAGAGCCTCAGTCATCCCACACATAATGACTCTGGAAACTGCTTTGTCTGCTGGATGCCTTGAGCTCAGACTCATAGTTGAGCACTTCACTTTGTTGCTCATCACTCTGTGTGAAAGCAGATATGTTATTTAGAATTGATTACATTGTGTGGTTAGAGTCTGAACAAAAGACAAATCTTTCCATTTGCTTGAAAGGCATATTCATAAACTGAAAAGGTTTCAGTGAGATAGATGCTAATAATTACAGAGTAATTTTTTGAGCGAGTTCAGTGTCAGCTAATAGAGGCATCAAACTTAGAGATGCCTTCTATTAGACAAAAGCTAAAGATCTTTCATGAAGAATGCGGCACTTAATGGATGGCCTTGAATACATCAGCAGGACTGTGCATTACGGGCTGTGTCGGAATTTGCAGGACTGGCAAGTAGGTCTGAAAGTATTCAGGGGTGGGAGGGGGCATGTAAAATAGCATAGCTAAGTTAAGAGTTACCAAGTACATTTGCTTAAAATTCACATCTTCTGTATCATATAGAGGTCTTAGTAAAGCAGAGGGAATATAATTTTCCTGTAAATAAAAATGGAATACATAGACTTCCATGCTCTAGAGTGATTGCTAATGGGTCATTCAGAGTGCCCTGAAACTTTTGCAAGGCTCCTGGGCTTCGCTCTGCTCAGAGCTACAACTTCCATGTGTTCTTCCCACGAGGAAAAAGGATTTCAGTTTCATCCATATTTTCTCTGTGATGCTTTTTTTTCCCTGGTTGTTTGCAATCTCTACTTAACATCTATCGTGACAGAAATAGCATCTATTCTTGTATTCTCTGTCATTTATTTATCATCTTGTTTTGAGAGTATAAATAGATCTCTGCTTCAGAATGTCTTCACTGACTGAAAGGAGAATTTCTGGCTGTTTATAATGTGTAACAGTGGGAATAGAAGAGTTTACCTGGGGCTAGCTCAGTGGTGCTTTGTCAGCCGTCATTCAGACAGCATTTCAGTGATGAACAGTTGTAACTTCACCATTTGTGGGCTGTTTGGGCAAGTCATGTGTGTGTGTGCATGCATGTGCTTTTTTCAGTTTTGTTTTCAAAGAGCTTTCAAGTTTCTTTTTATTTCCACAGAGGGGCTTTCGATTCCGATACGTATGCGAAGGGCCTTCACATGGTGGACTTCCTGGTGCTTCCAGTGAAAAGAACAAAAAGTCATACCCCCAAGTCAAGGTAAGGACATAAAACATTAATATTTCGCAGACTGAATGTAAGCATATGTAAGGACCCTACTGCAAATCAACGTACATTATTATGAAATCACTCACTTTATATGAAATTGACTGCACTTCATGTCCCACTTTAGAAGTGTAATTGGTTTAAAAGAAAGTAGTTTTCAGATTCGTAGAGTTATTTTGGCACCCTGTTTATGTATTAGCCATTGAGCAGTAATCTTTCCTGCACCTACTCCTCACTGCACTGCTCCTGCTCTTACCAATGAAGTTCTTCCCTAAGGTGTGGTTTTAGTGTAATGCATGGTCTGAGCTGGTTGGTTACTCTACTGCTTGCATAATGCATAGCTTGAGTCTGCTTAGTTATCCCAGTCCAGTCTGAAATGCTATTTACCTGCTTTCCCTCCCTTGTCTGTTCATGTTACTCCTTACTCAATGCCTCTAGGATATTAAGTCCTTAGGTTCTTAAGGATTTAATCCAGATAACTTTAAAATCAACCAAAATGTGTCATTTAAACAGGAGTAGCACTATATTCAGGAGTTCCGAACCCTTTTTTTCTTTCCAGGAAAAAGATTGAGCATGTTAATTAAAGAAACATTCAGAGCTAGCACAATGTGAAGACTATAACAGTGATGGTTAACTGTTCTAGGATTAGGGATGGACTTTTATTGCCTAAGGTTCTTGCAGAAAATCCTTTCTGTGTAGAAGAGAGGAAAACATAAACTGTGTGTTTTCTGGTTTTTTTTCTTTTTGTTCAGAGTTAATGAAAGTCCTGTTGTTACATTACATCTTTGTTGAGCTTTTACACTAGAGATTGTATCACGAGGAGCAGGATTAATATCTTTTAATTCTGGTGTTGTCTTCTTTAGAAGAAGACAAGGGAATGGAAAGGGTGGCAAGCAGTCAGTCTCTGTACCAGGCCTTGCTGTGTGCTGCTTGTCAACTTTCTCTTGTACGTGTGTGTAGTTCTTCTGCAGTTCTTGAGAAAGGCTAAAGTTTGGAACAACTGCATCTCCAGAATGAATCAGTACATGCATGACTCAATGGAAAATAATCAGCATTGGTTAAGATAGCCTAGGGTGTTTTAGTCTGGCAAATTGAGAGAAGGATGAGAAATTTAGCCTTGCAAAACTGTTAGGAAAAACTACTAGCCCAGGCAAAGGTTCTACTTGCATTTTCCTTTCCTATTGTGATGGTGATGATGAACCAGAGAATAAAATTTACTGGTATGGTTCATATGAAAATTATGTACCTCAGTGATGCCATGTCTTTGGATTACAATTCCATCTATATTGATAATTAATAAAAATATCAGGTGTTACTGATAATAATTGTCATGCTGTTGTGTTTCCTAAAGGTGTCATGGGACTTACGATAGCATGACAAGTGTACACACAATGAGAAGTTCTGTAGGGAATGGAATTTTTCCATGGAAAAACTAGAAAGCAAAACCTTCTTTGGCTTTCCATCAAACCTCCTATTTTCATTGATCATCAGATTTAAATTTCATCTAAAGCTCTCCCAGCACACGTGTCCCGTCCCCTCCCTCCCTCCCTCTTGTCCTACTGTGTGCATCTGGGTTTTTTCTACTACAAATCCCCGCATGGCAACACCTGCTGGGAGAGGCTGGCAAAGGAACACAACAAGTAAATTCCTCAGGGCCGTTACTTGTTACTGCTTGTTCTTGATTCAAGTGGTGCCAGCGAATACAGAAGCATTTCACACCTTTTCCTGTAAGTCTCTCTGGTGTTTTGTCAAAGGGTGCTCACCTTGTTGTAAATGAGATGAGCACACTTGAAGGTTACTCTATTTCATTTAATTTTTTATAGTTACACCACGACTTTCACCATAGAACTTTCATTTGCTGATCATAGTGATGTGAAAGGACAGCAGCGTGTTTTGACTTCAATGTAAAAAAAAAACAAAAACAAAAACAAAACAAAACCAAAACAAACTCATCTTTGTAACAGATCTTTAAAACATGGCTATGAGTTGATGTAACTTATCAATAGGCACCACCGAGTGTTAGACATTTTCAGTGAAAAAAAAAAAGCATGGTAGTCTAACTGCTCCCTTTTCATAGGATTATGCATTGTAGACCTGAAGAAAACACAGTGTTCTGCTATGACCTCTTGAATAATGTCAACTACTGAATCTCAATCGTTTTTTTCCCTGCACCTACTCCCTTACTTCTAGCTGAGCTGGAACGTATGAAGATGTGCCTTTCATTTAAAGGCTGGAGAGCTGAAGACTGCCATGTCTCTAAGCAAGATGTTTTGGTAGTTAATTACATATTTAACCACGCCCTGTAGAGCTTATTAGAAGATGGTGCATGTCAGAAGTTAGTGTAGCAGTTCTGCTTTGCATTTGAGACAAAACTGCACTGCCTGGTAACTTGGAATTGGTTTTAAGACTCTAGTTTTAACAGCATATATGGCCTTGTTAGCAGTAGTATTTTTACTATAATGCCAAGGATAGAATTCATTCAACTTAATGGAATTGTATTCCTTTATTTACAGCTGTCTTTGCTATCAGTAATCCTACTAGTATGTACAAAAACTGTTACGTACTTACAAGATTACGTGAGTTCTATATATCCTTACAGAGAAGCTGTAGATATTGAACAAAGTATAATGAGGAACTTCTTTGCTGTCCAGAGAGGTTGTGGAATCCCAGTCTCTCCCAGGACCTCTCTGAATGCCTACCTGTGCAATCTACTGTAGAGAACCTGCTTTAGCAGGCGGGTTGGACTTGAAAATCCTTAGAGATCCCTTCCAACCCCTACAGTTTTGTGATTCTGTGAAGCTAGATTTAATAATAAGTTATGTAAAATTATTCATTTAAATTTCATTTTTGTCTGCTTAGTGGAAACAGTGCAACAGCGGAAAATTGTAACATTTAGAACAGTTGAAATTATGGCTTTTGAGCTGTTGGCTCTTTATCAGTTTTATCAGCTTGTTCAAGCAAAGAACGATTGGGAGTTCTATATAGTTGTTCTATATCCAAATAATAGCAGACATGCTTTCCTAAAATCTTCTGAAGAGTTTTAGGAAAAAAAAAACAACACCACCACCAAAAGAACAAAACTGGGTTGTCTGATATCACCAGCTTACTGAACTGTCTTCAATTCTTATTCATAAGTTGCTTGTTCTGACATATTTGGAAAACTGCCAGAAAACTTCCATAGAATATTTCCACTTGCCTTTTTTACATGTTTGTATGTCCTGATCTTTTATACTGATATTGGTGTATTCAGGCTTGACACTGATACAGTTTTGGGTGTGAAAAGAATTTACTGAAAACTGTGGTGTGACGGAAATGTCCTGAGTTTTCATTTTCCTTGGGGCAATTCTACATGGGTGGCTGCACACAATTTCAAGTTGTCTATTCTGTGAGCTGGATGTAAATGAGTTTCAGCCTAGAGGCTGAGTAACCGCACTGCTCAGAGATGTGCCCAAGCTAATGAGCACCGTCTCTGTACCCATGAGTTTGGATGTAGTGCAGTTCAGCTTGAAGATCAAAGCCGAGTCCCATGTAGGCAGCCCTGAACTCGGGTACCCAAATAGGAGCACTGCCCATCCAGGCATGTCCTTAGGCTATCCTAAATTATACTTCAATTTGGAGATAAGCGTTCTCATTGAAATCAGGGGGATTTCAGCACCTAATTCAAGTTCAGGAGGAACATTTGCAGAAAATGAGGCGAGTTATTTGGTTGATGAACTTTCTTGTTGAAGAAAGCTTTTTCCACCCCATAGGAATTAAATTGTGGAGTGTTAGTTTGCTGATTACAGGTTAAAGATTAATTCATTCAAGAGCAGAATTAAGAAATAATCACTAATGGAGAATAAACAGATGTTTTTCTTATAAATCTGTAATACCTATTGAAAGCCTGCACTGAAGCAAGTCAGCTGTAGGTAAATTCATTGAGATCTGTGCTTTTTGCTGCCATGGTTGGTTAGGCTGAGTCTGGAGTGCTGAGTCCCTTTACTAGGGCTTCTAAAACAGTGCATCGAAGTCTGTGACCTCACATTTGGGGAGGATCAAAAGATTTAAAACTCCCATTGATTTAAGTTACTGTACATTGCTTACTCTCAGGCTTTTAAATAAGTACTTTAGTGATTAAAAAATTCCTACCAAGTTTGAAATGTATGTTAAGCTGGCAACTCATATTTGGCATTTATAAAGAATAAGTGATGCCTCATCTGTGGAACTTTTCTTGTGTGTGTGTGTGTGTATTTATGACAGCACTGCTGGTCATACTCAAAAGGTCAGGCAAGATTGGGGATGTAGCTTCTATAACAAAACGATTAGAAAGAGAAATACTTATTTTTATCATTGCTGGCTTTATATGTTTGACATGGTCTTTTCCATCATTTGCTTTCTTTAGTTAACTAGTTGGTTTCACTTCTTGCTTGTATGAGTAACTGGAAAAAACATCTTTCTACTTGAATCTTATGAAGTTTTTGTAAAGTTGTAGGATGTATTAAAAAAAATGTAGGGGATTGGATCTCAAAAAGATGTGGAATAACTGAAAAAAAAAATTCAACTTTCATTTTGAAATTGAGTAAATTTCAAGTTCACAGAGTCCTTTTAATCTCTCAGGCAAATCTCTCCCAAACAGGAACAGCCGATAACTGTGAGCCTGCAGCATTTTAACTTTATCAGATTAGATCAATTGAATGCTGCTTCAGTGCAGGATGTAATCAAGTATTACAACTATGCTTCTTCCCAGGAACTCCTTATTTTCTTTTTTCTCCCTTGTCTTCAATTTGATGTTCAGTTACTGTTGTTTTTGAGTTCGCAGATCTGCTTTGGAGCAGTAGAGCACCCAACTGCTGTCTCCATCTTGTATTGCAAATAGTTTTTTTCTGTCAATGCCATAATCTTTGTATTCCTGTACGTATATCCAGTATTGTGATATGCTGTCTACCTTCTAGCACCTTTGACTGCATTTTCTATGTGAAGTAAAAGGTGGCAGTTATTTGTATATATTAATACCAGAATACATTTTGGGTTATTCAGCAATTGTGATGTTGTCGATGATTCAAGGATACCCCAAAATGATTTCAGGCTTGTTTTAGGTTACATAAGGATGGTTAACCACTGGGGCTGTTTTTCTGGGTGCAGATGAGCTGGATGTCACAAAATCTCTTAGGAAGGTCCATCTGTAAAGCAAACATGTAGGAAGCATCCTATAGCCTTCGCAGCATAGAATGTCAGCCTAGAAAAAAGTCTTTTCTTGCCAGATGATCTATATAAGGTATTACATTTTTAGAACAATTTTTTTTTTCTTTTTTTTTTTCCCCCTAAGAAGAGACTACAAAGATGGTGCTGAGCTGAGTAACATGGGAAGATTGCAATCTGGTTACCACTGCAGCTATATGTTCTGCTTTCAGGGGCTGGAAAGTCCTTGCCGTGCACCAGTCCTACCTAAAGTTTCACTGTGGTTTCTACAGCTGATGAAGGGTTGTCTTGAACTTTACTGAAGTGACACAAGAACATGCATGTTACTCATAATGAATATAACACTGTAGATGTGCTCGGAACTTTCTAGCAGGGAAAGCCTTTCTTAGGGATGAAAAGAAAGTATTTTTGAAAACCTAGTTGTAGTAATGAAGGTGACATTTAGCACAAAATATAATGTTTTTATTTTCAGTTCATTTTATGAATGTTACACAGATTCCTGCATTTTCTCACTGCTGAGAATGATAGAAATGACAAAGCAGTGGTTATTCTGCGTGTTCGTATTGTTTCAGTCCAGGAGCAATTACAGTTTGGGAACAGACGGAAGCACGAGTTCCCCCATGTTTCATATTTTAGAAAGCACCACTTGTAAAATACTCATGACTACAGTTTTATATGGTTATCTCACAAGCAATGAGTAGTGAGAAGACTTTTTCACACCTGTTTCTCCTGGAACAGCTTTTTCATACTTTGGGGTTTTTTATTGTTAGCAGCAAATTGGAAGGCGTTGAAGACGCACGTTATGCAGAGTGTTTCAGCTGTGATGGAATGGATTCAAGAGAGGGGTTAAATGGAGTGAAGGAGGCTAGCAGGACTTATAATGTGGTGAAGTCGTGGCAATCCCCGGTTATCAGCGTTTTATCAACAATATAACCTTAAGTGTTCAGTTCATCACTGATTCATCACTTTAATGTTCATCGTGATCCTTTAATACCTTGGTTGATTAGATCTATAAGCTGCTGTAATACAAAGAACTTTTCCTCAGGCAAATCAGAAGAAACCTTAGAGGAGGAGGGAAAAAACCAACATTGATAAAAGGGTTAATTAAGTGAATTGGAAGGGAAGGTAATGTTTGCTTTTTTTTAAATCAAGATAATTTTATATTTGTTATAATTTGAAAATGATGCGTAACAGATAACTGAGTTGAAGTATATTATCCATGAGGAGAACAAATAATGTTTTAAATAATATGTAAAACAAATAACTGGTATTAATAAATGGTACTTTGGTAATTTCAGAGATATATGCATATATTTTTAACATTACTTGACATCACAATTTTAAAAGCCGTTGAGAATGTATGGTGACCAGGAGTTCTGATGGAGGGGGGCAGGAAGCTTTCTAGTGCTCCAGAGTGCTATGAAGGCATCCAGATAATCCTAAATGCAGTCCTATAAAATCTTAGATGGTGTTTTTGTGTATATCCTCACCTACACTTACAGAAGTATTTACTGGGCTGGTTTATGTGTTGATGTCACTTGTGATCTAACAAAATACCTTTGAATACAGAATTCTTCCACTTCAAAATCTCTACCTGAGTGATCATTGTAATGAGAGCAAAGTGCTTTAAAGTGATCATAATATTTACAATTATTTGAAAACATTTTTGAGTTTGGCAAAAAAAAGCAGATATTTTGTTGAATAGATGCATTTTTAATGCGATTCTTAACATGTAACAATGTCTAATGTGAATTTAATGTACTAAGTTAAGTTTATGTAGAGCAATGTGGTATAACTAGCCAGAATATAAAGCTAATAATAGTGATATGGGAAACAGGAGATTGCTTTTCCTTATGTTTGTTTTACTTCTTTACTTTTTCTGTCACTACTTCTGCCATTTGTGTATCAATTTTAATTACAAATGAGTCATTGGCTTTTTTTTTTTTTTTTTGTGATGACCTGATACAGTTAGTTTTTCTTGTGAGTGAATACACATTTCTCCTAAGCAAGCTTGATTGTACTTAGCTGACAGAATATTTCACTGGAATTACTGTTTGTTCCATTTTTAAAAACATCGGTTTTACATTTATTTACAGATTTGCAACTATGTTGGACCTGCAAAAGTAATCGTCCAGTTAGTTACTAATGGGAAATACGTCCACTTACACGCTCACAGCTTGGTGGGTAAATTTTGTGAAGATGGAGTGTGCACAGTCAATGCAGGACCGAAAGACATGGTTGTTGGGTAAGTCTGTCAAATGTATTTGTTACGTTTAGCCAAGAGGGAGAGAATCGATTTTGGTCACAGTTCTGATCAGTGTTTCACCTTTGCTAAAACCTGCTGTAGAAATACAGTGAAGAGAAAAGCTTTAAGAAAGTGAGGTTAGTAAATTTGAAATTAAGGCAAGACAGGTATAAACATGAAAATACTAAATGAGTCAAACTTCTTAAGTTTAAAGCAATAAGATTATAGTGAAGTTGTAGTTGGTCTGTTCTTGTTTAATTTAAAGGAGTAATTGTTTATATCAGTAAATGCAACTCAGGCTCCTGTCTACGTTTTCAGTCTTAGATCAGGTTTCATGCTGGCTGTGAGTTTTACTTCTGTGATCTCAAGAATGTCTTTGTTGGTAAAGAAGTAGTTTAAAAAGCTGAGAAGGTTGGGAAAGAGAGATTCTTTTAAACTGTAACTTTTGATGTCCAAGCCCAGTGTGCTGACTTTACCAAGCACAGCAATTTAAATAACTTTATTTGAAATGCTCCTTTTCATCTTGAAAAGTTTGGCTCATTTCCTAACCTGTCTTGTTTTTCATCAAATGTTTAGAAATAGCTTTCCTATCCTCAATTGACCCAAAATTGAGTTATTGTCTTGATTTCATACTTCCAGATCTAATTGATTTTTGAATGTGCCAGGGGACTTTTACTAAAGCACATCTTGTATTACAGATATTGTCATTCTAACAGATACCCGAAGTGTCTTGCTGAATGTCCAGAACCTGGCTTCAACCATTTTCTTTGAAAAATGTACTCTGCTTTTAGCTTTTTAGCTTGCTCTCCAGATCAATTTGATCTGACCAAACCTTTTCTGATAGATTGCTTTCGCAGTAGGTGTAGAATTACATATTAATGACAGCTCAAACAAAGTGTGACAGTTAAATTTTGAAATGTTTTATAAATTGCTTCCGCACCGTAAGCCTGAAAACTTAAAGGTTACTTCCTGTGCCATGGGAAAATCCTGTGCACCCATCTGATCGCTGCCATATGATGGTGTGCATTTGACATGCTTTTTAAGCTTGGCTGAAATTGTCACGCTGGAGTTCATTGGAAATGCTTCCTCCGGATAAGAGAACGACTGCCTGCTGCAGGTTTGCCTAAAGCATCACAAAATCAATTAATCAACATTCGGCAGGTTTGCAAACCTTGGAATACTTCACGTCACGAAGAAGAAAGTGTTTGAAACTCTGGAAACGCGCATGATCGATGCTTGCAAAAAAGGATACAACCCAGGACTCTTGGTGCATCCTGAACTTGGCTATCTGCAGGCAGAAGGGTGTGGAGACAGACAGCTAACTGGTATGTGGAAACAATGATCTGATTTTAATAGGTTTTTAGAAAGAAAAAAAGAAAGAAAAAAGAAAATGGCTGAGCTTCTGAAAATGCAAATTTTTACCCAGAAAAAGACCCTGAGTAGGAGAACAGCTTATGGCTATGCAGTAAGAGGTTGTATATTACTGCTGTGTTTTAGGGAATCAGAAAGTCTTTTGCTGTGAATGAGAATGGAACAGCTTCTTCCGTAGCTACCTGTACTCACCTCTGCACTTGTGTTTCACTGTTCTTATCCTATTTAGTTGAGTGATAAATAGTCATTTTGTGTTACTGCTGTGAGACATGGTATCTTTAACTGTGGGGACCTTGTTTGAGAATACCTTTCTTCATTCATCTGCACTCCACCCACATCCCTGTTAAAGTTCGGGTCTGTATTGCTTTCAGGAGCTGTATCGAGGGGCTGGCCTTTTCTTTATCACTGGTGCTAGACATTCAAATTTCATTAGAGGCAGAGTCCATCCTTTTCACAACCTTTATGAACAGAGAGCAGAAAAGAGTCTTTGTGTCTCTTAATTATATACCTTATCTTAAATAACATGTGGCTCACAAACTTCAAATTGAATGCAGTATATTGTAAATAGCTTCTCCTCTATGAACAAAAAGATGGAAACTGATGGGTACTAAGTGAAAAATAAGTTGCTCTTGGTGCCTATCAATAGTAATGTTTGAAAAATGCTCAGTCTCCCCACCTTGTGCTAATTTGACTGTGCTAATTTATTGGTTCCAGAACGAGAAAGAGAAATTATTCGCCAGGCAGCAGTTCAGCAGACAAAAGAAATGGATCTCAGTGTGGTGCGTCTTATGTTTACAGCCTTTCTTCCTGACAGTAATGGTGGTTTCACACGGAGGCTTGATCCTGTTATATCGGATGCAATATATGACAGCAGTGAGTATATTTGGCATTAATTACTGTCTCAGTGTGAGGCACATCTCTGTACATACAAGAATGCTGGTATTGCTGTACTTAGGTAGCCCAGAGATAATTGGCCCTCTGTCTGTCCACGTACATGTGCTGTCATTCTGTTCTTAATAGATGCTGATGTAAGCCCTAAAGCGAGATCTTATTTGGCTGTTAGCATGTTTAATCCTGCCACCTGTGTTAAGAGAATACTGTAAATTCTTTTTATAATGTGTTTGAATTTTGCAGACTTGTCTTCAGTTGCTTTCTATGGCAAATCCTTGTCACACAAGATGTGAGGAAAAATGTGTTTCAGTCTTTATTGAGACTTACACACTTTTCATTTTGCTGGGCATCTGCTTGTCCTTGTTCTGTGACACTAGCATAACCAGAAGTTTTCATCCATTTACTCTGGACCTGTCAGTATTTTTATACTTGTATCATGTCTCTCTATTTATAGCTTTTCTCAGTGAATGTTTTCACTTTGTGCTTGTGCTTTTGGATAATACTTAGTGGTTTTACCTGAACCCTTTCTGCTGCTTGAGATTTCCTCGTAGCTGTGGGTCGCCATGTTCCTGGTAATTATTCTGTAATGAGTCAGAAAAAGTACCTTTTTTTCTTGGTGCAACAGTCATATGTACGTCATCACTTTCTAAGGACTAAGTTTAAATGAGAAGGTGTTAAATGCAGCTGTTCTAAAGCTGCTGTAGTCTGTTGCTTGCTGTCAGTTGGAGAATGTAGTGCCCATATGTCTGTTATTCTTGTAGCATACATGTCCCTTGTTTTCTGAATGAGAAAATGGTCTTTTCATCTGCAAGCTGAAGTGATTTAACTAATAGTGTATTTAAGGAATATTGATCTTTGGTAATAACCATGGCAGATTCCATTTGTTATCTTAGTCTAAAGTGCGTGATGATAAAGAGTATTGCTAAAGCAAAGAGGAAGAGAAGGGCAAAGAAACAACAGAGGCAGAATAGCAAAAGATGGAGGGTGACGTTATATGATCTGATGGTGACAGGACAGGGTGGAATGGTTTTGAACTAAAAGAGAGATCTATATTGGTTGCTAGGAGAAAATTGTTTACTCAGAGTGTGGGGAGGCACTGTTACAAGTTGGCCAGAGAACTTGTGGATGCCTTGTCTCTGGAGGTTTTCAAGGCCAGGTTGGTTGGGGCACTGGGTAGCCTGATGTAGTGGGTGAATTCATGTTTGATTCCAAAATATTTTTCTAGGGGCTGTTGTTTTTTCGTTATGTCCTTTGTTGAACCATTCATGTCCCTTCCACAGAGCAGACACGACTTGTAGCACAATCGTCTATGACAGTTGCTTTTAATTATCAGGTGATAGTTGTATCAAGGACCAGTAGGTAATCCATTGATGCCTCTGCTAAATCTTTAGAGGTGAGCTTTTTGATCAGTGTGATGTGTTGGTCCAGAACTGAAGTTGCTTTCCAGTAAGCCAGAGAGCAGAGCAAGCTTTGCATGTTACATTAAACTAATGACATAAAGGTAACTGCTTTCAACACTGCCCTGTCACCAAGAAAATAGGAAGGAAAATATGTTCACTTATAATGCACTCCTCTTATGAAGTTACTGTTAATGCAGGATGCAGTTCACCACTCTATTATTTTAATGAGGTAATTTGCTGGAATGGCCAGAGCCTTATTTTATAGTTCGCAGTTTAGTCAAAGCCTAGAGGTTACCTAAAGGATTTTCAGATGAAAAATCATTGATTCATTCTTTTAAAAAACTTAGACAAATTTATGTAGTCTGTACTGGGGGCTTGTCTTTTATTGCATTTCTGTATTTTTATTTTTTTGTAATCTAAAATTGTTATGAAAATAATTGTTTTTTAAAATCTTTTCCTTTTGATAGAAGCACCCAATGCTTCCAACTTAAAAATTGTAAGAATGGACAGAACAGCAGGGTGTGTAACAGGAGGGGAAGAGATTTACCTTCTCTGTGACAAGGTTCAGAAAGGTAAGTGTCCTGAGTAATGTAAGATACCCCAGGATGTTCATCTGGCCGCTGTCTTGCTAGTCTCCTGTTCTGATAGCGCAGCAGGATTTATAAGTGCTCTACTTTTCTGGAAATCAGGCCAGCAGGAAATAGTCTTGCAAACTAAATTGAACTCGTGTTGCCTCCTCAGAGACCAACTTTGTTCTTCTCAGATTTCTGCCCTTGCCTGTGTTCTGTTTTTCATGGGTAATGGGTTCTGGGTGATCTTTGATTCCATTAACACCTGCTCTGAATTATTCTAAAGTTTCTGATGATTATTAAGTTTCTGACTGTAAAGGGTAAGTATGAATCTTCTGTATTAACCACCAATGGGAACTGAGTGTGTTCAGTGCTGTTGCTAGTAGCTTAATTCTTATGTATATATAGTAGAGATCACTTGGTTTCAACTGAATTTTCGCAGGCTCTGCTCATGCTATGGGTGTATTAGGATAGGACTGTTGAGTATGGATTTGGTTGCTTTGTTATTTGATGGGAAAATAATGGTTTGCAGTATTTGGGTTAAACTAAAAAGAAAAAAAAATAGGAGTGGGGTAAATCCTTTGCATTTTTCATCTATGCCAGGGACTCTCTGGTGCAGACTGGATGACAGGAGTGCCTAGTTCTCGCTTGTCTGGAATGAGTCTCTGCCCTTGTTGTTAAAAGGCTGTCCTTTTCTACCTCTTTTCTTTGCCACGTTCTTCTACCACTTACACAGGAAAGAGGGAGTGCTTTGGGAGCTTTGAAAAAACATTTTCCTTCAGTAGTGTATATACCCTCTGCTTTCAGGAGGACCTACATGAAACTTACCTCATGCACACAAAATAAATAAATAAAAGCCTGACTCAGTGGAAGCCCCGAGGTGGGGTTTCCCCTCAGCCTGAGTGGGGTTTCCCCTGACCTCATGGCTCTCAGAAACCTTCTCTCTGGAGGAACTTGAGCACACAGGACAGCAGGAGTGGAAGTGGTGGTTCACCATCTTGAGACTAGCAGCTGCTGGATCAGAGCAAGCAGTCCTCAGTCACCCTAAAAGAAAGCAGACTTTTCTGTAATTTCTTCTCGTCAGAAGTGCTGGGGAAGGAATACTCTGCTGTCATATTTCCCAGCCTCTCCTAGAATATATATAAATAAATAAACCAAAAGAAGGCAAGAAAGGTTGTTCAGAGGAGCAGAAGCCGTGTTTGTGGTGTGGCTGTGCTGTGTCTGGAGGGTGAGGGATCGCTGCTGACGTGCTGCTCACTCAAACTGCTGCCATCTCTGAGCTCTGAAGTGGCTCTTTGCCAACAGCGAGCGGAACTTGAACTGTGGCACTTCAGGTTTTGCAACAGTTTTTTGAACTGAAACTTCTGGAGGAGAGAGGGTGGTTTCTACATTCGCATTTCAAGTTCTCCCCTCCCTGCTCACTTGTTTCAAATAAAGCTCCTCTGGAATGTTTTCTTGCTCCAGAATAGGAAGAGGTAGTGAACCTCACTCCTTACTGTGCAGTAAACAGACAACAGCTTCAGTGAAGTTATTAGAATCAGGCTGATCTAAAATTGATGTAGAAAATGGCTTATCTGTGGTGTTTTCTTAACTTGGATAATGATGATTCATGTATTATTTACATACAATTATTACTCAGCTAAAAAGTAACTATGTTAATTTTTAGCTGGAATAAACTTAACCAAAGGTTAAATAGATGCACGAACATCCCAAAGTTATTATTTCTTTGACTCTTTGCAGATGATATTCAAATACGTTTCTACGAAGAGGATGAGAATGGTGGTATGTGGGAGGGCTTTGGAGACTTTTCTCCTACAGATGTACATAGACAAGTAAGTAATGGAGCATTTGCCATTTATTAATGGTTTTCTGATCTCAGGAAAATAGGGTTATATTACAACTAGAAAATCAGGTGGAAACCTCCGTATCCCATACTAACCTCTCCAGTTTCTGTTACTTGTTAATTGCCTAATAATTTTGCAATCCTAGCCATTATTTTAAGATCTATGGTAAGAATACAGCATCAGGAAATAAGGAGAGAGAGATTCCTTGCTTTAAAGATACACCACTATAAGTTTGGATAGGATATATAGAGAGCTCTGTAAGCTTCCTATGCAGGCACTGAGAAAGCCTCAGAGCAGATGCTCATTGATGGAGAGAGAAGTAATGCAATAGTAATGTACGTGGCATATGTGGCAGTTTTGCCTTTCACAGAGGGCTTTAGGACTCTAACTCAAAAGTACAGCTGAAGTTAAAGTGGAAGTTTGTTGTAGCAGTCT
Organism: Lagopus leucura; assembly: GCF_019238085.1. Taxonomy (NCBI): domain Eukaryota; kingdom Metazoa; phylum Chordata; class Aves; order Galliformes; family Phasianidae; genus Lagopus; species Lagopus leucura. The sequence continues at coordinate 40,451,392 of NW_024962264.1, forward strand.
TCTGCTCCCTGGTAATGAACCAGCTCCTACAAAAATAACACGGGTATAACCAAAAAACATGGTCTGTGACAGATGTGCTTTATCTTTGCTTCCCTCACAGTTTGCTATTGTGTTCAAAACACCCAAGTATCGAGATGTCAATATCACAAAGCCAGCATCTGTATTTGTACAACTACGTCGGAAATCTGATCTAGAAACGAGTGAACCAAAGCCTTTTCTCTACTATCCAGAAATCAAAGGTAATTTATTAAGCCCATTTTATATACCAGAAACTGCAGGGTCCCTAGGAATACTTCTAATAAGATGGGGCAGGTAGGGTAAAGGACTTTCTGTAGTTGTTATTTTTAGAAAACAGGATGTTTGCCTTTTTTTTTTGTGCAGAGCTAACATGAAAACTGTTGGCTCTGTAATAGGTTTGGTTTTTTTTTTTTTTGTGGATTGTTAAGCAGTAAATCTGTGTTTTCCTACCGAGTTTCCTATATGCACATGTACCTCTCCATGCAGTAGGTGGCACCCTCTTCCTCTGAGTTTCTGCAGAATGATATCTGAGGACATTTTATGGTCAGCACTTTCAGATAAAACTTAAACTGAAGACTGGTACCTGGTGAAAAAGGTACTTATTTTGCAGTTCTCGCCTTTCATCGTTACACCTAGCCATTTCTATGATGGTCTTGAATTTTCTTTCCCATCGCTCATACTAGTTAAATGAGGTAAGGCACTTGGTGTGAGAGCAGGCAAAGTACTGTTTCAACCTCTTATGGTAAAGTGTTAGTTAAATGGCTGAAATAGAACGGTTGGCATCAGGCCCACTTCTTGAGTTGTCAGGTTGTCAGCAGATAGTGAAGTCAGTGCTAGTGAGGTCTAACTAGCAAGTCTGTACCATTTAAAGCCTTCTGTGTTTCAGCTGAGTTTGATGTGGATGTCGGCAACAATCGTGTTTTTAAATACTAATGTTAAAGACAATGAAGAAACTTGAGGTCCAAGTTGGAACTAGTGTTTTCTTGCACCGAGACAGCAGTCTTTTGCTGAACAGTTAACCTGCCTTCAGTTTATGCTGTGAAACCCTCATCTTGCAAGTATGCAGTGCCTAACATGGACTGGGGTGAAATAAATAATCTGAAATATCAGTGCGTCAGTGCTAATGGACTAAGGACAACTGAGGAGACGGGAGGGGGGTTATTGTACAAGTGAATCTGTCTTACACTTCAAAAGAACGGAAAGCATTCTTTTTCAGGAACTTGCAGAGCTACTAGAGCATTTTGTGTCACTAATGATTAAGGAGTCTCTTACCCAAGTCTTACAGAAAAAAAAGTGTACAACTGCAGAGCAAAACTGCCAGCTGAGGAGCAAACTTCTTTGAGACTCTTAAAGGAGTAAAGTTTATTCAACATTGTGTGCATTTTTGAATGCCCTACATAACCTAATCATAAAATTACCATTTGGGGACTATTTTTCCCTGTTACAAGTGTTCATATGAGCTTAGATGTGTATGTGGATTTTTTTTTCTGACTAGATTGCTATCTAGCACTTTCTCTCTTTATCAGTGTTTATTTATGAGTACGCCTGGGACGTGCTTACATACTTCTAGATCATGTACACAAGGAAATAATGCATTTTTGCTTTTCAGTATCCTATTCCATGCATTCAGCTATCCAGTTCAATGCACTGACTGATGTGACTGTGCATGTAATTTCTTTTTGTCCTACATCTGTAGAAAACTACTTGATCATTTATTGAAGATCGTCTCATTTGTTCTTTTCTCAAGTTTTTTTTATCAGATTGCAACCTTTGTAATGTTTGTATCCTTCTGGCAGATCTTCTTGTCATGACCTTTTCACTTTCCCCAATTCCTGGGATATTTCTTCTAAAAAGTTTTCTACAGTGAGGGTAATGAGGCACTGGAACGGGTTGCCCAGAGATGTGGTGGAAGCCCTGCCCCGGAGACATTCAAGACCAGGCTGGACCAGGCTCTAAGCAATCTGACTTAGCTGTGCATGTCCCTGTTCATTGCAGTGGATGACCTTTAAAGGTCCCTTCCAATTTTAAGGATTCTGTGATTCTAAATCTTTGTGTTTTGCTGTCCTGGGCAGGATAAGAGTATTTTTTACTTAGATGATAAAATGATGAGTCTTTTTGTCAGCTGCTGCCCCACATGGTCTGACAGTATTAGGTCCTGTCTGAAAATAAGCTCTTTATTCTGTCGTCCTTTCTATTAATTTAAGCAAATTTTCAAGCAATGTTGTTTTCAACACTTCTCACCATCCTTACACTTTGACAGAAGTTTAGAGTTCTGCTGATGCTGTGTGCTGTTGGGGGTCAGTGCCTTGTGATTTTGCTGACTCTTTGAGAAGGGTCTATTTCTGAAGTAGATTTGCTTAGTAGAGAAATCTGTGCTTATATTCTCTAAAGGAGGATGTTCTTGAACAAGTATTCAGTTCAAGGCACTTGTTCTGATTTATGACTCAGATTAAACATTGAAGAATTTTGGCACCACTGATTTCCAGAGTTCTATGTACATGAGCTGCTTTTGATGGAAGCTCTGAGCCTCTTTCAGCATTTCTGCATGGGGTCCCTTCCTGTCCAAGCATGAGACATCTGACACAAGGGATCATGTGAGCCCAAGAAATGCTGTCAGCAGACTGGGACTTGGCACTAACTTTTTTCTCACAGGAATTCTCACTGCTCCATCATGTACAAAACTGTTTTTTGTTGGAGCTAGAAATGGGTTTACTCTGTACAGCGCTCCTTGTTTTCCCTTACCAACCAGTGTACTTCAGTAATAATTTCTATACGCTCATCTTTTTCTGGGTGTGGGCTCTAGTAAGAGTGACTCCTTATTCTGTCTGTTCCTTCTCACCTGACACGCAGATAAAGAAGAAGTGCAGAGGAAGCGGCAGAAGCTCATGCCAAACTTCTCCGATGGCTACGGTGGAGGCAGCGGCGCAGGAGGCGGTGGCATGTTTGGAGGAGGAGGCGGCGGTGCTGGCTCTGGTAAGACAGTGGCTCTGGGGAAAGAGGTTCTGATCTCAGTGCCTGTGGCACAGATAATTGTTCTGATGATGATACAAGGAATTCCACTCATTCCACCCTGGCCTTATACTGCTGTTACTCCTTTCAGTCAAGCTGCTCCTTGTTTTCTAAATGCTTTGTCAGCTCCTCTTCCATCCTGCTTGGTTATGCGGCTCCTGGTGATTTAGGTTTTTTTTCTTCTTTGAAGCTTTAAATCACAGAAAACACTACTTTCTAGTTGGAGTCTGGGTTAGGGGTCCATCATACCTTAGCTTTGTTACTGCCTAGGGCTTCAAAGGCACTGAAATTCAGGAGGCAGCTAACTACTGTCTTACATGCCTAAATTAAACAAATTCATAGTCATTACTGGAACCACGGGTGGAATTTAGCTAATTAACCCTGGTACCACTAAGAATCATTAAAACTTTGAGATACTCGTTACTAAATTGCATGCTGTGCTCTGTCTGTTGAACCCAGAGCATATCTGAGATGCAGGATCATCAGAGCAGAGCTTTGTTTTCTTGCAGCAGAGCATTAATGTAGATCAGCAAATGTCATCTGAGCCACGATACCTTTGTAGCACTTCTTTGAAGGAGGGGGAAAAGCAGCCATTGTCAAATTGTGACATGCATTGCTACCAACATTTCAACAATATAACAACTGAATACAAATCTTCTGAAACCACAGTGATTCAAATCATAATGCAGCATAGTGGTGACATCACATGTGAACGTGTGTCCTGGGAACAGAGAACTTCTGTGTGTTTTTGAAGGGACAGGGCAGAGCGCACCCTCAGTCTGGAGAACTTACTTTAAAAGGATAGAATCAAACTGAAGCTGTGACAAAGGAATTGCAGGTTGGATATTAGGAAAGGGTTCTTCACAGAAAGGGTGGTCAGGCAGCAGAATGGGCTCCCCAAGGAAGTGGTCATGGCAATGAGCTTGACAGAGTTCAAGATGCATTTGGACAAGGCTCTTGGACATATGGTCTGATTTTTGTGTGGTCCTTTGTGGAGCCTGGAGTTGGACACTTATTGGGTCCCTTCCAACTCAAGATACTCTATGATTCTATGAAGCACAAAATATGTAGAAAATAATATTTCTGTTCTTTAGTCTCAGTGTTGTTCAAGATGGTGTTTTCATTGCTTTAGGGTATCATTCTATTAATTCTTCATCTTTTTTCTACCTGTAGGGTTCAGTTATCCTTCTTACGGTTACTCTGCTTTTGGAGGAATGCATTTCCACCCTGGCACAACAAAGTCCAATGCTGGAATGAAACATGGTAACCCTGAAGATGTAATTCTTGCTGCAGTTGAACTGAGTTTGACTATCTTCTACAATATGGGCAGATGTTATGCAGATTTAACTGAGTGTGCTGTGTGGGGAGAGCTTTTCCCCTAAAGCCAGTCCCTTTCCTGGAACCTCCAGTGACTCAGAGGTTGACGTATATTACATTGCTCTGCTTCTTTTCTGTTACCTCAAAGTCCAGCTTAAATCTTCTTTTTAACCACTAACTTCTGTGAAGCAGTCACCAAATTACCACTGTGTGCTTGATACATTCAGTGCATGTTTGGAGCAACAGCCCTTTTGCTGTTGGAAGTGATGATCCCAGGACTCAACCAGAGAAAAGGCATCTTCTTTTGTTGCCGCAGTCTGGTACTACACCGTAGTCAAAAGAAGTAATACAAGAGTTTATGGAAAGATTTGAGTAATAATAATGATGGTCCTCTCTTCCTCAAACAGTGAAATAATTTCCAGTCTGCTTGTTGAATATTCTGTAGTTATTTACAAAGTCTCAGGGATGAATTTGCTGTCAGGGAAAACAAATCTGATTAATTTCAGTAGATTTCCTAGGAGTGCTTCAGACTCAGATTGATGTTCTTTGGAAGGAGGGTTTATCTGTTTTAGATATGCAAAAGTTTGTCTTTAAAACAGAGGCTGATGAAAACATAATCACTGCAGAGTGTGTTATGTTGCTTCATCTGTCCCTGTGAGTTGGTATCTGTAAGTGTTATGATTTATGAGTGTTTAAAAATAACCCCTATGCCAAAGGAAATTTTTATATTGAGTTCTTTTAGGGTTTAGTTATTGCTGGTTGAGCTTTATCACTTTCATTAAAAAAAAGTGGGAGTATTGAACACTAATGGTATTTATTTCTCTTTGAAGAACTGTCAAATAGCACAGTTGAAAAAGATGAAGAGAGCTCTGATAAACAAAGTGGCAAATGGGACACGAAACACGATGTGAAAGTGGAAAGTGTGGAGAAGAATGAGTGCAGAACCTCTGGTCATAATGAGGAGAAAGAGGATGCTTCTTTGTGCTGTAAAGATGAAGGAAACAAAGCAAAGTGTGGCTGTCAGGGTAAGTAAAAAATAGGTAGATCATATTTGTGGTAGAGGGCAAAGCTGGTGTTAAGTCTGGGAAACTCCATAATAACTCCATAAATGTCCGCTTACGGTTTTGAAAACATGATAATTTTTCTTTGAGGAAGCAAGAGAAGTTCAGCTCTCTAGAATCTTAGATCCTTCCCCATACATAGGTTAGTAGATGGATAATCCTACACCTTCATACTGCCACTGGGCAACTGGTTCTGCAAGGAGGTGAGATGGCTGAGCCTGCTGGGCCCATTTAATGCTGCTTCATAATAAACCTGTATGAGGTTCACTGAAAGCAGTGACCATACACAGAATACAATTCATGTATACAGTTCAGTACCTTTTGATTTTTTGGTAGGCTTTAATGGATAAAGAAGGTCTGTGTGATTGTTGTGCAGTCCTTCCCTACAGTTCTGCTGTAAAATTGCATGCAAAGTAGCCTTAAAGGTTTGAATATAAAATGTAAACCCTTTCTGTTTCCATGCAGCAAATACACAGGAAAATGACATTTTTTGGGTAGCAAAACCTTTTGTGCAACCAACCAGTGAACAAAAGGGGAGGAAGACAGTAGTCAGTAGGTGTGATTCAGCAGTACAGTTATAAAGTACACAAAACAAATTGCCCTCTCTCAAGCAGCAAGATTTTCTTTGCCTGGGGAAGTGCTGTAGTTGTGGGGTTTTTTTTTTTAATGTGAATAACTACTCTTTTAAAGGATTTGAGTAACCATCATCATTTAATCTCATCAGATTAAAAAATCAACATTTGGAGTAGAGAGACATGTTTCAAGCACAGAGAAAAAAAAATACCCAGAGAGGTCCAGTGTTCCAAATTTTTTGGATTTTTATGTTGTATGAGTAAAGACAGAATGGCTTAACCCTTTTTATGTTGGATGTATATCCTGAATACAGCATCTATTAAATCCTATTATTTAGTGTTAAGAAGTAAATAACAAGTAAAAATGCATCAACCTATGCATGTAGTCTGGGAACCACAGTGATCTAGAGACTATAAACTTCATGGATAGCTGGGTTAGCCTTTGGCATATAGAAATTCTTTAACTTATATCACCTATTTCACCTGTTTGCTATTAGTGATTTCTAACCTTTTATAGAAACTTAAATTTGCACAGAATACAGGCTGGTTTCAGGTGATACTGCTTCTCAGAATGACGACTGTGGTTTCCAAGTTTATCTGTTTCATTTTTGCTAGTTTCTGCCGATACAGAACCACAAAGTGTTGGCAGAGCAGCTAGTGACCTCCTTCGGTTACGAGTACCCCTGTAAAGCTGAAGAGAGTGCCTCGTTCAGGCTGGGAAGGGACACACAGCTCTGCATTTATGCCATATTTTCTGTGTGAGTTTCTGTACAATATTTGATAGAATCATAGAATGGCCTGGATTGAAAAGAACAACAATGATCATCTCATTTCAACCCCCTGCTATGTGCAGGGTCGCCAACCACCAGACCAGGCTGCCCAGAGCCACGTCCAGCCTGGCCTTGAATGCCTCCAGGGATGGGGCATCCACAGCCTCCTTGGGCAACCTGTTCCAGTGTGTCAGCACCCTCTGTGTGAAAAACTTCCTCCTAATATCTAATCCTCCCCTGTCTCAGTTTAAGACCATTCCCCCTTGTCCTGTCACTATTCACCCTTGTAAAAAGCCATTCCCCCTCATGTTCATATGCTCCCTTCAAGTATTGGAAAGCCATGATGAGGTCTCCCTGGAGCCTTCTCTAAGCTAAGCAAGCCCAGTTCCCTCAACTTTTCTTAGGTCTCTTAGGCTTCTTGTGCCTCAGTTTGCTCCAGTCTAAATCAGTCAGAACCATGTGGGATGTTCTTTTAAGTGTTCTGTGGACAGGAGGCTTTGCCTGTCACTTGTATCTGAGCAGTTTCAAGTTTCTGCTTCTTTTGTTTCACTGCACACAAGTGCACATTAATGAATTATCAGTGCCACTCAAACCACAGGTAGCTTCCAGAGATGGGTTGTTCTCAGGATTCCTGCTGCCCGAGTGCTCAGCGTGTGCCTTGTTTTCCTTCCAAAAGACTCATTCCCTCTGTCCTTTCCTCTCAGGTGTAATTAACAACCCGTGTCAGTGAATCATTAAGTAATGAATGTGTGGTGATTTGCACTTCTTATTTCTGTGGCCAAAAGGTGCTGCTACAGGGAAGGCAATTGAGCTAATAAAGACAAAAAATTGTGTTGCAGATGGTCTGTTCCTGGAGAAGGCTATGCAGCTCGCCAAGCGTCATTGCAACGCTCTCTTTGATTATGCTGTAACTGGAGATGTGAGGATGCTGCTAGCTGTTCAGCGCCACCTCACTGCTGTCCAGGACGACAATGGAGACAAGTAAGTCAGTGCTGGCAAGGACTGAGTGACGGGAGAGTGAAGTCTTTGGCAGCAGAGCGTAGTTAGCATTCCATCTGCTGTGGGTGCTGGTCGGGGACTGCAGCACCACTTGAATCAAATAAACATCGTTCTCCTTTATGCTGCTTGGGAGAGGGATGGTTGTGATTTTTTGCTGCTCACACCAAGTTGGTTGCTGCAGTGCCTCTCAGAAATAATGTGTGAGGGTGTGCGGAGGATGCTGTGAGTTTGCATTTTCTTACTTCAGATCAGTGCTGAGTGTGAACTGCTGCATTTGTCGTGAAACACAGTTGATGGAGATCACCAGCTTTGTGCTGCAGGAGAGTGCCCTGCTTTTGATGCTATGCAAGTCCCAAACTCTTCATTGGGAATTTTAAGTTGTGGATGCTCTGGGAGAAGTAGAAATAATAGCTCGAGGGTCTTTGCTGCTTTTTCTCCTACTGATACCAAAGGACACTGTGCAGATTCTGTGGGACTCACAGTGAGGAACAGACCATTAGTAGTTATTTAAAACCAAACTTGGTGGAAGTGATTCTGAGCACGTGCAAAGGTAATCTCTCTTGAATAAACAAGTGATATTATCACATTGTTGCTTTTTAGCTGGTAGGCTTTTGGCAGGCTCTGCACAATCAATTTTGTTTCCTTAATTGCAGTCTTTTGTGCAGTACAAGCCAGGTAAACCTTAAGGTCCCTAACCAGATGGAAAATTACAAGACTGAAGCAGGCCTTAGAATACTGATAAGCTAAATACTCAAAATCACCAAGAACTGCTTACTTTGCTCTCCAGCTGGCAATTTGATGAAGCTTTGAGGTAAACAGGTATATGGATGATGCAGGGGCTAGCAATAAAATCTGCTGGCACTTTCGGCAATACAACTTCTGTGTGTATTTGTTGGTTTTGTTGTTGTTTGTTTTTAATGTTAAAAAAATGATACTAATAATCCCCAGAAGATTGTGAGAGTATTAATCTCAGCCCCAGACCTGCATTTAAACATCAACATGGAGTTCCCCAGATTTGGACTTGAAGGGTTTTTCAACAAGTCAAAGTAGTTTAATCATTATGACAGTTATTTTTCCTGGATCAAGAAGTACCTGCAAGTATGTGAGTCTCAAGTTCAGGTTGCTTTTCTCCTGGGAAGGAATTAGTCTGTGAGCATGTAATGCATATAAATTGCTCTGCAGCTATTGAACAAAACAAAGGTTTGGGGGCTGTCTGCCAGCTCTCTAACAGGAGCTGTTTAAGAAAAAAACAAAATTCCAAAATTTATAAATCAGTTCTCTGTAACTTTCACTTTAATCATTACAAGCACATGGAAAAGACTATAAATTTTTTTGCTGAAGCCGTGACAGAAATATTACCAACAACAGTTTTGTACATCTTTCATGAAAATAGTCTGTAGGGAATGAAAATACCTTTGTTGAGATCGTGTGTTTTGTGTAATGGCTTTGATACCAAGTACGTTAATCTGTGATCAGCCTGTACTTACAGCAGTGCTCACTGTTACTGCATTCATAGCACAGATCTCATGAAGTCACATTAAAGCACTTTGCCTCCACAAGGTAAAATTGAAATGTTTACCACAGGAAAGAGAACTGAAGGCAGTAGAAGAGCAAATTTGTGAGATTTGGAAATAAAATGTCAGCAGGAGAGATCATAGAGAGTAGCTCCTGGGGAGCAGAGGAACACTTCTTTTATGGCAGCAGTGGGACTGTTGGAACAGCACGGAAGAGCTGAGGGAGGAAGAGTGCCACAGTGCTGCCTATGGCAGTATCCAGAGACAATAAAACAGCCTCTCAGGATGAGTTTGTTTTAGAAGTCTTGGTTGTTTTTTTCCTTTTCTAACATATCTTGGGGATTCAGAGTGCTTGTTCTGAACTGAAAGAGGACTCTGTGCCACAAATGGTAAGGGACTTCTTTATTTTTCTGATAGGAGTGTAGATGTGAGTGCATTCAGGTATTCCTGTAGCAGGTTCCTTAACAAGCACATCGTGTGACCTGTGCTGATGCATGTCCTCAGCAAAAGGCTTAAGAGAATCTAGAAGTTGGCCAGGGAGAGCTTGCTAAGGTGTGATTTAAAACGGGGCACAGCTTTGAAATGACATCTCAAAGAAACAAGACAAATCAGATGAATGATTATCGTCACAACCTGCTTTTTTCCTGGTGTTTTTTTGGCAAGTACAGCCACTCAGGCTGGCGGAGTGAAGGAAGTATCTCTGGAGCAGAGCACAGCAAAGGCTGCAGCAGAAACTCAGCAGAAGTGGTGCTTTGCTTTGCAGAGTCGCTCATGTCCTTCAGCACATTTTTCCTTCAGCAAGAAAGACACCTTTGGCCACTGCTGCAAATCCTGGGGATGTTGGTCACTGACCTGAGCCCTGAGCCATTTTTCTGTTTGAAAATGAAAACAAGAAAAACCTACAGAATGGGGAGGGGGGAACCCCTGAGGGAAAATCTGCCTGGGTGGCAGAGGGCTGTGGAAATTCTGGAGGAAGGCTTTGACAGGAAGAGATGTCTGTGCTTTAATTATTCAGCACACTGACAAAAAAAAAAAAAAAAAGCCAGTGAAGAATGTGGCTGTTTCAAACAAGTTCTGAGACGTTTCTTTTGTGATGCAAAGTTTTTATTTGTAGGGCTAGTAGTGAAGTCATACTCAGGACCAGCAAAATTCATCCTGATTCTTCTTTTGTGATTGAAGCGGTAACACAGCTATATTCTGACTCAGTTTTTTTTAATGTTAGCATTTATTTTAGGTGTTGGCAAAGACTTCTAATAGTCAGCTGTACAGCCAAGTCTTACAATTTGTATCATGCGTTTGAGAATACAGTGACAGTGCTAATCTGTTATTTTGTTTCAGTGTCCTTCATTTGTCAATTATCCACCTTCATAGAGAACTGGTTAAAAACCTGTTGCAAGTGATGCCGGACATGAATTACAACAGCATTATCAACATGAGAAATGACCTTTATCAGGTATGCTGTTGTGGTGGTGTAACTGATGGAGATCATTCAGCCAGCTGTAACTGTTCTCCTTACTGTCTTATTTTCCTTCTGTTCATCAGAATGAGCCCAGATCACAGAGTAAGGCAAACTGGTTTACAGTTTCACGCACTGAGGAACACAGTGGCACGCTGTAAGGTGGTGGAAGAACAAGGGCATGTTTTCCTTCTATTAATTCCTAACTGCCTTGATGTTAAGAGAAACATCTCCATTTGTTTATTATAGAACAGCCCCAAAATACCGAATTCTTCAGTTTATATTTTCATTATTTGGCTCCTCTGTTATTAAATTAGAGGTCTGGATTAGTGTGCCAACTCTGGGCTCTTTCAAATTTTTTAATGCAGGATAATTCAGGATCATGAGTGAGTTGCTGAGGAAGCTTGTAACAAACTATGTCTTTCTGTAGCCTAGGTCTTCATGCCCGTTGTATGAGCACCAGAGTTTTTCTTTCATTTTTCAGTTCACAGTGTACCACAAAAAAAAACAAAAACCAAAAAACATGTCTTTTACCCAGTAGGGAAGTAACTGTTAGCAGCCCAGCACAATTCTCTCCTCAACTTATCTGTAACACAGTTTGAGCTTTTTCTGCTGCAACTTAGATGGGCTTTAAAAAGAGCTATGGAAACTTGCCAGTACAAGAAGCTCTCTTCAACCATGCGTGCCATTCCGTTGTCACAAAGGTACCCAGCTGGACATCACACAGCAGCACTTCTGAGACTTGTGCCATTTCTTTCTGTTCAGCTCCACGCTATAAATGATACAGCCAAGACTTCGTTCTATACAGATAATCTCAGAGGCTTTATTGTGACTTCTCTGTTCTCCTTCATGTTTCATTTTGTCCTCGCATAAAGGAAGTTTGAAATGTGAAAGGTGATGAAAGCAAAAAGATTCTGAACTGAATTTTGCATGCCCTCTGTTTAACAGAAATAGGAAGCAAAGCTGTGCTCCATAGAAGAAATAAATCTCTAACTACCAGAACTTCTCCAGCTGCTCTACCTTTCACTTAAGCCTTAAGCCAGTGATGGGAGGGAAATGCAGGTTTAGTCTAAGGTTTCCCTTTGTGCAGATACTCTGAAAGATTATCATGCTTTGCCATATCAATTCAAGTAATTGCAAATACGTTGGTAATTCCACTGACAAACACAAGCTTGTTTTTGATTATTAAAGAAATAGGTATACAGATTATTAAACAGATTATACAGTAATCTGTAAATATAAAAGTAATGATATGGAGATGGAATCTTCTCCATTTTTCAGATTACTTTAGTTTAGGAATACAATTAGGAATACAATTTCCTAAACCACTGCATTGCCTCACTGTTAAATACATACTTTGTGATCCATGAAACTTGTTATTGGCAAGGATGCAGTATACAGTTAACATCTGGAAAAATTTGAAATCTCAGCCTGAGAGCCTCAGTGCTACAGGTGTCTTTGTGCAAAAATAGGAACCATGCAAACAGTATCAGCTAGATGATATTGTGTAATCTGAACTTTGGCAAACAGAACAGCAAGTTTTTCTGCTTTTTTGTATGTAGTTGTTTTGAAGGATAAGGAAATCCTAAACCTGTGGCTGGGAACTTGCTTTTTAGGAGCAAAATTAGAGTATGATTCAGTTGCAGAGGCAGAGCTGAACAGGCTCTAGAAAGAGAGTTTGCTCCTTCTGTGGCAGGAGCTTGGCAGGGTTAGTGCATCTGGGAGTACAGGGATTCTCTCATTTTCCAAGACCCTTGCACTACAAACAGCCAGGTTAGTCCCCCAGTCCACAAGGTAGGCAATGTCTTCCTTCCTCCTCAGGTCTGACTGCTGACACCAGTGAGGTGGCTTTTATTTCCAGTAAGTAGAAAACCCGATCTGTATTATACAGCAGAAGAAAATGTACTCGTGCACAAGTTTTTCACCTGTGCCAGCGTTAAAGTGGAGCAGCACCTCACAGTAGGTGCTTTCATTGGCTTAGCAGATTTCTGTACACCCCTCTGTAAATGAGGGGTGTAGTTGCCCCTCATGTTCTCATGGCTCACTTCTGTCACTTCCAGACCCCCTTGCACCTGGCAGTAATCACAAAGCAGGCAGAGGTGGTTGAAGACTTGCTGAAGGCTGGAGCAAATGTCAACCTTCTGGATCGCCATGGTAATTCTGTCTTACATTTAGCTGCTGCTGAAGGAGATGACAAGATTCTGAGTCTGCTCCTCAAGCATCAGAAGGCATCTTCAATGATTGACCTTTTCAATGGCGAAGGTATGGAACGATAGTGCCTGTACTTTACACTTACTTGCCTTCTAGACAAGCACCCCACCATTTCTGACAACACAGTCTTTCTAGGCAGATACAGACCTTGGAAGTTGCATCTTTGCATGGTTTGCACATTGTAGCCTTGGCTTTTATACACCTGCAGTCAGATAAAAGAACATAAATGCGTAGGTTTTGTGGTTATACAGAACGTAGAGATTGGTAATGTCCATATTACACACTATGGATTTGAACTTTCTGTTCTTTAGCATCACAAAAATTCAGGAACTGTGTTCCTCTTGGGATGCCTTACAGAACCACTGTTTAGAAGAAATTCCAAGTGAAAATATTTCCTCTTCTCCAGTGGATAAAGTTCCCTCAAAAGTCATTTCTGGACCAGTGTCAAGTATCACATCTGGAACACTGGGACTACAGAGTTTTAAAGCTTATAAAATACCCACGGAGACCCTACCCTGCCACTTCTCAATGGCTCAGGTCATTTGAATTTAGTACTCTTGCATTAGATGTAGATAGTAAAATACCTGGCCTAAAAATGTCACTATGCGATTTAAGAAACTGTGTTAAGTTTGTCAGAGAGAGTTGATCCTTCTTATTATTTATAAGTAGAAAGCTTTATGATTCTCTTTTTGAGCAGTTAATGTTGAGGTGACGGAGCTGTCTGACCTTTAAGGAGCATTATTCTCCAGGATGTTTCTAGAACATTCTAGGGTGATTCATTTTTCTTCCTTTCTGTTCCTCTGTGCAATTCGCTGATTTTTCTCATGCATGGTTTTGAGTCACAATAATACAAGTAGTTCCAATTTATGCACGAAGAACATTTTAATTAACACCATTTTTGGTGCACAGACAGGCAAAGGTCACTCGTGCTCAGATAACTACAGTAACTCAGTCATTTTACAGCCTCTCAGAGATGCAGCTGCTTAAGAAGTCATTGCTGTGACATTTCTGTGTTTTTCAAATGTTAATGTACACAAATGGCTTTTGTGTAGGTCTCAGTGCAGTTCACATGGTGGTGATGGCCAATAGCTTGTCCTGTCTGAAACTACTGATTGCTGCTGGAGTTAACGTCAATGCTCAGGAACAAAAATCTGGACGAACTGCATTACATTTAGCTGTTGAACAAGAGAACATCCCCTTGGCAGGCTGCCTTTTGCTTGAGGTGAGGGCAGAATTTCTTTTTCCCCAGTCTTCCTAGAGACGTATTTTCAAGACTTTTAAAATAAGTCAGTCTGCAGTGGAAATGAAGTGGTGTTTCTCTTCATTGGCTTGGTTATTTTAACTGGTATAATGGGAAAATTTTCACTGATGTTATTTATTTGCTATTAGTTATTCAGCACTGCTGATGAACCTTTTTTTAAGCTGAGAAATTTGATTTGTGACCCTGACCTGACTGCCTGTGCCATGCTTAATTTGCACTGAGAATCCCAGCAGCCAATGAAACTACTCATGAACAAGTTGCTGATCTGGTGTGGTGGAATGCGTATGCAGATGTGCAGAGAGATAGCTGTGTGTATCTGTAAATATTTGTCTCATCTCTCACACCTTGATCTTAGCACACTTAATTGCACACACCTACAGCTACCTGCAGTAGCTCCCCTGGTATGGGGTACAGATGTGCTAGCTGCCCATCTGCTCTGCTGAAGGGCAGCAGGAAGGCAGCTTGCAGTGCACAGCAGATGCTGAGGGTAATCTGATAATAGAACTATTATCTGATTAGTATTATGGGATGCAAAGTGGCTTTTGAGTTTTATCTACCTGGCCTATTTGGGTTCAGGCAGCATGCCTCCTGCTGTAGTACTGCAGTGCACAACCACTGTCAGTTCTTGCGTGCCGACAGCTGTAATCACCTTCCGATTCATTCTTTTCAGTCAACGGCTGGAATTTTTGCAGACAGGCATGGAATGGTGCTGCTTGCAGAATAACAAGGTTTATGCAGACAAGTCTCCATGTAGCAGTACTGTATGGATGAATAGCATTTTCCTTCTTCTCTTTTAATACTTAGGGTGATGCAGATGTGGACAGCACTACCTACGATGGCACAACGCCTCTTCACATAGCAGCTGGAAGGGGCTTTACAAAACTGGCAGCAGTTCTCAAAGCAGCAGGTATTCAGCCAAATATTTGTTGCAGTGTTCTCTTTAACTGTGCCAGTTCACGTTAGGGGGCTGCACTTAGGAGTTAGTGAACTTCTTAATGAGGAGAAGATACCAGATGTTAAAAGGCTTGTTTCTCCTCGGGAAAGTCCTAGTTTCAGGGGTCTTTAGCACCATCTAATGGCTAAAAAAAGCAAAGCAAAACTATCTAAGTAAAAATAGTTCCCAAGCTTTCTTGGAAGTTTTGGGGTAGTTGTAGATATTTTTTTAATACCTGCAGCAGACAAAAAACCCAGTTCTATGGTTGGAATAAGGATTGGACTGCTTTTAAAGGCAAAGAAACTGGGAACACTTCTCCCCAGTTTTGTATCACTACAGTAAAGTTAGTTTTGGTTTTGTACTGGAATGTTTTTTTCAGTTGCGTTTAAACCTTCGATACCTGAATTTTCTCCTTAGAAACAGAAATCCAAGCCTCCCACAGCGCTGGCTGTGTGATTGCTCTTTTAGTAACATTTGTGCTTTCTCTGACACTACAAAAGGGAAGCCCTGCATCAGTGCTTCATCACATACGTGCTCTGTGTGAGCCAAGAATGGAACTGGAAGGTCTGATTATATAAGCTGACTCTTCAGGCCTTAACACACTGCTTGTCATTTTTCCCCCATCTGTATAATGGATGAATACACAGGGATGATTTAACTTCAGTGTATTAAAAAACCCTACTATTTTCTGAGTTAAAATATGTATTTTAAGTTTTGAATTGCAAACCTTCTAATTTAGCTATTTTAACTATGCTTTTCAACAACACAGTGTAAAATAGCTTAAAAGCCTTTCCTTAGAAATTTCTTGCACGCTTGTTTTCCAGGTGCAGATCCTCACATTGAGAACTTTGAGCCACTCTTTGATGTAGAAGAAGATGTGAAAGATGATGATGATGAAGGAATTGTACCTGGAACAACGCCACTGGATATGGCAGCCAACTGGGAGGTACGTGGTCTGTTGTCTTTTAGTATTTAAATTAAAAAAAAAAAAAGGATAGTTCAGTTTTGTCAGCCAATCTGCTTCATTTCATCTAGTTATATAAATAGTGACAGAGTTCTGTAGCACCTCGCTGACATAAAAAACAAACTTACTGAGCCATAAGAAATGGTGAAGTAGTATTGGAAGCTCCTCTTAGTAGCCTACTTCTGTTGAGTGGGATTGAACAAGCATTTCTTCAAAGTAGCTGCACTGGGGTTGTCAATATGGAAAAGAATGCAGCAGATTGAGCAGCATGTGCTTGCAGGTGCACGTTCAGGGTCTGCGAGGCCAGGGTGAGACACTGTAATACATTTCTCTGCTGCACGGTCTTTAGAACTGCAGACTGGGTGGTATGTAGTGAAAATAGACTTTTGTGTCCTACCTAAACATTGGTTAGATTACGTGGCTCAAGCTCCAGTATCCAAGTACATGCAGCTAGCATGATGTGAGCATATAAGTAGCCAGCATTCTGATCATATGAAGTGAGGGTGGGGAGTGGTACCGAGAAGATGAAAATGGAGCCTAGGCTTTGTTTCAAATTACTAGTTGTAGATAGCTGCTAACTCCTCACTTATCTACTGCTACAGCCCCTTGTTTACTGCACAGGCTGCTTCTGTATCCTGACAATAATTGCCAGACGACAGAGCTTAAGGGCAAGGGAGATGAACTTACAGATTTATCCCTCAAAGGTAGAAATGATTTAAAAAAAAAAAAAAAAAAAAAAAGGGGGGCCGTTTACAAAATATCATAAACAATACTACTGAAACTTGTCCAAATAATGGACAAATAACCAGGTTTTGCTAAATAATAAATTGAATGTATTCTTTTAGGTATACGACATATTAAATGGCAAACCCTACGTGGCAGCAGCAGCAGTTTCAGAGGACTTAATGACACAAGGTAACATCTGTAAAGAGGACCTGGCCTCCCCTTGGTAATGAACAGCTGAGTACACAAAGCATGCTAGGAGAATAACAAAACAAGCAGAGGCTCGTAAGGGAGGTGGGGAGGGAGAAGAGGTACTCACTACCACTGCAGTCTTTGAATGAGCAAGATTCTGTTAAGAAGCATGGCACGAGGACCCAAGTTTGTATGTTTTCAATATTACAGCAATATATTAGTAAATAGCAGTGGATGCTACAATAAGTAATTTTTAATTTGGCTTTGCATCTGCTTAGAAATGAACTGGTGTGCGACTCATGTAAATTACAGATGTATTTTTCTGTTCCCCAGGCCCTCTGAAAGAGCTGAGTGAAAGCTCCAAGCAGCAGCTTTACAAGCTATTGGAAACACCTGATTCAAGCAAGAACTGGTCTACTCTAGCAGAAAAGTTGGGTCTTGGCATCCTTAATAATGCCTTCAGGTTGAGCCCTTCACCTTCGAAAACTCTGCTAGATAACTATAAGGTAATGTGGCTGTAACAGGTTATAAAGAACATACAGATGTGCAGTGAATGTTGTCCTGCACAGTGAGATACTGCAGCCCTTTGGTTTTGGCTAGCCAGGATGAAGCTGTGAGCATCTGCTGTCTTCTCTTTTAGATTTCTGGAGGTACAGTTCAAGAGCTGATTGCTGCTTTGAGACAGATGGATCACACAGAAGCTATTGAAGTAATTGAGAAAGCACTATCTAGTTCACAAAGTCAGCCTCACCAGGAGGACAACACAATAGAAGCTTTTCCTATATCATCACCAGCCAATTTTGCAAAGGGAGAGACAGGTAAAATTAACATTTCTTAGTTCTTCCTCCTTGCTTTGGAATGCTAATAGACAGCAGAGTTTCTTACCCACCGTGTCTGAGATCCTTACCTGTTTCTGCTTGTGTACCATGTAGGGCTTTCTCAGTTGACATTTGCCAGATGCACAAGAAAGAGGAAAAATGGATTATTTTAACCTGTACCTACAGTATTGAGTATAACTGGCTCCTTTTTCCTTAATGTGGTCATCTGCCACTTACTGATACAAATTCCTTAGATGTTTAAAAGATAAACTAGGGAATGAATTTACAGGTTTATGCACATTCCCATTATATTTTCACTTGCCCCTTTCCTCCACCCAATCTAGACAAACACAGATGTTTGGGGTTCATAAACTTCTCAAAGAATCAACCATAGCAACTCCATCCTGGTCCAACTGTGCTAGACATGGAACAAACATTTGCACCTTTCAAGAGTGTGTTTGTACATATTACCTCTTTAGACTATTCTTAAAGAGGAAGGGAGTTTGTGCTGCTTTGCAATATGAATGTCCTTTTTTTTTTAAAAAAACAGTTGTTTAGAAAAATACCACTTGGCTCTGTAATACACCAGCTGCTGTTCTATTCATTACAACTCTGATACAGTTCTCTCGCAATCAGGTGCTTATTTTATGAAGCTTACACAGATGACAGCTTTGTATTTCAGTCTCCCTTTAATAACTAGATGAAAATTGTTCAAGACAAACACCTCAGAAATCAGCAATTGAAATAACATGAGAATTCTAAGGAGCCTCATCCTGGAGCTGTGTACTTGCGCAGTCCATGCATCTGAGATGCAGAGAACTTTTTGCCCTGCTGCTACCACACTGGGGCAGACTCCTGACTGCAGTGCAGTGACAGTATTAATGTCAGCAGCACAGCAGGCTTCGCATCTCACCCAAACGCTGCCTGCAGTTGATCTCTGCCAGCAGTGCATCAGCTCACATGCTCTGCTCAACTGAAAACATTCAGCCTGTGCTGATTCAGCCTTTTCCAATAGCAGTACCTAAAGCTGCAGTTATTTTCTTATACAAGAGTTGTAACCTGTTGCTTTGTATTCTTCTGGCCTTTTGGGATGTCACTGAAGTAAAACAAACTAATTGATTTCCCTTTTCTCTCTCAGGTGAACTTTATAATCACAAATTTCAAGACACTGAAAGCACGTGTGACAGCGGGGTAGAGACCTCCTTCCGCAAACTGAGCTTTACTTATTCAGACTCTCTGAACAGCAAGTCATCGCTAACACTTAGCAAAATGACCCTGGGCTACGGCCAGGAAAGCTCAGAGCAAAGCAATTATATACCTAACTAGGTAACTTCAATTAGCAATATATGCAGTTACAGACACAACCCCAACGTTTAGAATTACACTGATGTTGTCACAGCTGGAGGGAAGTAAATTCACAACCAGAAATGCACTGGAGGATCCACACACGAACCTGAACCAGTGGTGACTCCTCGTCCTTGCTTCCTTCCTCATGTACTGTCCATTTATAAGCCACATCTGACAGCCAGGGCTCCGTGCTACATTAATACAAAGGACTGGACACTGATGGACTGAGGGAGCTCACCTGGTTTGTGAGGATTTTCTTTTATAGATGAAAGACACTCCTTATTAATGCCTAATATCAGCTCACTTAATTCAAAGAGGTAAAGCACACAGCAATCAAAGGATGGTTTCTGGCTGTTCCCTTCAGAAGTTTTGCAGCACGGTTGTCTGGAAAAAGCTCCTAAAATCACTGGTAAAGAAAAAATAGTGACTTTAATCGCAGCAGTGACAACTCTGACAAAAGAATCAAAAAAAAAAAAAAAAAATCTTGTATATTTCAAATAATGTATTTAAACATAGCTTTGGTGCCTCTAAAAAAAAAATCAAGTTTTGCATTTCCTACTTGTAAATAGTTTTTTATATCAGTTCCTTTTTAAAAAAAAATAAATGTGTGCTTTTTAAAAGCTTATTTTTATTTTACTTTTATAATAAAAACTCAAAATTAAATCTTGTCTACACTTGCTGTAATTTTTACGTAACTTCCAATTGCAATTAGTTACAGAAGATCTAGTACTGAGTTCTGGCAATTTCCAACTACTAAAATAAATGAAAGGTTGCAAACCTCTTTTCTTTAAACTTAAGTGTCTTATAGGGAACGAGACCACAAGGATCTGCTGCAGCTGAGAATCTGTGCTGAGAGCCTCTGATTCATAGTCCTTGATAGTTCTCATAATTCTGGCAGCAGAGAGTCATCGATGCTGAAGTCCACAATTCAGCTTATCAGCAAAACTAATGAGGTGGTTCTTACTTGGCTACCTGAAACAACTCTATAACCATGTTTCTGAGGAGTATTTCTTTTTGTCTCAAATTAATCCCAGTGAGTGCAACAGTTACAGATATTGCCCCTACTACGGATACAGAACAGCTATCAGATTTAACTATAAAAATGCAAAGTGCTGTCATATCACTTACCCATAGCCAGCTTTCATGGCACAGAGGTGGAGTTTTTGACACACTGATGATCCTTGGCTGACCTCAGTCTTCAGTAATGTGGATATAGGTCCTGGGAAAGGAGATAATATAAATAAAATAATATTAAATACTTCCATTCATTACAGCAAATGCTACTATGAAGTCACAATCAGTGAAAAATCTTTGGAAGTAACTTCATATCCAGCTGAATTAATTCCAGAGAAACAGGATACAAAATGGTAAAAATACAATGCTTTCTTTCAGTTACCACATGAGCAGCCTATGAATGCAGCAGTGTGGACTTCTGTTTGATGAGTGTAGTTGTCCAGTGTTCCGCCTTCATTTCTAGCTGCAGCTATTTTTTAAATGCAGAAACGGGCAAAGGTTTTCATGTTCTGTCCCTGTCAGAGCCACTGAGTCACTCCTACCTTCTGGCACCGATCTTCCAGCACAGCCTGGAGGGGGTGGCAGAGACTTTTATCAAGGTTTCTGCAATCCTGCAGGTCACCAAGGCAGGCTGGCTGTTGATGAGCACATTTAGCATTGCTTCCGGCCCTCTGCTGCTTTTAAACCACCAGAAGACACGTGGCATAAGTGGCAGGCTGGCATCTTTTCTTGCAGTTTCTTTGCAGCAACAGAAGCTTCAGACTTTTTTGTTTTTGTTTTTTTGTTTGTTTGTTTCTTGGTTTAGCAATAGAAAAATACTAATGTAGTCTCATTAATTCAAACATGAACACTAAATTTCTAGAGTCAGGTCATAACTTCTCCCATCTGCTTTAGCCCTCAGCATCTTAAGCATGTGTTACAGGCATGACCCATGGTTTGGCAAAAGCAGGCAAGAATAGAAGGCAGCTGGCAAGGGAGCACTACAGGTGTCAGGCTGCCTAGTGCAAGAGGCATTTGTTTCTTTTTTGTATAGTTCCACACCAGCAGAGTAAATTTACTGGAGAGCCTTGTGTTTACCTCGGTTTAATTCAAAGAAAATGCTCATGCACACAGCTTTGCTCTTTCTTCCTTACCTTTTCTCTTATCAGCAGGCAGTCATCCTTTGCAGGACACGCAGCCTTGTTCTTCTGGCACCTGGAAGGAGGCAGGCACCCCTGGAAATGGCCAAGCACACTGCTGCCTCATGCAGGTTGAAGGAAGAAGTGTACGCAGAGGAAGCATGGTCTACAGGAAGAGTATGAGCAGTGCATCCAAGTCTCAACAGAAACATTTTGAGTAGCTGTATTCTTAACAAGTAACCACTAAAAGAGATTTATACATCCCATTAGCTCACCTTAGACACAGATTTATTCTTATGTCACCTTATACAAGAAACGAGTGCTATTCCTGTTCCCCAAGTCTGAAGGTCAAACAAATGAGAGAACCCAGCTCACTGCTTGAGATCTCCTGTGCATAACTGGGTTATGGAGAAACCTTGTCCCACCCAACACTGAGAAGACTTGACCACACCAACACAGGGTAGTAACAAGGACTAATCATTACTGACTCATGTTCAGTACAGTTACAGGCCTGTAGCACAAGCTATTGTCCCTATTCTACTCCACGTTAGCCCTGAAGGAACAAAAATCAAGACCCTGTTATTAACTCAAGTTCGGAAAAGCTAAGTGTATCTCTGTTCTAGATAGAATTTCTAGAGTTACTTTTACCTAACAGATCCTTTAGGAAAACTGTTCCAGCAATTTGCCAAGCTCCTATTTACTCCAAGCATTACTGCATGACTGTGCAGGAGGCCTAGAGTGCACTGCTGTTAGCAAATAGGACAGCAAAGCTGGAGGAAGGGCCAAAATGCATATACTAACAACTTGAAGCATCTCAAGATGTTTGCACTGGGGCCTCGTCCCTCTGACTGCTAGTCACACTTTCAGTTTCTTTGGCAGAGATTAATCTAGAAATATCTCCAAAGGTATTTAACTAAGCTTTCCCCCCCTCCCCAGTACACAGGTGCAACCTTAGACACTTCCAATCAAGTTCTATAAGTTACATTATACATTATATATTATAAATTATAGCAAGAATCTAAATCTGAAATACACTTAATCTGCACTTGCAGTAAATAGTATCTGCTGCGTTGTTTTGCTTTGTACCACAGTAACAGACACCAGAAATAGGGAACAGAGCAAAAATATGGCGTGACAACAGAACACTACAGATTTTCTCTATGTTTGACATTAAAAAAGGCTATTTAGAAAGTTTAACTGACCCTGTTTTTAAAGTGTCTGCCATTGCTGTGAGTTTCCAATGACTTTTGTTTACCAGCCTACAGTGGTATATGAAATGCCTTTTCTCCCTTTCATGGGCTGGTGAAGTGCTGTTTTCCTACGTTTAAGGAAAAAAGCAACCTTCCCTCCCTTGAGGTGACAAGGAACAGTGGTGACCATTCATTAGCTCAAGATGCAACTGGCCAATACTCACTTACAGCTTACAGCTCTTCTGGAGCATACAATCCTCTTAAAGCAGAGCAGTCCTGCAGCGATTCTGCCACAAGTTTCATCCAAACTTTTGATGAATTCAAAAGATTCCTACAGCTACAAGCAAAAGACAGCACAAGTTAATTCCAGGAGATGCTTTTCTGTATCCAGGGTTATGAAATAATGTGATGCCCTGCTTAGAACTAGGCTGCAGTACGTACGTTATCCAAAGCCCATAGAACTCTTAAATTAGTGGGAAAACCAATTGTAAAAAGTAAGAAGTTTTCCCATCATCCACTTAGCCTCGCTACTTTCACAACACAGACATGTGCAAGCTGATCTGTGGGCTTCATTACACACTGCAAATGCTTGTGACTGACTTACTGTCAGTTAACCCGTGTCCTACAGTAGCCACATACAATGGCATTTTCCCAATGCTGACAGAGACAAAACCAAGAAATTTTTAAGGTTCTGCATTTTTCACTTAAGACTTGCTTCTCTATCCCTAATTACACTGAACAGGGACTTTCATTTCACTATCCTCTGACATCTGATTGAGAAGGACAACTACGTTAACTCGATTCCTTGACTGGAACATACACTTAAACATTCAAACAACAAGGTCCTGGTTTACTCAACTTCTCCCCCACAGGGTAAGAAAGGAAAACAAAGACTCCAGGATTGTAAAAGCAAGCCCTAACTCTTCTTTTCTGAGAACAAGAATCTCACTCTCCTGTTCCCTTGCAACTGATGCTGCTATAAGTCATTGAAGTGACTCTGCTACACACTCCAAAGACAGACACGATACTAACAGGAACAGAAGTGCTGAAGAAAGATGTGCCTCTAAAGCAGACAAATTGTTCATGCCCCAAGCTATGCAAGCAACAGGTAACACAGACTGACAAAGAGCTACGTATTTGGAGATGAATTCTAAGTACACATCTCATGAAAACCAGAAATATAAAATCCAGAAAAGCTTTCAAAAACAGTTAGAGGTAAACTTAAGGAGGAAAAAAAAAAAAAAAAAAAAAAGAGAGAAAGAAAAAAAGCCTTCCTTGTGTGGCAGAAAGTATCACCAGAGGTGCTTTCTGCAGCTCCCTGACCATCAGACAGACCATCTCTGCAACCCTCAAAGTAGTTCAGAGCAAAGTTGGACAGAGAGTTTTAGGACATCGCCCCAGTTAACACCATACAGCTTTCTACCAAAAGCTACTCTCAAGTTGTGTTCTGGCAGGGTACTGTCACGGCCCCTGCTGAAGGGAACTCTGACGGCTGCTTTTGTCATTTGTGGAGAACAGCCCTGCAGGAGCCTGGCAGGGAAGCAGTCTCCATCCATTAGAAAAAAACATCAGCATGAGCAAACCCAGCAATCCCTAGACAAAGTACTGCAAGGCTGCATGCAGAAAGAATACTGGTAGGGCCACCAATAATTGAACAACACTACAGACAAGCACCAGGACACTTAGCAATTGCTTTTCCTAATCCAATCACTGCCGATTCCCAACCCATCAGATACACCTGGCAATACAAGTGCAGTTGAGCCCCTGGAACCCACACTCAGATGGCTATGGATGATACTCCAAAGATCTCTTCGCTGCTGCGTTCTTGTCCTTGCCCTGATCTGAGACAAAAGCAGAACAATGTAATTAAGTATATAACAGCAAAAACACCAAGGGATAATAGTCAGCCAAAGTAGATGTTACAGTGATTGCTGCAGTAGGGAGCAAGAAAAATAGCATCTACAAATACAAATCTGCTGAAGCACCATTAAACCAAAAGAACATATTAAGGATATGAAGACTATAATGTAAGGGAACGGCTTTGTGACCAACTATTTGGCCTAAGTAATTGTAAATCTTCTAGGTACTGTTGCACATAGTACTCAGTAACAGCTTTCAAGTGAGAAAGAATGGACACAGAATTAGGGTGCTTTTGACCTTCAGAAATCTGGTAACTGCAAAACACAACAGCAGAATAACATTTATGGAAGAGCACTTTTCTGTATGACATTGCAGATGGGCACTGGTTGCACAGCCATTACCATTATCGACGAGCCACATCATGTACTTTCATAATGTTGCCCAGAATTCATGGCAGGCCAAACAAGTTCACAGCTGTCTAAGTTCATTGTTTATATCTTCTAAAGATCCAAAAGCTCTCTTCTATGACTGTGAAATTTCATTTATATTCCAAGATGCACTTAGAACAAATACCATTGGTCTTAAGATAGTCCTCTCAATATTCTTTGAAACAAGTAATTCTGTCTGTTTTATTTATTGAACTCTATTAAGTGCCATTTTGAAATTCTAGCTAGATGTTCCTGGAAGAGACATTTGTAGTATCTTCCCATCAAAGCAGGATGGGAAGATACTGACCAACCTCTTCTTTTCCTTACATGCTGAAGTGGTATTTATTAATAATTTTTATCCCATATTTTCTGCATAGTGGTTACGTTTTTCCATCCTTACCTTATATAGGGCTCTATTGCTGTTATGATTCCACTTGATTCCAAGACACTGAAAAATCTAAAGGCTTTTTCTTCTATTCTTGGCCCAGGGTGCCTCTCATGTACCATTTACATGAGGTGATCAACACCTGCATTATCTGTAAAGTTTTATTCATGGCTATAATTTTCCCTATTTATTTAACATAATCTGTAAATAGTAGCACATAAACATATTTTAATTATTTCACATCTTCTTTTAACAACTCTTGAATCAGAAAAGACCTCCAATGCTCAGTTAGCTGTTTTGATGACCTAGTAAAGCATTTGTAAGGAAATTCCATTAATCATTTCACTTCCACATTCAAGTTCTTCCTCTTCCTCAGGACTATTTTCATTTTGGTTAATGACCCATTCCAAAAACAGCTGCAGATCACCAAGCACCTGTCAAGATGTTTATTTATTGCCCATTAGAACTGCAGCCACTACAACAAAGCAACCCTTTACTTCAGGTTTTTTTAACTGACCGATATGACACACAATCATTTTCCCTGTATGCACTCCATAACCCGGCACCCCCCATAAATATCATCTACATGGTGCTTTCATTTCAGAGGTGGATGTCACCAGCACAGCTTGTTCAGACACTTTCTACTGTGAAGTAGAAAAATGCAGGAAAATGCATACTGTGGTTGCACTGCAACAGGTTCCCCATGGAACCCCAGCAAGATCTCAGCTGCATTTCAAATCACATCTGAAAGAAGTTGATGTTTAGCAACCTGGCTGAGGCACAGCTTGGTGACCTGGACTTCCAGATGACCAAACCCTCTGCTATCATCTGCTATCTATCAGACTGCTGTAGCCCCTGCACTGAAGCACATTTATTTTCTTATCTTTAAGTGCCTAAGTGAGACATTTCCACGGGAAGCCAAAACGTTTTAAGAACAACTTATTCAGAAACAGAGTAAAAGGTGATGTACGGTTACTCTGTATGGACTAACAAACATAATGGACCCCCAGATCTAATAATGAGTAAGCAGTGTTTTCAACAGGAAAGGTATATACAAAGAAACAAATTAAAGATGGTCAGGTTTTCCTTTGGTGACGTCCATGTAACATTTTGGAGGTGACATACACACAAGAGCTTAAGAACAAACACACCAAAGCAGAATTATGACACAATTTGCTTGATAAACTAGTAAGCCAACTCCTCTGAAAGGAGAAGAGGCCCAGAGTGGGGCACAGGCCACTCACAGGGAGTGCCAGGAGGTAGCAGCAATACACAAGGGAGAACATCAGTCCCTGCACTGTGCATTTAGTGGAGAAAAGGGAGAAAATTCTAACTCTGTGGTCCTCTCAATAACCATTTATTTTCTCTCTTGCTTCCTTTCTCTTTGTACCTTTGCCAACTTTTCTCTCATTCTTTTCCCACAGCCAGGCACATCTCATACCATGACACGCTACGCAGGAATCCACATGAGCAAACAAAGTTTGTGACTGCAGCTGTCTGGGAACCGTATAATGATTAAGGTTGGAAAAGATTTCTAAGATCCAACCATCAACCCATGACCACCACACCCAGTAAACCATGTTCCATGCACCACATCTACATGCTTCTGAACACCTTCAGACCCCCTGCTGCCACTGCCATGAGGAACATGCAGAGGGACTTAAGTGAGGCAGTGGTACACAGAGAGCAGCAGCCAGCAGCACTGTCTGATGGTGTGCTCCCCCCCACTTTCTTTCTCCCAACTTCCTTCCTCAGCCTGGCCTCACAAATAAGGCCTTGCACAAGCAACCAGATTAATGGGGCAAGGACTACAGTAGATGAAACAAACCACCCTAAGAGTGAGCTGGGTGAAAAAAATGCACTGTTCAACTTGTTGGCCTGTGGAGGAGGTCTCAGCTTCATTCCCTGACCTTCCTCCTTACCTTCTGGCAGTCCTAGGATGATTTTTCACTTATAGCATTGTGAAAGTGGAAAAAATTTATGTATTTTACAAACATAGTCTAGAGGTACATATCTGTTGTCTTTGACGTAGGAGAGAACTACAACCCAGTAATTTCTTCTACATGAATTGGAAGAGTCTTACACCAACTAACCCCTCCCATTTTGTGCGGGATGTAATTACCTGAGAAAGCCAATGTTCAATGCACCACATATATTATAAGCAAGCTGTGTTGTTGCTATCTTTACATTGAACCAGCAGTTAAAATTCACACATGACAAAACAAAACATTCAGTCATCTCATCTCATAGGTCACCTCAACTGCAGTCAAATTCTTCCCAGTTTTTCCTCTCCCTGTTTTGTCATCTAGAACAAAATCATCAGGCAACGTCCATCAAAGATGTCAAGGTGAACGACTTTTCTAGTTCTTCAACACTGGTAGGCTCCCAAGGATAAAAAATAACCACCTTCTTCTTTTCCATCATGAGGAAACCATTATCACTAAACCTACCCTTTATACTCCCTACATCCAAAGTAACAAAAGGAGCAATTGCAGTAGTCTGAAGATCAAATATATAAACATCATCTTGTTGTGATACAGTGGCCTGGAAGAAAAAAAGAAATAAAAATAAAAAACATACTTACTAAGAACAACCAGTTACACCCAAACTGTGAAAGAGTTGTTTGTGATTAAAACAGACTGAAAAAAAAAAACCCACGTTTGATTAAAGTTATTCTTATTTTCCTATTCTATTACTGTAACATATTCTGGAACTAAAAGGTCAAATACATAACAATCATGCA
The DNA here is from genome assembly GCF_019238085.1 of Lagopus leucura. Lineage (NCBI taxonomy): Eukaryota > Metazoa > Chordata > Aves > Galliformes > Phasianidae > Lagopus > Lagopus leucura. The sequence continues at coordinate 40,479,296 of NW_024962264.1, forward strand.
AAAACCACAAATATTGATGATAGCTTTTCTTCAGAATAACACAGATCATGAAAAATGAAACTAAGGAGTGTTTCTCTTTCTTTTGAAAACTACCAAATAAATAGTAATATGATTTATACTCAGAACTTGTATCCTAAACTTACTGTGGTGATTTACTGTGGAGTTCCCCCTTTACCTACGTACCTAGGTAGGTATAACCTATAATAACCTATTAATTTATGCGCTAAAGTAGCTGGTCTTTCTGATCACATCAGTAACAGAACCACATGGCAAAAGTCACAGCAGCACAAGAGGTCACCTCTTCCTAACAGAATAGTCTTTACGCTACATTGAAAAGGCAGCTATGTTGTGAAATATCAGAACGAGGCCTAATATTAAGTTCTATCAGTAGTTAATCTCTGTAAAGCTTAAAAGAACAATCAGGATAAATTTTCATGGAGCGGTCTCCATTCCCTGTCAAGAAACGTTATGATATATTGCTTTTAAATTCCAATATGTGGAGAGCAAAATGTAAAAAAACACACCCCGCTTAAAAGAAAAACAACTCTTAATTTTTGAGAAAAAGTACATGTGGTTTGCATTGTGTGCTAACTGAAGAAACAGTAAGCAACGCTATGAAGGGTAGCACTTAGATTAGCAATATATTTGGAAGTCTAGTTAGATTATTAGTAACTATGTATAGAAGCACCACCTTCTTATGAAACAAAAATATTTTTTAAATCACAGCTGCGTATGTTCTTAAAATACCTACTCTGCATTTATCCCTGCTAGCTATCCTTACTAGCTGCTACTGCAGAGACAACACAGCCATGGGAAAGAGGCATGAAATTTCCCAGCAGTGCTCCAGTTGCACAGCTTTTATTACTGGTGATGTCATCCTCAAAAAATAAAAAAAAAAGCAACCCAGCATGACTCAGACTCCAGATTGTGCCACCAGCTGAAAAAAATAAATAAAAAACAGACTGGTTTCTTTCCTTTGTATACTCCGAAAGCAGGCCCTGCTGCCATCAAAGAGATAAGAGGGGAAAATCTAACCTATTTTCTTTTTGTAAAGCAATTATGCTGGTCTAGATTTAAAGAGATTAAAGACCTCTATTCCCCCCTTGTTTAGTTTAGCACTAAAGAGCAAGGCTGCAGTCTGGAAGCCACATGTGAGAACACACAGGTCTCCATTCAGCCACTGCTGACTAAGAATTTTGCAATACGATTTACGCACTGAAAAGTGAAGCTTAACCAAATTTGTGTGTGCACATGAGTATGTGTGTACATACACACACACAGAGCAAGCCTGCATATATTTACATAGAAGTAAGCTTGCAAGGAACAGGAGAAAATCAGGGAAAAGCAGTAAATGGAGAAAGCAAACACTTAGAAACTTAAATGCTTTTGTGTCTGTTCAGAAGACTGTCACACTTTATAGATATCACAAAACAATCACTGTTAGGCAAAGCTTAGCCCCATGTCTGAAGGGCAGGGATTTGCAGAACAAGGAAATGAATATGCAATATTGCATGTTAGCAGTGTTACACTGATCTAAAAGAGCTTGAGCACTTCAAGAAGAAATACTGTTGACACTAATGTATTACATGCTCAACCGAATTACTTTGACCTGGTACCAACCTACACTGATGTTTTCAAGCCAAAAACACTTTGCCACAATGCTACTTGCTGTCTAGAGACAAGAAGAATGAAAGGAGCAATGCTACAGCAATAAAGTGAAAAAAAGACAAAACAAATGAAATGGAGATTTCATTATTTAAACAAACAAACAAACAACAACAAACATACATGGAAAAAAACAGTATTATTCAGATACGTATGTGGTGACAAAAAAAAAAAACAAACACATGACTTTGAACTCCTCTACATAGAAGCTAAACTACTGCAGCTAAGGAGACAGAATATTCAGTGGAAGCAGAAACTAAAAGAGGCAAACAACTCAAAATACTTGGATCAGCAAAACCAAATACAGTAATTTAAGATGGCTTACACTAAGTTGAGTCTTTTCCAATCCTACAGCATCCTTCAGGGATGAAAGGAAGTGATGATTCATTGGACTCTGGAGTCCATCTTCTCCCACAAGGTAAAAAGAAACAACGCAGCTCTTCCTGGTGCAATTTCTGCATCTTTCCAGCAAGGTATTTATGGACTCCTTGTAGATAGAAAACGCACTTTGTGCTTTAACAGTCACACCATCTTTGGCAAGAGTGCATACTGGCTCCAGAGAACTCCAGGAGTTCACAATGACCTGTTCAGACACCACAAAGCTTAGCACAAGAGAAGTTATACATGCAAAAAACAACCCAGTATCCTAGGTTTCCTGATACTCATTGGAAGAGTTGTTTTCCTGACAGTAGCAGATGATTCACCTCTAATAGCAAGAAACTCTACAAGAAAAGATTTAAATAATCACTATTGAATAATAAGACCATTACATAAACCTGCCAACATGTATGTTGCAGTCGGTCTGGATCTGTTGCTCTTCTCATCTGTAAAGTTTTCTTGGTTTGCTTTTTAAATCTCTAGGCTCCTTGAGAGGAAGGGATTGCTAATTCCTGTCAGGAGTGTGCTGGAAAATTGAGTTATTAAGTGACTGATTTGTTGACTTTTTTCTTTCATTCAAGTTCCTCTGCCTCATCTAAAAAGACAAATAAACGGATTTCTTAAAGTTGCTCAAAGTATCTGACGTAATTCATCTTCAGCTCTAACTGGGCTCTGACAACACAAATGTTCTCCCTGCAACAGCATCCCTGACCTTGTCTCCAGCAGCCATATACCTTCTTTTTCTAGAGCTTTTTCTAAGCTCTAGGATATCCTTGTTCAGCCAAGCCAGCCTTCTGCCCCACCTGCTTGACATCAAGCGTTTTGGAATTGCCTGTTCCTGTGCTCATAGGAAGTGACACTTAAGAAGTGACCAGCATTGGACTCCAATGCCTTCAAAAGTCATTTCCCAGGGTACTATAAGACAGCCTGAAATCTCCCCAGATCCAGGGTTGAGGTTTTAGAGGCAGCTTTTCTCCTACTACCAAAGAGCTTAAATTCTATTACTTCATAATCACTATTAATTCACAGCCACTAGTTGCCACTTCAACCGTGAGACCTCTGTTCACAAGTAAATTGCATCATGTTGAATTAGGGAATGGACTTACAGAAGTTTGTCTATATGAAGATGTGTTCATGTAATTTTCCTGTATTCAGTAGCTGACATTCTGTAGCAAGAGATGTGAGAGTAATTTAAGAGTGTCACTTACCTTCAAAGTCAGCTTGTGGTCTGTGTGAAAATCTGAGATACCATAGATATGCAACACACCGTTATCTTCATAGGCCACAGGCAGCAGTGGGGAAAAGAAGTTTTGGGCAAAATAATGGAGCAGTTTCCACTTTCCACCATACTCTGGGAAAGGATTAAAAGGGAGAAAAGATTCAGACAAAATCCAACTTTACCTTGGCACACAACAGCTTCCTGTGCTCTCAGGTGCTGCTTTAACGGAATAATGTCCCCTCCAGTCCTTTTCACCCTATCATGCATAGAGAATGACTGAAGTTAATCTTGTTTTCTTCCAGGCATGGTTCTCCTCTGGAATAAATTTGATGCTCTTGAAAGATTTTTTTTTTTTTTGAGCTTTGCCACAAAGTCAAATTAAAAAAAAAAAAAAAAAAATTAGTCCTACCACTGACACACTGTCATTCAATAAAGGAAAGCCTCAAACGAGAGACCTTAACATAACTGACACAGCATAGTTCATGTTAAGCATGCAGCTAGACCCTCTATGCTGTTGAGAATACAGCCAAAGACACAGGCATTAGTGGCACTGCCACCAACACCCACCATTGCAAGGAGACGGACACAATGGCCTGCCTAATCTCTTCCCTTTTTCTCAGTTCTCCCCTAAAAGACCAGGAGCAATGAAGCCCAAGTATTCAAACCAAGGACAGCTCCAAGTTTGGCAAAATGAATTTGACAAGGTCTAGAAATAAAGCTCACTGTATGGGATTTACTGAAGACATGCTGTAGATAAGACAGTTTGCTTCACCTATTGAAAGGAAAACTATACCTCATTACTTTTAATATTGATGGTCTATCATTAACAGATAAACTCTATCTCCTCTCCAAAAAGAGTAACTTTGCCAGATGAAACACTGCTACACAAACATTTTGAAATAGTTCTTTCTCTATTTATTTCCTACCTTGTATCCTCTATCAACATTTTCATTCTCTTTGCTCAACTGTTTTTGAAATAGCACTAAAAGCAGCGAGTCAGATCCATTTTCTCATTTAAAAAAAAAAATAATAATAATAACTTAGACATCTACTTCCACCCCATCCCTCCCCCTGTTCTTTGTTTCATACAGCAGGTTTAAAGTTCAGGGATGCTGGAGAAGTATTTCCAGTAACACTGGTGTTTTTTTGCTTGTAAACACTTTGCAATTAAGGACCTCACATCCAGAGTAACGTAGATCTTGAAAGGGTGTGTTTGTGGCTTTCATAGGCAGACCTGAACATGCTCAGCCTGCACTTCATACAGACATGAATGAACTTCATGGAGAACAAAGTGCATTAGCTGCAGCTCAGTACCCTGCACCTCGTTTTAAGCAAGCTCACAGTCAGCTAGATGGGTGAACAGACAAGAAAACTTGACTCTGCCTGGAAAATTCATATAAAACTGAACTGTGTTATAAGATCAGACTGTTGCCAACAAAATAACACTGGCATTCATGCTAATTGTACTGAGGCAAACTGGAGAGACAAAGCCTGAAAAATTATATTAGGAGAGGTTGTACAGTTTCTTCAAAACAGGCAGTTTGCTGCACTGAACATAGTGAGCAAATTGGTGCCACTCAGCACATGAACAAAGCCATGTTGTTTCATTCTGAGGACAACTCCTGATAGAAAGCACTGCTGGTCTAAAGCGCGATTCCTCCAAAACCAAGGAGTGCAAACAAATTATTCTTTTGGGCCATAAAGCTTGAGGAGATGAGAGATTTGGACTGGGAACAGCTTACCTAAAACACACCAAACTATGAGCCAGTATCTTATCTGAAAAATAACAGGAGCTGTCCTTGCATGAGAAATGAGCACTGCACCCAAGCCCAGGCCCAGGGAGGGTCTGAAATCTCAGAAATCTTCAGGACTGCCACAAGACTTTCAGGAATTCCAACTGTCATGCAACAGAAGCTTTCCATTGTAGGCCTCAGTCCTCTGACTGGAGGAGAACCCCCCGTGAGCACAGACAAGACACCCAAAATAGGTTGAGGTTTCCATTGCCTGCTAACTTGAACTTTTTCTTCAGTTTAATTTACATGATGAAAATCTAGACTTCTGCTTATCTTAAGTACAAAAAAATTGAAGTAGAGCAGTTTCTGTAACTTAGCATAATATAAATTTCTATTTATCCTCTATTGGGCCAGGCCATCCATTTCCCCTGTACCTTGATTCCTGACTGATTTTCTTTATGTAACCACATTTTAGTAGCTACTGAAGGGAAAAACAGGTTCTCTACCTAGGCAGCAACTACAAAGATCCTTAGATAACCTGTACTGTGGAGAAAACAATACAGCATTATACCTTTGCAAGAAGAAAACAACCAAGCAAACCAAAAAAACTCCTCAATCAGCAAACAACGCAAACAAGCCACACACTTAAAAATTTTTGTCACATCAAAACTCATTCTAGGGTTCAACTACTATAGCTATTTGTTTTAAGCTGTTTGCAAACATTAGTCTGCTTACCTGAGATTAGCTTGCTAAGGTTGATATATCCTTTCCCAAAAAAGACTACAGCCACTTGATGAACAAATCTAGACTACTGGAGCAGGTTCACACAGAAAGAGACTACTTCCAGTAGTAGGATCTCAATAATACCACTGTCAAAGTAACTTCAGACAGCAGAGAAGCTCACTGATAGAAAAAAAAAAAATCACACTTTTCAGCTCATCACAGAGTCAGTTTCTTGATTTAAAAATTAGGCAAGTTGTGTGTAAAATACTCCTCCCGCTCCAAAAATGAATGCCAGAAATCTAGACATTAAGTAGCTATCCTGAGATATTTTGAGGTTTAAACCTTCCTGTTTCAGGTATGCATAACAAAGGTAACAGTCCAAAATTAGTTAAAACAGCCCTGGGGTATTTTTTTCCTCCTCCTACTCCTCCCTCAACATTTCAATGGATTCTTGAAGAAATCCAAGTTTCCCATTGTTTTTTCTTGGTAATAACATGGATCTGCACTCTTCGTAATACCGAACTTCAGAAAAGGAAATAAAAATTAGGTTTGCAAAGAGATGTCACCAGCCTTTTCTGGCTGTTCCCAGAAATTATCTACACTCATAGCAGGAGTGAGAACAAGCAGATCTTCTCCCTGGAACAGATTTTCAATTAATCACATCACTGAATGCAACCTGATAAGCACGCAGGTAGTTCTTCTCTCACATCACTCTCACAAATTCAAATCTATTACTCTCCATAATAGCTTATGGTGTCAGCAAGGGCTTTGAATATTGAACCTGCAATAAAAGCCAGTTCTCTCTTCAAGGGAATCTCATGACAACTGAGTTGGGTACCTTAAGGTGACAGTTGTGGGGTAGGGTGATAAATTGCTGTGTCTGTCACAGCACTCTTCAAAACACACAACACACATGCTGAAGCAGTCAATGTGGCACAAAGGGTTTCACAAACAGGTGCTAACAAATAAAACCCAGTTGTAGTACAACTTGTTAAATTCTGAACAGTAGATAGAAATACTGCACTGTTTTCATTTTATTCCAAGTAAACATCAGGAAGGTGAGTTGAAATGTGATATCTGCTCCCCATTTCACAAGGAAACATTTCCACTTGGTACAGGAAATTATACAACCACTTCCATGGGACTCTGTGAAATAACAGATTTAAGAGGCACTTTGGTGATACCACTGTGCCAAGACACAGAAACACGTTTTTGAAGTGCAAATAAAACTAATTTATCTGAAGTTTTGCATAATTTCAGCTATTAGCATTTCAAAAAATCCCTCTACTACACTGCCTAATTAAATGAATATTAAACCTTTCCTCATTTCCACTGAGGAAATAGAGCAAAACAAAGGGACAGCTGCTTCTTTGCTGAGCTTCCTTTCTGTAAACTAACTTCAACAACACATGAATAATTCAAGTATTTGATGCACTTTCTACAATGACATCAGCTCTGTACTTGAAAATACATATTTATGGTCTTCACAATCACTTCATCTATCAATATACCTCTGTCTTTATAAAAAGATATTTTTTCAAGCATCTCTCTTCATTCTGAATCTTCATTGAAAGTCTAAGAATAGTCATTGCTAGAATCACAGAAGTGAGTGTTATGATATTCTCTTTCCTCACATAAGTCCAGAAATAAGAACGTTATAGTTGGACCCCTGTAAATAAAATAGTCTGCTACTTGTACTGCTTTGTTTTTTGCTGTTCACAGTTGTTCCTTTGACTAGATGAATACTAAAAAGTGAGAGGTACAAATGACTCCCAGTGAACTAAAAATAAGACAGGGAAGGTGGGGTAAGCTAAGTTCCTGAAACAAGGCCAAATGGCATTTTTTTCTAAGGACAGATTGAGAACTTCACACTACCTCCTAGGTTTTTCTAGTCCGTTCTTATTTCACCACACACAAAATTTTTAAGGAAATATTTTCAAAAACAGAATATTTGACAAATAATTAAAATTGAAAAAAAAAAAAATTCCTATTTAAAAAAAGTCCTATTTAACTGTCATTGAACAGCACCTCCATTTCAAAATGACTTCCAGACAAAATATTCAAAATATGAAACACAGCCACTTCTCTCATACCACTTCTCTCCTACCACACGTTCCTTCCTTATTCCTTATTTATATGAAGAGGTATTCCTTACCTCTTCATATGCCTCCTTACTCTACTCTAGTGTGCTAAAAAGAATATGTATTATAAAGAATAAAAGGAGATACCACATGTAGTTTAGCTAAATAGCATATTAACAGAATAATTTAGTCAGAAAGTGAGATTCAACTCACCTGACATTAAATTAGAAACCAAACCTCAGCCAGTTATCTTCCTCTAAGCAAAGAACTTTTCAGAAGTTATATGCTGGTGAGAGGTGTCATATGAAGTTCTATGAAAAAAAAATTTTGAAGGGAAAAAAAAAAAAAAAAGCATAATTTGTCTGGAAAATGAGGCTGCACCCCTAATCTTAATCATCACTGTTTCCTAGTAGACAGCTTTATCTGTCTTCATTTCCTTATTTCCTTTGGAGAAGTGCGAAAAACATGTTTTCAAGAATTAGGAGTTACATACGATTTTAAATTCTCTAAGCTAAACCCTTCTAGAACATGGTTATGAGTTGGTGGCTACTAAATCCGAACTTCAATTGCAAAACATCCGTAGTAAAGGAATTGCTCCTTTCCTTATCCTCTCTGGCAGACTTGTAGGATGATTCTATAAAACACTCTTCTGGAAAGCACTTCTAAAAGATGGTCAGAAACAAAGTGTGCCAAGTCACCCAAGAGAGACTGCAGAGCCTTACTTCTTATTCTGATATTTCCACTTGAGGAAACCAAAGACTGGCTGGTACATTTTATCAGACTGCTGCAAAACTTACCCAAGGAAGACCATGAAGGTGCCTGCCAGATGTCATTGAGTTGCCAATACAGAGAGCCCATTGTGTGTCCTTCTCCCTTGATTATTTCACTTCGACTGGAACGATAGAATTCAGTTTCTGTCTTAACGCACTGAGCCTGCATCACCTTGAGTCAAATACATTAAAAAATCAGTTATTTTACTATACCTTACTTTCAAAATGTGTGTATTTACTCAATTAACACAGACTTCACAGTAGCAACACATACTTTCAAGCACAAATTCCCATTATACATTCAAAACTGTGCACCCAAAGAGCAATCTTTTCTCAGCTGCATTCATGTTTCTTCCCAGCTTCCCCATCTGATCTTTAAAAAACACTCTCAATAATTTTGCATTGGCCACGTTCTCAATAGAAGCTAAATAGCCGGTTATTTTCATCACAAAGAGTATTATAATTAGGATGGGGACTTATTAAAGAAGTCACAAAATGAAGGAAAAAGTTACCTTTGAGCTGTCCTAAAGAATAAACATTACACTTCCAGTTAACTGTGATAGCCAACTTTATTCTCCTTGTCATTTTTGCAATTCTGGTGTTCTTAAATTGTTTAACTTCTTAGTAAAGCTGCTACAGATTTCACCCTGCAGAAACTCCCATAGCTTTCTGAGTCAGGACCTCACTGTGCAAGTTTCACCCCTGCTTTCAATTTCACAACATCATCTATCCTTGTTCTCTTGTCAGCAGTGCTTAAAGCTCTCCAGCTGTTTCAGTTTTATATAAAACTTGCTGACAGCAGCTCTCAAACATCAAAAACTTTGTCAAATCCAGTTATTCCCATCAAGAGCATTTCTGAAATTCTTGGAACACAACAAAAAAGTAACAGCACTTTAAACTTAATAATATCATTTGTAAGTCACAAAGAAATTGCAAGGAAAAAAGCAAGTGTGAGGCAAAACTACTTCAGATGAAAAGCAAAATATAATCCACTGATTAAAAAAAAGAAAAAAAAGCATTAATATTTGAGACAGCAACAAAATAAAAGCTACTGATGATCACACAGACAACTACAGCCTCTACAAATAATTTTGTTTCAAAAGCTAATGTATTCCTTATGGCAAAAATAGAAGCAATACATCCCCGTGGGCCACATGAAAAGCAAAGCATACGAAGAATAACACAGAGTAGTCCCAGGCAGAGTTGTCTACCAAAAAAAGAGCAGAATGTCCCTACATCCCCAGCCAGCAATGTAAGTGCGCCTTGCAGAGGACAGAGATCAAGATAGACACGCATCTGACTTTCTCCTGACTAAGCCAGTTTCTGCAAAATTCTCTAAGAAGTATTCCAGATCTTCTTTGATGAAAACTGTATTCTCTACAGCAAATGAGAGACAAGCCTGTTCCAAATTATACTGGACTCTCCAATACTCCAGTGCAGAAACTGTTTCTGTGTGACTGAACATTACCTAACAGATTCAACAGGTCCAATTTCAACTACTAATAGCGACTATTCGAACAGCTACTTATACTGAAGATACCACTTTTACCTGAGTGAGGTAAATCATATCTTTAAACTTTTTTATGGGATCTGTGCTCAGGGGAAGCTTGAAATGATATCCAATCTGCTGAAGCATTTGGTCATTGCCATTTTCATGGTGTTGTCGATGGAGAGAGAAATTGCTCGTGTATGACCAGTCCTCAGCAGAGGAAACCTTTTAAAAACATAAGTAAAATATTTGAATGATGACTGACAGGTTATTCAGGAAAAGATATCTGTTACAGTCTGCTGGCATCACTCAAAATTATTAAAGAGGGCAATGCATTTTTAGAGCACCTCATGCAGTGAAGCAAGAATTTTTAGTCAGTAACACCGTTTGCTCATACCCTTTGTACAAACACCTGAAAATAGTGTTTTTGAACCTGCTCAAAAGGCTCAGGAGCATGACAGTTATTTGTCCTACGACTGAATTTGACCACAGGACCTCAATGGTTTGTTTGGGTTCACAGTAAATCAGAAACACTTAATTGAGATGAAAGAATGTACTCTAGTCAAATACACGTAGGCATAAAGTTGCACATTTAGTATGTTTGAAAGTAAGAAGCCATATTCCTTCCAGGCTAATAAATATCAAAAGCTAGCAGGGCTATAAATTCTAGTAATATACATTCAAAACCTGCTACAATAATCTGCCTCTGGAAACAAATGAACATGAAACAGTTGGTTGTTTTTTTTTTCAGCTAAGGATAACAATCCCTTATAGCTCATACAGCTACTACTGTTAAGTTTTTATCATAATTACAATTTCTGTAACATCTTTTATTTAAATTTGTTCTACTGTAGGTCAGACTGAGTTAAAATTTTTCATTTTTGTTCATATGGATGATCATACTGATTATGTCTCAGATAATATACTGAACTCAGAAAACTGAAAGGAACATTTTGAACTCCTTTCAGATGCATGCATACCAACATGATATTCATGTCTGAACAAATGGACAGAAAAACAGGACGATGCATCTCTGTTTGAACTAGAAAAAAGAAAATCAAACAATATACAGTATCTTGATTTAATAGGAGACAAAACCAAACCCTCTCCAATATTTTTTTTCTTTACGTATTGAATATTAGCAAATAAGTTGGTAAAAGCAATGAAAATTCAGCACAAATCAGCACTGATTGTGGTTTTGGTATTTTTAAATGGACCTTCAACACAGCCACAGAAATATGCTAGGCAATCATCACTAAGCTATATATTAAAAAGAATTAATATTAAAATTAATAGTCACATAACATTCTCCATTTATCAGGCACAGCCACCTATGTTTCAATATGAGTGATAACACTGCTTATATTTTATAGATCATACCCAAGGGAAGAAGGACCTGAAAGACAAGTCCACTTGGAATTAAGCTAGTAGCCAGGGTTGGGCAGCAACTTAACATTTTAATCTATACAAGATTCTTGGGCTCTTCAAATGGTGGAAAGTGCCAGTTACTGGTTCTGAACAGAAAATAATTTTTAAAATTCATTTAATTATAAAAATAATCAAGACTGTTTCCTAGTGTTCCTATCATGGCAGACGTAATAAACACCCTTAATTGCATTAAACTTGTTTTTTTTTTCTTGCAATGACAAGGCAAATTTTTCAACCACTGGAAGGATACAATCCAGTTTCTTCCCTCCCTCCACAGCACCACACTTCTATCCCACCTGCCATGTACCACACCTCACACTGCATTATCCCAGCTGCAGTCATGATTTTTTGGAAAGAGATTCACTACCCCCACTAAACGAGAGCAGAGGGAATAATAAGGTTCAGAAGATCAGCCTTACCTTTTCCAGCGTACTGAAAGATGGCCAGGATTGAAATCCATATTCTGAAGCAAAACGAGTTCTAGGATACACTGACCAGTTCCAGCAGTCACTGCTGTAGTCATAAAAGTGAGTGTCACCATAATGCGTGTCGTAAGGATTTTCAGCGAGCCAGCCCTCTTTAATTGACTCCAAACCATTGGTAGGACTGGATACAACAAAAGGACGACTTTTATCTTCCTGTAATTAGAAAAAAAACCCAAAAACATCACCACTACTCCTTATAAAATGATTGGTTTTTATCATCTGAATATCTGGAATGTATACTGAAAAGGAAGAGGGCAAAGAAGAACAAGATTTTTCCAAATTTCTGAGTCACCACTTAGGAAACAATCCTCTTTGTGACAGTCATCATCTTTACTAGCTTAATTAGCTTCTTATTCCTCCTCCTGGAAGACAGTTAGGCACGATATTGCCTGCTCTACTGTTCTAAGGGATTCTTTTCCTCACATCAAGAGATTTGCTATCTTCATACACTTCTAAATTCTTAATGAAAGCTATTTAAAAGTACGTCTCATGAAAAATAAACCCAAAGAACATTAATATTTGAGAACTGTGACCTCTTTATGTAAATCATTACTTTTATTGTGCTTTTGGAGCAATATCACCATGATTTTTCCCCCTTTGTTAAGTAGTCACCTAAATTTAGTCTCAACAAAACTAAGATACTCTGCTACCAATGACTGCACAGTAGCATTGCAGGTTATTGTCACCATTGCTGACTCAACACATCAAAGTAGACAAGACTATACCAGGAGTTACATTTAGGATTATTCAGTGCAGCATTTATTTATAACCTCAGCAGATTTAGTGTACAATATCTTTTATCTGTACTCTACAAAGCACTGTAGGAATTGTTCTGCACGTATAATTCATTTTTCACTCTACTTGTAAGACAGAGGCCTGAATTACCACAGTCACAGATTACAGCAACTGGCTCCAACACAGTAAAGCTGTGTTGATACATGCTTCATTTTAAGAAAGAATAGAGCCATCCCGCTCCAATATTTTGGATGTGAGTGATTAACAACTAACTGAAGTACAATTTGTTACAGGATACCTTAGATTCCCCAAAGTCTTTAGCTTAGACTTAGAAGTCTTTTAAGTGATACAGTCCTGTTCTGCCAACAGTTACAGATTTCCTCAGTTGGTTTACATTATCATAGAATTGTTTGAGTTGGAAGGGACTCTTAATCTAGTCCAGCTCCCCTGCAGTGAACAGGGACATGCACAGCTAAGTCACATTGCTCAGAGGCAGCTTGGCCTTGAACGTCTCCACGGACAGGGCTTCCACCACATCTCTGGGTAGCCTGTTCCAGTGCCTCATCACCTTCGCTTTTTCCTTTTATTCAACCTAAATCTCCCCCCTTTAAGTTTGAAACCATTTCCCCTTGTCCTATCACAACCAACTCCGCTCAATAATCTGTTGCTTTCTTTGCTGTAGCTCCCCTTTAGATACCAAAAGGCCACCACCAGGTCTCCCTGGAGCCTTCTCTTCTCCAGACTGATCAGCCCCAGCTCTTGTAGACTGTTTTCGTAGCAGAGGTGTATTTTACAGAATCTAAAATCACTTAACTGGTACAGTTCCTTCTGACACTCAAAATAGTTAATCTATGGGTTCAAAATAAAGGAGTGTCCAGGCTCGACAAAATAACACACAAGTGGACTGTAACTAAAAAATATTATCACAAGCCAGAATACTTCACCCTGTGGTATGCACACTGGCCATCCAAGTCACACAGCCAATCACAGAAACACCACAGCATACCTGTACACAACCTCTCAGCTCAAAGAAACTAAGAAATACAAACATCTATATTTCCGCTTAACATTTTGATTGTAAGACACCATTATACTTAGAATGTACAACTTCTCAAGAGCAGATCCTTTCTGGCATGTTCTTTCACTCCTCTACCTCATTTTCACTATTTCCCTTTTTCTACACCTTTCCAGCAGAAAGATATCATGAATACCAGAGTACAACTGCTCTGACAATGTGAATAGCCTCTAATAATAAGCAATAACATCACTGTCACGTACATACTGATCGCTGACTGCTTAGCTCAGTGCAAGGGAAAATTTAGATCATGAAGCCCCCATAACATAAAATGCATCTCATCCTGAAAATGACAGAGACTAGCATTATCATATCTTGAAGACAGTAACATCATGCTGGATAACTGGGTTAAGAAAAGACCATTAACATTTTTAGGTTAACACAAAACTCACATTTACTTGTTCACTAGCCAGGCAAAGCTCTTGCATTTTAATCATTCTGCATGCCTCTTAGCTAAAAGGGGATTTAAGAATACTCATCCATGGTTCAAGGATCATTTATAATCCCTATACAGTTGTGCAGCATCGATTTGGGACTTCCGAATCAATTTTACCCCACATATGCAAACAAAAGTTAGTTGAAAGTAGATTCTATGAAGTAATGAGCTGCAGTACTTCCAATAAAGAAGAAACAACTCTACAAGAACTGTGCAAAATGAGCAATGCCACATCACAATAGATATCATTATTGATTTCAGATGCCTCTGGTCAGCATGTTCATAGTTTAAGTCTTATCTGAACTATTTAGTTTCTGTATACTGTAAAACATCATCAGTTTGTTCAAAACAAATAAAAAAAACCCTAAAAGCCACGTACGACAAAAACAAAATAATGACCAAAGAACATGAGAAGGACAAAGTTTGGCACAGCTTTTGTTTAACCTGCTTCAGCCAAACACTCCAGTCACATACTTGGAATATTATTTTCACAAATTTCTTCAACTGCAATTAAAAGATTGAGGGTTGTTAATCCATCTTACAGCATGTATCAACAAAGTCAAGACAAAGGAAATCGATCATCTTGATTAATTAATGGGCAAGTTGATTTATCTCCACTGCAAGTGAAGGCATTTGTGGAGCACACTTAATAGGAAAGGAAAAGGAGGCAAAATCATCTACATTTTCAGGTCATCTTTACATATCACAGGACAGTAAAGACAAAAACAATTTTTTGTTTTGTTTTGAGGATGACTGTTGATTTTAAAGAGTAGCTTACACAAGCGAGGAAAGTGCAGTTCCTCAACAGCATGCTCTTTTTCATTTTCAAAGATTATTTAAACAAAAGAAGAAAAAAACTACACAAAAGCAGAGAAATCCCAAGTAGCTCAAATTGCAAATATTACATCATTTTGCCAAGTCACATCCCCCCCCTTTTTCTTGAAATCACTTACAGCAAGAACTATTTCTCTGATGTTCTTCACATAAAGCATCACGTAATCTTTGATATAGACTTCTCTGTCAGCATGTGGTATGGAGAACCAGTTACTTGCAATTGCTGCTTCATTTTCATTGTTACCACTCCACAGAACAACCGATGGATGGGATTTTAACCGCCTTACCTGAAAAACAATTCAGTTTCAGAAGTCAAGGAAAACAATTTATCTTAAAAAATAAAAACAAATAATAATCTATTTGTTACTACTTTAATTACAAGTTCACATGCACATTACAAATACTACGCCTACAAGTTCCATGTTTTTATCCAGTGCGTCCACTTTTCCGCCAGTTCCAGATCAGACCCAGACTTTTGTATACTTAGTATCCCAGCACACATCCACCATGCACACGTAGTTCTATCCCCATCTGTTCAGCCACATATGAAGGGTAAATTCTGTGCTAAGACAAGTCAATATCACTGGAGCTCACACTAAACATCCTCGAGAGCAGTTTGGACACAAGGAAGACCTATACCTCTGCCTCACTACCAGAAGCAAGTTAAAGAGCATGGTTACATTTTGTGTCTGCTATTTAAATGCACACTAACAAATATTTTCAAATAAGCATTTCTAGGATAACGTGTAGGTCCCTCTGAACATAATGCCTCCTATTTACTTTCACTGAAAATAAAACAGATACAAAGAGCACATTAATACCATTTAATAGGGCAAATTCTCAGCTACAAAACACTCTTTTTCAACAGAGTCACTACCAGTTGCTGTGCATTTTCACTAGTGATGAACAAGAGCCTGCATGCTGCACTTGTAAAAATCTGCAAGGCCAGCTGGAACGTGACTTGTGTTTCAGCAGTGGTGAGACAGCAATGCAAAAGACACCATCTACCACCTCCCTGTGCTCTCACCCACTGCTTGGCCTCCATTAAACATTCAACAAGCATCATTGAATGTCACCAGGTATAATTTTTTCTACATTGAGGAATTCAGTGATACACCTTTGCTTTATACATACTTCCATGTCAAGTGTCATACTATCAGACTGCCTCTCTGCTGCCATCTGCTACTCGGTAACAAAATTTAACAGAATATTGGCAGGAAGGTTCCATCTCTACTACCATACCACCAACATCCACTTCTGATGTCATGGGCCAACATAATGAGGAGGAATTACTTTTGGAGCAGCCCTCATAAATTATTCTCTCAGTCAATACTAGGTTATGATCACATGGACAAAATACCTGATGAGAAACTTCTGCTCTTACTGATTCCAAGTAATCCTGGTCTGTTGGATACAGGGCACATGCGAACATAAAATCCTGCCAAATCTATGAGAAATAGGAAAGAAAATACAAAATAATCTGTTAGTAAATCATTTTTCATATTTGAAAAACAGATGCTTACTGGGATGCAAAATACTTTCCCAAAACAGAAGTTATTTATCTAAAAGAGAATCAAACTGAAACGTATCTGTTGTTCTTGAAAAGCATCACCAAAACAACCACACTCTCCGTGGCGTTCATCATGATCATACTCAAATGTGGTTTTCTTCAATATAAGGACTTACAAAATATTCACCCTTAGAAAGTAGATTCTGACAGCCTTCACTGACAAGTAGAGTATTTCTCAATAAGAAGGATTTCAATAGGATTCAACAGAATAATTAGAATCCATGCTCTGTTCAGCTATGACCATGAGGGAGCCTCCAGCTGAACAGAGCAATTTCAAATTTAATGCTTTCCATGTGTAACACCAAATCCACATTACTTACTAAAAGAAGAAAGTAATTCTTGTGATGTGGTACCAAGAACATTTAACAGGTCTTCAAGTACATTTTGTAACACAATGCTTCCACAACAAACGCACAGACTGATCTTAAAAAGAGCAAATTGTGCTCAGTGAGGCAGAAACAAAGAATCTAGTTTAAGAGCTGGTGATCTCTTCCTTTAAAGATCAGGCAGATATCTTGAGAACAACACTGGAGAACAACAAACTCCTTCAGTTGTAACTTAAAGAAGAATTACAAAAAAATTGAAAGGAAGAAGCCCAGTGAGATGGGCAGGATTTCTTGATCTATCTGTCCTGTATTTCATTTTTAAGTGTCATAAATTAAACTCCTGATAACCTATCTCAAATGAAAAGCTTGAAAGAGCTTATCGATATAGTGAGTCCTTTCCAACAAACTACAGTTTTCTGAACGTCATTCTACATAAATAACAGTGAGAGCCAGCCCTGCTTCTCATTAAATTGTTCTCCTTGTGATGACATATTTTGCCATTACTTTTCCCTGTTTCCCACAAAAATGCGTGCAATAGATCTATTAATAATTGTTCCAGTCTAACACTCTAAGAAAAAGCAAGGCTATTGCTGAAGAATTACTAAGAACCTTTCAGTGACTGTGGTATCAAAATTCTCTGTACCAAATTTACTTCTCCTGTTGTTTCCTTCAGTGAGCCATCACTGTTTCTCCTTACACACAGTTTGACTCTAATGCTCTTTTAAGTCTTTGCAAGAAGGAGTAAAACTAAAGTCCTCCAGCATAACCCCACACCAGAATAAGGATCTGATTTTCTGTATCTATTTGCTATTCTCAGTGCTGAATAAGATCTACTTCTTGCATTGAGCATTGCCCAGGCACAGATCTATATGGCCTACTTAGATTTCTAGTGTCAAAAATGAAAGAACTGCAAGTGCTCAGAAGCCTTGAAAATCAAGGCACACATTCAGATGACTTTTTTTTTTTTTTTTTTTGGCAAGCACATAAAGCAGAAGGCAGCAAGGTACCAATTTTGTTTCTCTGCTCTTCACTGCTGCAAAGACCAAATGCGCTTCTTGGGATTTTAATACCTGGTGCAATTCAGTCTTCACTCATGTAGTCCCTATTTCATCAAAGCTTATTATCATTTATCTCCAAACTCATATAATCAAAAGATACTCATCTAAAATTATCA
Source organism: Lagopus leucura (assembly GCF_019238085.1). Classification (NCBI taxonomy): domain Eukaryota; kingdom Metazoa; phylum Chordata; class Aves; order Galliformes; family Phasianidae; genus Lagopus; species Lagopus leucura. The sequence goes on from NW_024962264.1 coordinate 40,497,417, forward strand.
ATGTTTACAGCAGGTGTTCCCTTACAGCTATATTTACATTCAATTATAGTTTGTTCAAAAGGGCCCTTTAGATAAAGTCTACCATGCAGGCCAGATGAAATTTAAAAAAGAAAATTGAGTAAAAGAAAAAAGAAAAACAACCAACCAAATTTTCGTTCATTTCCCGAGCAGAGAAAAACACGACTACTTTCTTTGATGTTTTGATTACTCAGAAGCAAGCACAGAAGTTAAACAGATTAGACCCTAAATTCTCACAGTGATCTGATTCCAAGGTCTCTGCTTTCAAACTGGGGCATATACTGAAGTACTCAAGTTTTTCAGCAGAGCTATTCTCACATGAGTAAGTTCCTAATCACAGCTACAGAGGCCCACAGCTGTGGCAGAACTACCATTTGAGTTTGTGAGTAATCCCCCACCCATACGTATTTGTTTCACAGCTAATTGTTGCAAGCCCCTATTGATGCCCACTCCAGGACAGTAATCCACAGAAGTTCTTATATAGTGCACATCAACACAGTATAAATGTTTACTTTCTGCATTAAGTAACAGCACTAACACCAGTTACTCAGACATTCATTTCTTTCTCTCATTCCTTCCCAAGAGAATAGAAAATGTAGAACTGGAGCAGGTTGGAGAGTCTGGGTCTGAACAGAAGATGGAGAGTTCAAGGCACAAGCCTCTAGCTCAGATTCCTGGGAATGTAAGAGCAGAAAAACAGAGACAGCAGGGAGAAAAGGAAGACCAAAGTGAGACTCTGGGTAGAGAAGGGTGGCAGAATAAAAAAAATGAAGGCCGCAGATTTGTAGCCTTAATTGGAAAATACAAGCTAATATAAACAGTCCAAAACATCACTTCCAGTTTCAGACAGCCTCAGTAATGAGCAAGAAGTTAAAAATATATATATTTACAAAAATAAATTTTATATATATATACATATATATACACACATACGAAGGTTTTATCTGTAAGTTGTGTACATCCATATATACATATAGAAGATTGATTCAACTTCTCAGATTGGTACTCCACCATGTATCCTTTGGAAAGATGGTTAGAACTTGTGTCAAATTCTCTTATATGACTCATATACAGTAGACTTTTATTTACAAGCTCATATTTCCAAATACACAGCCTGTATTATTATTTTTTTACCATTATTCCCAGTTCATCGCAAATGTCGTAGAAATCATCTTGTTCATATATTCCTCCTCCCCAAATCCTGAGTGCATTCATGTTAGCATCTGCTGCAGACTTCAAGAGTAGCCATAATCTGTCAAATACAATAAGATTTACACAACCTTCATAGCAGTTTCTAAGGTTATATCACAAAAAAATCTCAAACATTCATCTTCGAAAAGCAATCAAGTAATTCAGACAGAAGCCAGTCTATTTTGATACCTTCTAATCCTGCATGTCTGGAGAGAGATCTCAAAAAGCAATTTTTTGTGTAAACAAAATTACTTGGTCCTGTAAACACAAAATAGATGAAGTGTCAGCTGCACGAGGGCTGCTGTACCAGTAATGCCTCCTATTTCATTATGTTGACCACAATGTCAGGGGCAGATAGTAGTGGTATGGCAGTAGAGGTTGAACCTTCCCACCAGTATTCCATTTTGTTGCTGTGCAACAGATGGCAGCAGAGGGGCAGACTGACAACCTGGAACCTGATATGGAAGTGCATGTGAAGCAAAGGTGTATCACTGACTTCCTCCCATGCAGAAAAAATTGCACCCACTGAAATTCATCAATGCTTGCTGAACATTTATGGAGACCAAACAGCAGATGTGAGCACAGTGAGGTGGTGGGTGGTGTGTTTCAGCAGTGGCAAGAGACAAAGGGTCACTTCTGCTGGTACAGATTTTTTATGAGCACAACATGCAGGCTCCTTTTCATTGCTGGTGAAAACGCATAATTACTGGTGGTGTTTATGCTGAAAAAGAATATTTCATAGTTGAGGATTTTCTCTATCAAATAGCGTTATTGTGCTTTGTATGTATTGTAGTTTTCATGGAAATAAATAGATGGCATTACTTCTGGAGTAACTTACGTAAGTCCTTTTTAAGTACTGGCAGAACAACGTGTGGAAATACTGTATGTTATTAACAAAGCTAGTCAAAATATAGCATGCCCTCCATCCCACTTCTTGCGTGCCATATCAGCAAAATCCAAGAGCAGACCAAACAGGGAAGAGTGAGACTTCTGTGCATTTCTCCATCCCTGCATTAGGAAGTTTGGAACATGGCTTAAGTGCTCTTCCTGTCAGTGTCAACGAGTACATTCCAGGCAATAGGAACAGATAGCCTGAGGATTATTTTAAAAAATGTCAGAAAGGCCAGTAACCTGTGGACAGCATATAACCATTCTACCATCAGCTATTGCACTTACTAGCATTGAACAACATTCAGATCTTGCAGTGTTAAGTCTTAATTCTGAGAGCGTTAGCCCCAGCAATTTGTGTTCCACTGCAGCAAAAATGCTAAGTCATGGCTTGAAACAGTGATTGAGCACCTGCTAGGAAGGCAGGGCCAATCCAGGGGCACTCAGTTGCATGCAACACACCTGAGTGACTGGAAGGGGCAGAGTCAGGATCCACTCCTTCCCAGATCTCATTTAAGAATTGGCAGTAGAGGCAAGAGTATCTTGCTGGAGATCTCTGCATATCTGAGGCCTTCTGAAGGTAAGCAGCTTCTTTCCTTTCTGTGCCCACAGCTGTTGCCTCTGAGTGAATCCTCACTTGCTGCAGCCTGGGACCTTGCTGCTCTGCTGTCATAGCTGCACTTTCTATTGCATTACACCTATCTTGAAAGGAGTCCACCCACACTAGTGTCAACATTTGAAGGGCAAACATGAAGAGGTAATGGTGATCCTTTCTCCTAAGAAAATATCAGACGTGGCTTACGTGTCATAGGTCACTCTATCCTGGAAAGAATCTGCTGGAATCCAATTTGAGCCCTTCATGAAAATGGGTTGGCCATTGATTTTGAAGTAGAAACTCAGACCTGGAGACCCAGGAATAGGCTCCTGAACAAGTTCTACTGTCCGAAAATAGGCCTGTGAAGACATAAAACATAGGTTTAAAGCAGACAAAATAAAATCAAAACTATAACGCAAGCAATTGAACTGAATAACTTAAAAGTAGTCAAGAAGTCAGAAGACGTGGCCTCATCTCTTACGGTACTTTTCAACAGCAAAACATTCCTCCTAACTGCAGGTAGAAGATGACTTCCCAAGAAATCATTCTGGGTCTTTTAGGAGAGTTCATCTCAGCTAAAGTGACAGTGCTGTTCTGAAGAGGTATCTCAATTGCCACAACACACAGGCAGTACCATGAAGCAGTACGAGGTGGACTGCAGTAACACATTGTACCAAACCCTTATTTTGCAGAGGTATCTTCCCCACCTATTGCATTTGGATCCAGTGCAGTTGCAAAGTGTTACAGAATACACTTCTTTCAGGAAGATTTTCTACTACTTTTTCCCCCTCACACCCTTCTTCTGCTTTAACTTATCTGGATCAGAAAGAAATTTTTTTTCCTTTTTTCTGCTTCTGGTACCTGTTGCTCATTATCACAGGGAGAAATTTGGGAAACTGAATAAAGTGAATGAAAACAAACAAAATTTCAGCCAATGCACACTAAGCAACAAGTTTGGAGCTGGACCACAGGAAACTGTTTTTGTCTAGGCTACCCTTAAGCTAGCAACCACTTCTTTCTCAAATGACTATTTACAAGCTGACCTTATGAAAACATAATAGCAGAGTACAAACTGTTCTCTCTCTGCTTTAAGATACAGTTGGGACTGTATCTGTCTGTCAACCTGGCTAAATTTAACCTAATTAAGTAACTGATATGTCTGCCTTTAAAATGAAATGTAATGCTTTATTTCACACACCAAACAGATCTGTAGTTAAACTGGGACGTAACTAATCCCACTATGTGACTGTGATTATTAAATTTTTAACTTATTAATAATTGTTTAGATTGGAAATAATTTTCCTGTCTGAGGCAGTAAAGACAAAAAAAAAACCTTGGTTTTTTTTTTTTTTTTTTTTTTTTTTACTTCTTCAGTGCTTCATAGTCAACAGAACAATGATTAATTAAATCCCTGGACAGATGCAATGCAAACTAGGTGCATGAGTGGAGACCACAGATCGCTCACCTCAAACTGAATCCCTCTGCACTGTGGCAATGAACATACAAATTAAAAGAAAAAATAAATACTGTACCTCAGGTCCTGTAGTGTTGTACAGCATTGCTCTAAGGATAACAGTAGATTAAATGCAAAAGGATCTCAGCATCACCACTACTGTAAAGGATCAACACTGAAGAAATTCCCAGTGACAGAAAAAAAAACTTACAAAAATCAGACCAGTGAGAAGACACTTCTGGTTCCCTGGCCAATATTTCTTAGCTCAGAGAAATGCTTAGCACAGTATCCAACCTCTACCTCTTTTCGACTGCAATCCTTCTGCACAATGGGTCAACTGAAAACAGATCAGCACGATGAACTTAGCTTTAGGGCAGTAATCTTCCACCCATTCGTAGAATTTTGCATATACATTCTAAGCTGAGAAGTTTAGAAAAAAAATAGTAATCATACAACTCTAACCATTCTAACTGCTGAAGACTACAAAAAAAAAAAAAAAAAAACAACAACAAAAAACAACCTACATCATGAGTACTATACTAACTTAAGAGTTCTGACCTTCCTCTAGTGAACTAAATTACTTTGAGTCTAGTGCAACTCTTTTTTCGTGGCACAAAATGGAATGAGATTTATAGATGTGTATTTGGGAGGTCCTCTTAATGGTTGTCATCAGGCAGGTTGAGACTGTCTCAGAGTGCAGTTGTAGTGGAGTATTTATATTACTAACAGAAGTAATGCGATATGCTTTATTCATCAAGTGGAACTCATGCAACTGGCCAAATCAGAGGCAATTTATTAGGCTGTAACACTCAGTCAAGACCACCCACACAGCACGAGTGCAGGGAAAAGCTCCTCAGCCCCATCTCACATTTCTGGGATCCCAGAGTCTGATGACTTTGTGCTCCCAAACCATTGCTCCCCAGGGGCACACCTGGGAACACAGCACCTCTTCCCATTCTTACTGCAGCTTTCTTCTACCAAGCAGAGTCAAAGAAAGTCAGGGGGGAACTGCTAGGATCTGGCATACTCGATTATGCATCCTTATGGCTCTGACCACGTTAACATTGCAATGTGCATCACATATCTTGCTCTCCAAAGACTGATATTAATCCCAGACTTGGATCATGGAGAAGAAGCTTTCTAGCCACCAAAAAACAAACACTTATCTGATTCTCTCAACAATTAAGAAACAGATATGTATCTTTGAGTCACATACAAGGGGTTTGTACACAATGGCTGTGGAACCAATTGGTGTTCTTTGATTTAGCACTAGGAAAAGTAACAAGGACAAAGATGCCCAGACCTGAAATAAAATCACAGAATGCCCTAGTGATCTAACTAACTAGCATGCAGCATGGAAATGTGTGTGAAAATTACCAAATCAAGCGGAGAGGCTTTTGTAAATCACGTTAAAAGGCCTGGGGGAGAAGTGGGTATAGAGACACAGAAGGAACAATGGTTGGAGGTTAAGATCCAAGTACTAAAATAGTATCATGAAATAATGAAATATACTGCTGAAGAAATAAGTATATAGAAAGATGGAGAAACTGATTCCAAAATCAAATAAGTGCCTCAAAAGATAGTGAAAGAGATAGTAAAGAATACTGAAAGTATTATGCTAAAGTATAAGAGATACTTTTCTTCTTGCCATGCCTACATCAGGGAATTTATCAATAGCAAATAGAACTCAACCTCTCTCAAGAAAAGCCATTTCATTCTAACGCAATTTCTGTCTATGATTTCGCTTTATATTATCTGAGAAACAAAGTCCAACATAGAGTATTCAAACAGAAAACCAAAACAGAAACCCACGTCATCCTGGATGTTGGCTCTATTCTGTTTTTCTGCTGCTCTCAATGGCAGTGTGTAGGTACTTCTTCAGTCAAAGGGGGTCAGCAGAATGGGCCAGAGCCCCAAAGGTCTCTGCAAGCACACACTGGGAGGCTACCCAGAGGATTTCCCAAAGGATTAGCTAATGTTTTGGAGACTAACATATAAAAAAAAACAGAATAGTCCCTGCTAAAGACAGTTGGATTAGATAAGATTCACACTGCATATTCTTACTTACACAGTTGTTACCCTTTAGCTTTTGTTTGTCCAAAGATATGCAGATACTCTGAATCCATACAGAGACTTAACAAATTCAAAAAACATTTCACATCTATTAGTTGCTCACCAGAACACAGCACCAGGTTCCCAGCAAAAACCTTACAGAAACTTTCAGAAATGTTTGTCACTGCAAGTGTTTCCTGAACTATCCAAAGTTTATTCAGTTCTGCTGACGTGAGGACAAACTGTGCTAGAAAAAAACTGCATATGGAGCCTTCATTCACGTGTACAGCTCAGGGCAGGGACATGTCAAAATCCAAGACAGAGACTCAGAGAACACATGAAGGACAACTACACTTTGCACTACGAATCTATAAAGTCTTCGTATGTGGTTAATTCGTAATGCCAGCAATGCAGTGCGTTTGCTCTTTTCTGCCTTTCCCTTTGAGGAAAAAACGGCTTGTAAGTATCTTTTGCAGACCATTAAACCCCTGTGACTGTATGCCCCTAGAGATCTATGAAAAATCCTGATGGAATTACCCAAACTGAAACAATTTCCCTATGAGGAAACTTGCAGCTTTTACACAGTAATAATGTGTTTATTTGTTTTTAAATACAGGCTTTTAGACGTATTTCCTACTTATTTTCCCAAGCACAATACACTGTGTTTATTTAGTATGGTATTTTTCAAGATTTATCACCAAAAATAGCAAAGAACTATTCCTAGGACCTCATAATCAGCCTAACTACTAGCCCTATAAAGTCTGAGACTCCAGAAGCTCCTGTTTTTTTCTATGTGAACAAACATTATAGCAAATAGCAGTTTTAGATGCCTGGTGACAAGATTTTAGTGAAGCAATATACCTCAGAACCACCTAATGCATATGTTTACATGGTTGTTTCCACATGTTAATGGCATAAGGGGCTCAGTCTTACTCGTAACTGTTTTTTTATTTGTTTTTCTCCAAAGGATAGTGGGAAATTGTCTCTTCTGAGCTTATTAGTAACAACAATCAGATAATTATACAGCCAGTATGTTGCAGAACCCTTAAGCAGATATCTTGTCTCTAAATATTACTTTTCTGGTCAGTTTTAAGATGTTACCTTTTCTAGAACTTGAAGCACTTCTATCACATTCTAACAAATGAAATTTAGAAGTTAGCTTCTTAAGATTACACCAATCCCACAATTTTTTCTTTTAATGTGAATTAGCGAGAAAAGTTCAATAAACCTTCCCCAACATTTATAGTTTATAGAAATGTAAATGAGCTTTCTAGTACACAATATAAAAACATCACCACAACTGATCAAGTTTAAAGGAGAGTTTTGTTTTTTTTTTTTTAAAAAAAAAAGGAAGAAAGGTTAAAGATCTTTTCCTTTCTGATGTTTCCAACTAACTATGAGCCACCTTCTAGTCTGAATGAAAGTAAAGACGCCTATGAAGGCTAAAGCTACCACAAAACAGGTAAACATACATTGTGACATTAAGAAAAACCCTTGTTTCTCATCAGTGCTTTCACATGCATATTATAATCCAGCAAAACAATTCAGAGCTTTAGATACACAACACGTAGAGCAATGCCAGCTATAAAAGAAACTGAAGGGCTCACTTTTGAAATTTTCTCAATCTGGTATCCTCCTTCCATGACGAAGGTTGTCGTCACATTGTATCCAATTTGTGTTCCATGTCCATTTGGCCACCAAGCTTCTACTGTAGAGTTCTTGAACATGCAAGAGGAAAAAGCCAGAATGTTTTTATGAGTAAAGACATAGCACACACCTGGGGGCTTAGCTGCCTTTGAGAGACCTGATGAGTTTATGTGCCTCAGCTGAGCCAAGGTAAGTGGGCTTGCTCCAGCTGAGGCACTGAGGTGAAAAGTGGTTAAAGTGTGATTGATCTCTCATTTGCGTCTCAGCTACTACTTCACTTTGAGTCCACAACCGGCCATCAGCATGTATATGTGTGCATATGTGTGTATAGACAGAGAGGATGGCTGATAGAACGTTTCTCCAAAACTCTAATATCTGAGTCTCAGAAGCAGACACTGCTTATTAGCCTCTATCATACCCCTCATCTAATTGTCCTGTTTACCTATGCAAAATCAGATTTACAGGGGTGACATTTTTCAGTTGTGACCTAGGTAGTATGTGGGCAGACTGTTTCATATAAGAGGTTTCATTCACTCATTTCACTGCTTTCTGCTTTTTATCTGTGCTTCCTAATAATTTCAATAGTACTCCAAGATTTTCACAAACATAAAAGAGCTACCTTTAAGGTTTAATTTTCTCATTTTTCTAGACAGAGAGTAGTATTTATATAAATAATTTCCTACACTTACATGCATTTTCATTCCAATAGCCTACTTCTGCTGCTCAGTCCTATTGCCAACATTTGCCAGCAAATATTTCCACAACACAAAAATTGTGGAAAGAAAGCAATAATGCGTGCAATCAAACAATGCAGGGATCAGCACTGAATAGAGTCATGAAAGGAGTGCCTCAATCTTTCTGTATAAAGGGAGACCAGAGAGCAGCCCAACAATATGTTTTGCTGTAGCCACACTTGGACATAATAATTAACATATTTAGAAATATTTCAGCTTCCTTGGAGTTATCATAACTGCTTGTGCTGAAGTGCTGATCTCTGAATTGCATGGATACAGATGGCAGCACAAAATCATCATGTGCCCCAACAGCAAGGGAGCATTTGCAGCCACCTAGGACAGCTGGAATGTTTCATTGGTCAATAATGATGTCATCGTCACCATTAGCTGATAAGCAAAATACTGTCACATTAGCAACACAGCACTTTGTGTGGGGATTTCTAGATAAGCATCTCAGCTTATATGCACTACTCAAGCACCTACTGACTTTCTAACATAATTTGCAACAAGCTCTCAACTAAAAACAAATTTCTGGTGAGGTCTCACTATTTAACAAGCACCTCAGAAGACTGTCGTATGGAGCAAGTGCTCCTTTATGCTCGTCAATATGTTAGAACACATTGCAGGGCTTCTCGTAAAATCAGCTGCCGTGAGTTCATGCAGCAAAGCCCTCCTTGTACAAAGAATAACAACACACTGTTGCTTCTGCTCTGAAGGAAGTGCTTCCTCACAAGCTCACAGTTATACCCCACTAACAGATTTCTTCTGAAGTTGGGGGTGGGGTGATTAAATCAATCACTTTTGAAGCTTCACATTGTCGTGCTTGCACAGTGTAATCCCTGGAAAGGCTAAGCAGAGACTAATGATTGCTTAAAATTCATCTAGGTATTTGTAATTACTCACACAACTTGCACATCTGATGATAAAACTAATAAAAATCATATGTTTACATGCTTTTCTGCTTTACGTCAAAATAAAACAAAGCACATCATCAGGCAAATCACTGAACATGCATACTGAAGCACAAATGTCCTGTTCATTTTTAACATGCTTTTTCTCCACTGAAGCAACTGACAAGGTAACTTAGGAATATGCCCATAAGACATTCAAACTGGGGAAACAAATGCAGTTACACAGCAAAAGAGAAAATTTTTGGTAAAGGCCAGCATAACATCCAACAACTGTCACAGACATTAAGATGTTACTAAGTGCCAGGGCTATCTGAAGCCCCAGCCTGCTTGTCCACAAACTTGGCTGTGCCCTATGGCAGCAAAGCAGACAACAGGTCCTGCTTGGCTCCAAGGGACAGCAATATCACAGGCAGCTGGCACTGCCTTAATCTTAATTACATCTATGTCATAAAACTCAACACAGTTTCTAAAAAACCACAAGAACTCAAGAAGGGAAATAATGCTGGTGATTTGAGCCTGCCATTGGATTGTTTCCCAAAACTCTCTGAAGGTGAGCCCATTCTTTTGTCTTCTATCTCTGGGGTGTATAACAAACAGTAGAGTTCTCTCTTCATTAGAGCTTTCTCTAACCTCCAAAATTCCTTCTAGCCCTTGCCTACCCAAAGCCAATATAAGGAATTACTACACAAAACTTCCACCAACACTACTGCCAGTCAAGTTCTTCACATGGTTCTCTTGCTTTTATTTACATGAAAGAGTATTTACTGAGAGGTTTGAGGAATGTTTCCTCTCTTTCCTTTGCATTATATTCCAGTCCCAATCAACCAGATAAACAATGGCATGAAAGACAGGACACCTACTGCCAGAAGAGTTAAGTGAAATATGGCGCACAAAATTTATGGCCATGAGGAAATGATCTTTTTGTTTTGTTCTGTAATAAGGGAAAGGCTTCAGCATCTTTTTTGATATTGTGCTACACAGATTAAAAAAAAAACAAAACAAAACAAAACAGCTTTTAGTGAGGGAAATAACTTTTTTTCCTATCCTGTAAGGGCTACAGAACTTGTCAAAGTCAGGAGCAAAGAAAGAAAGAAGAGGGCGAAACTGATATGGAAGCAGAAAGACCCATTGAAAACCAAGTGCTACAGTACAGTTTGCATTTGGCTAGAGCTCTCATGCACAGCTCCTTACCTTGCTGATGTTTACAAGCAGCACAATACTGCCTTCACCAGGTTGCAGCTTCACACTGTATGTTTGCTGTGTTTGCAGTTTGGGAATGTTCACAGTTGCAAGACCTGCAATTGGCTTGGAGCCGACTACATTAAAGATGGACTCAATTTCGAGACTCCACTGCTGAGCTCTACTCACTTAGTAAAGGGGAAGAAGAAATGGGAATACAGGAACTGAGTGTATGTATCTATTAGTTAACATGATCTCTCATCAAAGAAACAATTTAAATAGCTCGGATTAAATTTAACAATTTTCAGGTAGTGTTTGAACCAGACCTACAAGGTTAATCTTACTTAGTGCATTTTATATTAGATTAGATTTTCTGACTTAGAATGGAACTACGTAATGTGATTTGTATTTTATAATGCTTTTCATTCCAAAGCTATCCAGGGCTTTTTCAGAGTTTTGTACAGAAGTCAGAGAATATTACACCAACCACTTTATCATTAGGAAAATGTTTCTTTTTTCTACCTACTCCCACAGACATTATATTTGCTTTTAGTCAGCACTCATACGAACATGGTACTCTTTAGGAAAGATCGTAATCGCAAGGAAGTACAATCACTTTTGTCTATGAAACAGAACCAGTATTAACAGAAACTGAGCCCAATTTACCCCAGAGTCACTAAACAAAATGAATGGAGTTATGCTGAGAATGAATAGGACCCACTGTGTCTAGACTTGATGGGCTCTATCATTATATCCTTCTGCTCTTAAAGTTTGGTGGAGAAAGTAAGTCAACAACTTGCCCAAGACCTCTCCCCACTGCTACCTGAGCAAGCCATCTCCTTTACAAAACAACTTATCAAACAAAGCAAGCCAGGGTCAAGGTTACTCAAGTCTAATGTTCTAATTTCTCACTTATCCCAGCAATTATATTATCTATGTACAGGCACATCCTGGCTACTGCTATATTCATATATAACAGATGAATGTCTATAAAGCAGAAAACAAGGAAAACTAAAACTAAGACACACTTTGTATCCATAAGCTGCTCATCACGTATTTCACATATTCACACATTCTAGCTCTTCTTCCAGGGAAAAAGAGCTTCCTCCAAAACCAAACAACTACATTTGGCCTTGCTGTGACTTTTACTGCATTTTTTAGAACTACAAGCAGTGAATGGGTTTGCAAGTTTGTATTGCATGCAGCATTACCCAAGGAAGATGAATTTTCAGAAATGTTGGAGGGTTTAAAAGATAAACCCACACAAACTACCAGAAAGGTTGGTAGTTACAGAGCATCTTCCCTTCCATCCAAGAGAATAAAGAAATTCCAGCCTACCCATTTACTGCTGAAATGCAGAATCTAGGCACAGAAATCAAGAACAGTGAATCTTTTACAGACTCAGTGGTCAAAAGGCAATGACACCAGATCTGTTGAGCAATGTAAGCACATAGCCAGTTTAAATTCAAGTTGTTTATTTATTCTTTATTTTTCAAATGTTATTACGTATGGATACTCATATGCTGTGGCTCTGGTTTCAAAATACTCTCCGTGGAATGAAAGAGGTTTGCTCTCTAAGCTATTCAGAGAGTAACACTGCCTACCAGAAGGTGGAGTTGTGGGAATGTGGGAGGGACCAGAAAAGATTATTACTGTAACTAAGTCCTAGAGAGCACAGAGCCGGTGCTGGGGCTTTCCATGGAAATTCCAGTCACGTTAATTCTAACTAAGATCTGCAGCTATATCAGAAAGCTTTAAAAACATTCAGGGAGTGACATCTTCCTCTTTTATTCCTACACAAAAACTCTGTTCCCAAGGGCTGAAATTCAACCCAGTGCAGAGGACTCACATGCTAGCCTTTACTCCACTGAAGACTGGGCTCAACAGGCAGTGAAAATGTGCAGGTGGTCTCCAATGGGCTACATTACCTTTTGCAGAAAGTTCTGACAGAAAATTAAGTACTTTGCTCAGCTGCAATAATCTTCAAGACAAAGGAGAGGAAAATCAAAAAACACATCCAGGGAAGAAACCGGTTGGGTAAGTTAGATAGCAAGAATGCAGAAGGTTGTCCTCTCAAATTGCAGCCTTAACAAATTACCACAGTATAAGAACACTGCTCTTCTGCCTCAAGCTTCATATTGTGCTCTGAAAATTCAGTGCTCCTGAAATTCTGCTTGCTCTGCATTTGCGTTCCCAACACTGAATTAAATTTCCATAGTAGCTTTGTCTTTGTTTCAAATGGAGGTGCAACAGAAGTGAGACTCATTTATTGGGAATAAAAATACATGCCAACAAAAAAGAATTTTTCTGAAACAGGTGAACTGGGACTAACCTCAGTTACACTATATAGTATTTCTTAAGTTATTCTGTGATCTTCAGGCATAAAAAGATTCTAAATTCTAACATTTTAATCAGTACTGTTTGTACTAAGTGCTGGTTCAAGACCTAAAAGTGTGTGCTGTGGTAAGCACAACAAAGTGACAATAAAACCACAGAACCTTTTTCTAAATGAACAGTTAATATAGCTTAACAATAAAGTGGTTTGTTTTCCAGAAAACAAATAATAAAAGGTAGTAACGTGACTTACCAAAGAAAGGAGTTAAAGAAAAGTAAATCAAATGATAATGGTTATAGGCCTCAATCCTCACATCTTTCCAGATTCCTTGAGTGGGAAAAGAAGGGCCCCAGTCCCAACTAAATGAACACTGCTCCTGGAATACAAAATAATTACACTATAATTGTCTATTTTTCACACAGAAACTGATGCTGAAGCAGAAATGAGAAGTATTTGTTATCTAGAAATGAAATATTATCATGCAGTGAAAGAATTTTTCCAATTTTCTTCAATTTAGAACAGCCTACAGTATTTTTCCTTTTACTCAGAACTCTGTTGCTACTACCTGTATTATATAAAAATACAACTTTGTATTAAATTTCCACATATGTTAAAGTTTAGTATTAGTAAAAGAGTAAATCACTTCTCCCAACAACTAAAAATAAAATGAAATGTTAAGATGGAAAAAAATGAAACCAGAAAGTTACTTTCAGTTCTGCTCTGAATTGTCTTAGTTTTAAGGTCAATATTTAATTTCATAACTAAAAGACAAAGTAAGCAGAAAGCAAATCATTACCAAGAGAAGCTCTGGAAGAGAATGATGAAACATCATGGGCATATCTAAAATATTTTAACCTCTATTTTTCATGGTAACGCCATAAATTAGTACAAGGAAAGAGGTGTGCATGTCTGGTTATTTGTGCAGTTCAGTTCTGTTCACTGTTGTTTTCCCCTTTTTTGCAGTTCCTTCGTACAAAAACAAAGGGAACAAAAATACAGTTGAGGAATATCCTAGTTTTGATTCTAAGAGAATAACCATCTGAATTATAAAATGCTTGCTGGGCACAGAAGTGCTTTCCATTTAGCTGTTTTTCAAATGTAGTGAGATCTCTACTTAACAAACCCCTTGAAGACATCTATTCAGCTGTCCTCCAAGCTTCGCAAGCCCCAGCCCTCAAAGCAAATACAATAGATCTCCTTAAAGTCTTGTAGAGTGACCTATAGTTCTAAATTTAGAGACTAATAACTTGCAGCCGAGGCATACTAATTTTGGCAAACCACATCGCACAAGTCTGGCCTATCCCCTGCACTGCTGGAGTCAGTCTGCCCGCCTATCAAGTTGCAAAACAGCCTTCCAGGAAGCGAGCACTGCACCTATTTCAAGTGTGAAAACAGGGACAGGGCATTCTTAGAAAACAAATCAGATTGAAAGCAATTTTCCCTTTACACAACATAAGCAAATGAATCACTGATGGATGGTCAGGTTTCACTAATAATACAGCAGAGACTATCAGAAATAATGTGGTAAGAACAATATACTCATATCACTAAAAACTGTTTACTAGAGAAAGAGTTGCGTTTCACCACAGATTGGTGTTAAGATTTAGATACATTTACTGCACTTAATGCTGAACCTCGAACATGCACTCAGTTCTCCATTACTACAAGATGATAAGCAGCCAGCTTCATTTAGCTACGCTCTAGTGTGTTTGTTCCCTTTTAAATGGGACACAGTTACTGCTTTTACCACATACTTGAAACTAAAAATGTTTCAAATGTTTCTGGAAATGTCTGTAGCAGTTTCCAAGAACAGTCAAGCACCTTTGAGAAAACAAATGAAGGTACTTTTGTGCAAATTTTGAAGTATAGTTCAGTAAAGTACAAAATAATTCCTGGCCATTTTTGTTCTATAAATAAGATTACAGCTGCTCAAGTGCCTTCTTCCTTTCAAGCCCCTCCCTGAACTGATTTCTAAGAAACATAGTGGAGATAGCATCAACTTTCTGAAACGCAATAAAAATAAAAGCAGCAACAAGTAGTGAAACAGACATCTTAATACTGATGTATGTATGGACAACATGAAATTCAACTTTCCATTAATAAATATAAAGTAAATTACACCCATGTTTAGATTAACAGGATTCTCCTTGCTTTTTGAGAGGCTTCTGCAAGACCTTGTTAAAAAAGTTTAAAACTCCTTAAAAAAGAAAGGCATTTAAGAGGAGACAAATATGCAATAAATAAATAAAAGCAATTCCAAAGTAATGCCTCCTATTTTATTACACTGGCCCATGATGGCAGAGGGGGATGTTGGTGGTACAGCAGTAGTGGTTGAACCTTTCCATTGTTACTGTTACATTTTGCTGCTGTGTGACAGATGGCAGCTGAGGGGCAGACTGACAATGCAGCACTTGACATAGAAGTGCATGCAAAGCAAAAATGTGCAACTCAATTCCTCCATGCTGAAAAAAATCGCACCCATTGACATTCATCGACATTTGCTGAACATTTATGGAGACCAAACAGTGGATGTGAGCACAGTGAGGCAATGGGTGATGCCTTTCAGCAGTGATGACGGTGAAGTGAAAGACAAGCTACGATCCAGACGGTCAGACAGATTCTTATGAGCATGGCATGCAGACTTTTGTTCATCACTGGCAAAAATGCATAGCTTATGATGGTTGAAAAAGAGTATTTGTAGCTGAGAGTTTGCTCTATTAGATGGTGTTTTTGTGCTCTTTGCATGTGTTGTGCTTTTCACGAAAATAAATAGGTAGCATTATTTTTGGAGTGACCTACAGAAGTTCACCTAGCCACCCTCTTCCCTGGCTTCTGCAAAGCTGTCACAAATAAATGAGATGCTATACAAATTATAGAGAACAGCAATGAAGTCAGAGTTTCTGACTTTTATTCTTTGTATATTATTGTTGGTTTCACTGAATACCTACCTAAAATTCACAAGGTAGTAAGATGCAAATAGGTCCTCTATTAGATAACACTTTTCAGGACAGAACTGCCCAGTATAAATAGTAAGAACATGAGCAAATAGCAAACACTCATAAAGCTGCTTGGCTGAAATTTTTACAGCCTTGGCTATATAAACTGGTATTTGTAACAGGGAATAGTGTCAGTATATCTTGCTAAATCCACACAGTGGATTGAAATGTAATGATTACACATTTTTCAGTGCTACTCTGCTCTCTTAGCAGCCAGTCTCCTTGCTGACTCCTCCATAAAAAAAATTAAAAAATAAAAAGCCTTTTAAAAATTCTTACCAAGTAAGTGTGCTTAGCCTGGCCTTCATACACCTCCTATATTACCTGCATGCTTGGTTACAGGCTTCTTAGGGATGCAGCAGAAAGAAATTACAATGAAAAATACATCCTATTAATAAAATGACATTGAAGGTTTTGGAATACATCTGTAAGGACAGCACATAGCACATTCCTCTCCTCGTGCCTGAAGCCAAAGACAGAGAGTTCTTTACCTACCTTTCTGATGAAATTAGCATGGCACTCGCCTTTCTGCACAGGTGGAGGGCACGCTGGGGGGACGCTGTATGCTTTGTGACATCTGCTCTGCTCTGCAGCATATGAAATGGCTGATATGAAATGGACTTGAATAAAATTGACCTCCTTGATCATGCTGGTAATATCAAAGCTCTAGGTTAAGAGAACAAAGCAAAATCATTACAGCACTAACATTATTTATGAGACTTATAATCACTGTCACATTGGGGTTTTAATACCATATGGATATTATTCAAAAGCATTTGATCTACAGCTTCAGCAGGCTCTCGGTTTTGAAGAAAAGAAAGGTTATTCCTTATTGAAAAAACAAAATGCACTGTAGAATTCTAGATACAAAAACCTGT
This sequence comes from Lagopus leucura, assembly GCF_019238085.1. Lineage (NCBI taxonomy): Eukaryota > Metazoa > Chordata > Aves > Galliformes > Phasianidae > Lagopus > Lagopus leucura. The sequence goes on from NW_024962264.1 coordinate 40,514,294, forward strand.
CTGGACAAACTGCTTTGCCCATGCAGAGTCCTCGCTGCAGGCTTCAGCAGTGTGATTGCACACTGAACTGCTTGAAGAATGAGGACGGCTAGAGAATTTTTCCCCTCCTGCCTCGCTCAGAACTCATCTGCATTTTTTTAGAAAGGCACTTTGTTCCAAATCAGAGGGCTCCTCTATACACTAACTCACACTGTGCTGCCAACTTCTCTATCACAAACCACTGAGCTGACTTTTGCATGAATGCCGCAAACTTGTATTTTACACCACGTCCCCTCCCATCCATAACACTTACAGACACTCATCCCACATTAGCACCTCACAAAGAATTTGGGGGCTTCTTCATTGGCTCACAAAGGCCTCTTCAGTGTGGCTGGATAGAGGGGTAAACATTCAGTTTCAGAATTGTTCTGTGCTTCTAATAACTAACACTCATTTCTTCTAAATAGTGTTCATTGTAACAAACCAAATCTTAGTTATTTCTTCCATTTGTGAACAGCCCAGCCAGCACCACTCACTTCACTTTTATAGCATACAGCACTACCCACACAGAGCCTTCATAGAGACCTTCCTGAAGACACAGTTATCATGTGCAAAAATGTGAACAAAGCAGAAATGCAGGTCAGAGCCATCCTAGACTCAATCTGATACAGTTAACTCTGGTTATACACTGAAGGCCATTTCATGAACTGTAACAATCTGATACAGAATGAAGTCCCAGAAATAAGAGCAAACTAATATCACATTCCAGTACTACACAGCCTGCTACTAGCAGTCCTTTAAATACTCTCCAAATATTGCATGATTTCTTCAGAGCCATATGAAAACTCTCATTTCACAGATGGCAACACTAAGTCACAGAGAAGCTGAGTGATTTGTCCCAGGTCACAAAGACTCAGGTGGCAGAATCTAGCTCTCATGTCTCAGTTCAGTACCCGCAATAAAACCTGCCAGAATGGTAAATGCAGAGATATGAAGATACCAGTTTTCCATTTTAACTAAATGACTCCACTAACAATTTTCTTTGTTTTTGATTCCCTCAAGAGAAAGGCAAGGATCAAATGAGGATCAGTTTATGCTACTACTCGGGAACTGTTTTACACTTAAAAGCTATAAAATTAGTTTGAATGCTTTTGCCACTCTCCAGATCATTCTATGATGATCTTCATGCCCCTGTGGGCTGAGCTGGAAGATGTAGCAATGTCATCAAAAGCCCAATACTAAATATCAAAACTCTGTATAATGGAAAGTAATAGAAACCCTTATAAAAGTTTTGTACCATGTGTATTTTTAATTTCAGTATTCAAAAGTGATCCATTCTAATAGCAACTAGTAAGCAGATTTACTGCTAATAAAAAAGACTTAAGCTTAAGTTTTCTTAGAGCTGTGACAGAATCCAAGAAGCAAGATTTGCATTGTTAGCTAAACCGACCCTCTTGTGTGGGTCCACTTGTTTTGAACAAGACATAGTTACATCTAGATCTGATCATGCTGCTACTGAAAAGGCAAGCACGCTTCTCTTCCCAGCAGTTATCTGATCATATGTGCAGTCCTCAGGTCAACACTTTATGGCTCTGAGCACCTATCTGCATGCATACTTAAAGCATTGAAGGTTTTCAGCTAGAATGGCTTTAAATGAGAAATGAGGCACTTTCAGAACTAAATGCATTACTTACGTATCGTTTGAACATGTTGTTTGTTCTCCCAAGAGTGACATTGTTGAGCAGGATGTGTGCTACTGTATCTACTCCCTCAAAAACCAGATTCACTTTCTGCCACTTTCTACAGAAATCAACATACACATAAAACACTGTTAGAATACCTACAGTTAACAATGGTCAGAAAACAGATAATGTAAACGTGTATGCCTCAGTTATTATTAGCAACAGCTATATCAATCACATCCAAAAATGTTTGACTTAGTGAGGCTACATTATATCTCTAAATAATCAGATGAAGACAGCTGAAGTGGCTCAAAAGTCTGCAACACCGCAAGTTCACATACCCATGAAATACCAGATTGGCTAGCTTCCAATCAGCTGAAGTATCATTCTTCCACAGTTGGCAGCTCCTAAGTAATTTTTAACAATGAAGATAAAAATGAGAAAAAGCAACCTCTGCAGTGTCCTTTGGCAACAGCTTTGCAGCTGTACACATTGCATAATTTGTTTCATTAGATACTAAAGTATTAAGCAGATTTTGAGCCGATGGATTAACCAGAAATTCTGCATGAAAGATGTCACAAAACTATTTTAGACACATCCTTATTGCATACCTGACATCAAAAGGAGTTTTGAATGTCTTGCTGTAAGTCCAGTTATCCAGTGAGATCCACCTGTACATCACATCATTAAATCTATTGTATGGATCCTAAAAACAGATCAACAAAAAGAAAAGTACAGGATTTACTTAGTTACAGTGTTCTACATGAAATGCGTCATAACATCTATTAGAAGAGCACTTCTTAGGCAGTCTGCAAATGTGAAATCCACCTATTTTAGTTCTAATATTCTTACTTACCCTTGAAATAATAATTAAAAGCAAAGCTTTGGTAACATTTGGCTGTAACTATATAGGTCAAGTCCTATTTGTTACAATGATTTATACTGAAAATAGAGAGTGCATAATTTATCTTCATTTAAGAAATGCCAGGGATGAAATTAAAAAAAAAAATCAAGTCAGCTTGTGACTTAATAAGGGGAACAGAAAGATAATTATCCCTGTATAATGATATAAAAAAGCAAGACTAACAGAACTTCAAGGAAGCAAAGAAACAGCACCTTATGCATCTACAGATAGCCATGAACAAATCTCTACAGTTTAAAATAATAGCAAATACTACAGCTGTTTTGTGTGAACAAGCACTCTGAAGCCTAAATAAAATTGTTTTCTTGGGAAGAAAGGAAGAAAAGAAAAAAGAAAAAGGAAAAAAGAAAGAGAGAAAGAAAAACAGAAACAATGGAGTTGGGTTTGATGTCTCAAATTAAATGGCTACTTTTCTGAGAATAATGCCGCATATATACCACGGGTGTTCTTTACCCTTCAGTCACACTACTCAGTAGGAACAAAGGCACAGCTGGCGTAAGCTACGTGCTTGTCCTCTTTGGCTTCATGCTGTGTTATTACCTCCTCGTGGGTCACAGCGTTCCTCACCTAGGCTGAAGGAATCAATTACGCAGAGCTGACAACCCACACCTCGCACCTCATACAGAGCAGCAGAAAGGCACTGTGTTACATCCACGTCAGGCTGCTCACAGTGTAGGTATGTCCGTCGCTGACTGACAGCTCGGCTCAACCCTGCTCTGCAGCCACACAGCCCAATTGCTTTTCCAAAACAACCACCAATCTCCTCCGGACTCCATGATTCAAACCCAGCCAGAAAGGAAGAGCCTTCCAGATTTTAATCCCTCTGATAAATGTTACTGTATATCTCACGTTCATTTTGAAACTAATAGGGTCGTGCTCTGTAATGTAGACACAAACCTATTTAAATAACAGAGCAAAACTTAGGGGTTTAAGTGACTTTCCTCAGCAGCATAATCTTTCCTCAAGGCCCACAGCAATATAAACATCACCCCTTGAGCCCATACAGAGGAAAAGTAGTAGCCTTGCCTCACTGCTGCATTCCATCAACCAAATTTCTTACCACAAAGGGAATAAGAGTCACAAAGGAAAGGTATTGTCACCTTCACAACACTTTGACCTTAGTTCTGGTGATACTCTGTATTCTCCAAAAGCTACATCATCATAAGCTTAGCAGAACAAATAAGAATTTTAAGATATCCATACCATCATTTTGATACGTAAAATGTTTAGCAAGTACATCTCAGGTTTTAATATTGGCTGCATATTACAGTGCAAAGTTCAGACTAATAAAAGAAACTCTGGTAAGGTTACTACATTCAGAGAACCAAAGGCAACCTGCAAATGTAACAGACTATAAAAATGAATACTGTGTCCTTAAAAATACTTATTTTTAACATTTGTCTTGCTTTAACATTATATATATTTCATCTTAGGCTAAATTTTGGAAAATGCAGGTGTTAAATTTCAATCATTGACATTTGTATATGTGAAATATTTAACAAAAGACATGAGAGGCAAGTTGGAAAGGCACTACCAACAGCAGAACATAAAGCCAAGCGCTGGTCAGTGGCCAAGAAACATCAGTGTCTCACTTGAAGACCAAGACCTTGCATTAAAAAAAAAAAAGAAAGAAAGAAAGAAAAAAAGCTAGAAAAGCACAGATGTTAGAGATGTTAGAAAAGAAATGCCTGGAAGAACTGACATCTGAAGAACAAATCCATCTAGCAGATGAGAGAAATGTAGGAATGTTTCATCAGTGACAGAAAAGACATCATTCGATGGGCTCCTACAGAAGTGTACAAACAGCACTGCTTGTTCAAACCCACTCAGAGTTCTACAGGTCCTTTTCTGGAGGGAGATTGATTGTGTATCAGTCTGAAGTCTTCAGACTTCATGTGTTGACTGCCATAATGCATGTCATACAAGGTGCTAATGAACACTCTAACTCCTACCATTTTCCTTCAGGCCTGTGATATCCAGCCCCCAAATGGGAAGGTCATAGATCTGTATACCTTCACCTACAACTTACTGATACTGCTGCTTTACAACTGGAGAAACAGCATATCATACAGAAAAGCCACTTAATGCTAATACTAGTTAGTCATTTTAAAGCAAGACAAATATTACTTGTAGGTTCAGCCATGTGGTGATGTTGAAGTGGTGCTTTCCAGGCAATTCTAAAGCTTCAGAGAAAATGCATGACCACAACAAAGTCCTGTAAGAAAGGAAAACGACTTCTCCAATAACTCATGTGATTACTGATGGTTTCATTACTAAATGCAGCTGCTTTCAAGTGCTGGAAGATGTATCTACAGAACTCAAACAGTTGGGATTCTACAGAACTCAAACAGCTGAAATCCCACATTAAATCAGCTCACATCAAAATTAAAGGTTTCTTTTAGAAAACTGGATTTTTAAAAAAAGAAGACAAATGTAAGAATCACTGGGAAAACCTGAAGAATGCTACAAAACAGACTGCACATGAATGTAATATACTTCACATTCATTCATTAGCTCAACACGTTTCTGGAAGCAAGCCATAATGGGGTGGAGACAACTACAGCTATTTTTAGTGCCATTGTAACACGACTGCCTTTCATTTTACTGTTCCCTGCAATTCTGGGGAAAAACGTGAACTACTCAAACTCCCCTCCTGATTGCTCTCTGCTCCAAGTTTCAGTGCTGTATGCAAGAAGCAAACAGCCTGCCAGGATGAAGCCCTGCTAAAGAGCATTAAATGGAAGCCCTCTCCAATTTAGGTAGCGGGACATTAAAGGGATCAGCAGTACAAAACTGCCAAGTATTTTGTGTCAGCTCCTCCTTGCAATGATTTTGAGAGGATAGTTAAAGGCTACACTCATAGGAGCTAAGCACCTCTCTTGTTCTGAGAACAGCAGGAGACAGATGAGACATGACCACACCTTAAGTGAGGCTCAGAGCCCAGGCAAGCACTGCCAGGCTTGTAGTGGCCCCCACAGACCCAGTTCCAGCACACCGTGCAGCCAGAGATCGAGGGGAGCACAGCAGAACACTGAAAGCCACATCCATCAGCTGCATTCAGGCAGATCAGCTTGTAAGAAAGGGAAATGTAATAAAGAGAACAAAAAACAGATTCTTCTCCTTTTGTCTGCTTTTGTTATTATTTAATTTGAAACCAACTTGCATGCTCCCCTGCTGACATTTTAGAATGTACATCATTAAGAAAATCCAGCTGACGATTACCAAAATGAAATCTTCAAGAAATGCTTCACTATTTACAGCTTAATGTTTTGCTGTTGCCAACTTCAAACTCAAAGTGAAACTGTTACAACATTAACCTCTATCCATGCACTTTTCCATACCACAAGCTACAGAGATTGCAGCACGCCCAGTTCCACTTATTTACAGTTTGATGTGAAGCAGAACCTAGCAGCAGTGATGAATGGATGAGATTCTTGGAACATGGGTTTTGGAAGCTCACCCAGAAGTGATCCATTTTCAATACTCGCTCCAACAAAGCAGTTGACTGAATGTCATCTTATGGTCAAGATGTTTTACAGCTGAACACTGAGCCAAATACTGTGGCAGAATACATCTGGAAGACTAATATTAGGATAAATGACAAGATGCTAATACTCACTGCTTAATATTCTCTAAACGCTCTGCTGTATTTAAAAGGCTGCTATAACTTTTATCTACTCTAACTTTATAAGTGTCCAAAAGAGAACAGCTACTGAAACGTGACTGCCCTTTAATACTCATCCTAGGCTTCACCAAGGCCTTTGGATGCTTTCACATATGTTCATACAAGTCAACAGAACACAAATGTTTCAGCAGAAAATGATCTATTTATATTAACAAGCTACTTCATTGATGACTGCCATTTAATCTGCTAGAACCATATGATAACCAACACAATCGTTATCTGACTTGCACTGAAAAATCTGAGCTATGAAAAAGTGCCAGTAAACACAAAACAAGTTTCTTCATACAAATGCACAACAAGCTACAAAAATATGCACTGCTTTACAGAACTACAGAACTATCTCTTGAGATACGTAAGCTGCTCATATATTTTAATACACAAACAGAACCAAGGCTGCTGTAACCCAATGTCAAGTGATGCCTTCACTGTACAACAGGGCAGAAACCACAGTGATATCCAGCCCCTGTGTTAGCATCACTGTTACAGCCCCCTGCAGCAGCTCTTTACAAGTCAAAGCGATGGCTAATAAAACAAAATACCCTTTCTGTATGAATGGAAATGGCTTGCAGATGAGAAAATCCAGCTACAATAGCCATATTCACCACAAGTGAAATTTTACTGGTGTCCATGTCAGCAGAAATGGCATCATGCAATACTGGGCCAGTGCATGCTAGATGACTGCTGTTTCTGGTGCAAAGATATAACACAGTTTAGCTTCTTAAGATCGTGTTTACCAGAATGTTGCCTGAAAAAAAAACACAAGGCTGACAGTGTAGTTAAAAACATCTTCAGATGAGATGGCTTCTACAAATCTTTTTCCAGAGATACAGGGATAGAAACAGATTTGCTGAAGTTTGTAAATTGTCTGCACTTACATTCCAGCTTTGCAGTGACTTTATTCAAGAGACTGTTACCCCTGTTTATGTGCATTCGTCCCATGTTTTTTAAATTTTACACATAAACTGTAATAATGGCTACTGATTCGTAATGAAATTTAATTAAAAACCAAACTGCCAAACAAATATCCTTATGCCACCTCCTCTCCTTAGAGCTTTCATTGCAGTTAATTCAGCACTTGAACCATGCTGCTTGAATACAGGAAAAGCAATGCTTTAGTAGGAAACACGGAAGCATCTTCCCCACGAGCATTTTTCCAAAATGTATATTTGGTGCATTCAAGAAGATGGGCTCATCCAATGTATATTTGGGAAGTCAAAGAGCAGCAACATCTCCAGAAGGAATTCTAAGAGGATCCAGTAGCAAGCCCAGTGTCAGAGTTTTCTTTCTATTCTAATGTATAGCCTGCATGGCAGATTAAAGTAAAGCTAAGTACATGAAGACAGCTAGAGCATGCCTGGGAAAAACACTTTGTTCATCAACCTAAATTTAAAATGAACCACACAGTGACAAATAAGTTGCTTGCAGCCTATTCTTGAAATCCAAGCCTCATCTGTAGGCTTAGAGTTCAGTAGTTTATTCTTGCTGCCCCTCTTTCCCTCATTTTGGGGTACTCGCTAAGTTATGTTGCTGGAACAGACCCTCTCAAGACTCACTTAATTCAGATTTCCAGGGTGAGTGCTAACCCATGAAAAATTAACATGGATAAAGAGGCAAAGGACATGGTGCTTTTTGCCATTTGCAAATCGCACTGGAAAACAGCAAAAAGGTTTCACTGGGTCTCTGAACGTATGGGTCTTGCTATGCAGAACAACTCACCAGCTCTGCTCTGTTTGCTGGTACAGCTTTTCAGACCAACCTTCACTTTGATTACAAGTAGACAGCTTTGGGATTTCTGGCCTGTAGGATGAATTTAAGTCCTTCACTCCACAGCAAAGAGCAAAAGGAAGACGACACATATCACTAAAGCTTTTGTATTTAGGCAATTACAACAGAACTCCTAATTCTAAATCTGATACAACCCCAAACCAGTCTGATTTCCAGAGATAATAATCACTGATGAAACGGAGGCTCTAAAATTCAGGCTGTACACATACTCCTCTATAAATACAAATTTAAGGGTATGATTTTAGGCAACTGCATTTAAAATGTTTGGCCATAAACATTTTCACCACAGCAAAGAAACCTCAGGACAAGCAGCTGAGCTGCACTTTGCAAAATGGAGGCAGGAGTTGCCGTAAAGAATGACCTCACTGACTCATCCAAGCAGAGCAGATTTGTTGCTCTTCAGAGCATGACATCTACGGATTCAGGGACTGACTACATTTCACATCACTAGTGGCAGCTTCTGAAATCTGCTAATGTTGCTCCCATGTTGCTCTCTGTTGTGTCATTTAAACAAAATGCAATTTTTAAAAAATTAGTTATTAGGTGGAATTATTTGTGCAAATGCTTCCTGTAAATCCATTCCTTTGCCATGCTGGATAGCTTTGGATTTGAACTGATCTTAAGTTGCCTGCACATATCAGTAAAGAAAAACAACAGAACACCTCCTGAAGTACCAAAACTGCAGCCATGCAAACACACTGGTGAGCAAAGTAGTCCACTCCTCTCCTGGGCAGAATGCGCTCACTCTACTTGCCAGAGCTTCCAGCCACAGCGGGTTCCCAGCCAGGCGTATCAGCACATGCCCCAAGCAAGTTCATACTTGCATATGCATAAACATGTTGTGAGTGGCAACAAGCAACAGTCATTGATTTAATTAACCCACTGCCCAGCCACCCATTAGCAAGACATGTCCTGCAGCTGACTGGGCCAGCAGGCTGACTAAGCTCATATCTGTGTGCAGGCTCAGGATTCTGCACAGGCACATGAAAGTTCGTGATCACAGACTCGTTTCCAAATGCTATACTGCTGCGTAAAATGACCAACATTACGAGTCAGCTTACAGCAATGCAGCTAAATAGCAAACACATTTTCTAACTTTGTTAGAGTACTTAATGAGTGAGTAGTTAAATGCCAGTCTTTCATTACAGCAGTAACTTGTGAGTTCGACTCAGTGCGTTGGTCACAGTTTCTCCTGAACAATTACTCATACTTATCAACGCAATGCCTCACAGTACAGCCAAACAGCTGAGACATTCAGCTTATCATAGAACTTTGCACGGGAGAAACCAGCACAGCCCTCATTACTGATCCTCCACGCATACCCCACTGCCTGCTGCAGTTCTTTAAAACTCGCTTTGAAAAAACATTTTAACACCTTAATTATTCAAGTTTCAAATGTCTTGTCACTCAGCACATGAGATGTGGTAACACCACAGCATAGCGGCTCACATTATTCCATCTTAGTGTGTTTTCTTTTTCAATGTTGACTATGGAACTAGAGGATCTTTAAGGTCCCTTCCAAACAAAGCCATTCTATGATTCTGCTTGTTTTATCTGGCAATGATTTTTGTTGCAATCAATTATTAGTATTGGGATCCCCAACATACACCAACACAAAACAGTGCTAAAATTATCCTGCTCAAAGTAGAGTCACTTTTTCTTTATACCTAATTTTAGTCAGAGCAGAGCAGGGTAGTAGTATAAACCATAAATATTAAAGAATAGAAAATGCAAAGTGCAGGCATCTAGAACTGAATTTTTAAATTATCACTGTACAAGAAATGCAACACTGGGCCCACAATAAACATCACATTCAAGTATATCTGTTGTACTCAGATAACAGGATAGAATTCCACATTTTCTAGTACAGCCGAATATTTCTCAGTTTTACATATTTTGTTAACCTCATAATGTCCTATCTCTTCAGTTTCACTCACATTCTATGTATTATCTTTTAAAAAAGCATCGTAAGAATGACCCAGCCTTGCTCACTGCCACGCTCCTTGTGCTGAGTCACAAGCAACCTGCGCTGTAATCAGCGTTAACTTTGCCACCAATCTACAACTGCAGTTTTGATCATTTGTCCCAGGCAATGGTCACCATGTTTTTGTAAATCTAAGAACTGAAAGGGGCAGTAACAAGCAGATAAAGCAAAGCTTTGAGAAGGAACCAGCTGTTTCAATGAAATCAACTTTGTCGTGGTTCAGAATATACTTTCCTTAGGAAGCACGGGAGTGTGCAATCTCAGCTGTTTTGATGTACTCTGCGTGTGTTAAAAGAGATGTTTAAAAGAGTGAAACGTCTGAAATCCCTGAACTTCTCATATCAACAAGCCCAATTTCAGCAGGGCAAGCTGAGGATTCCTCCCTTTCCAGGTAACACAGCCAGTAAAGATGACTTACACCCTGCGACGCTGATGTACCTCTCCGGTGTCTGCAGCTTGGTTCGGTGTCAAATCTAGAGAAACTCATGCAAGTAAAGCACGAGTTTCCTTATGCTCACCCTTGGTCCCGTTTCAAACTGCTCTGTGGTGGTGACCCACCTGACACGCTGTGTGCTGCAGGCACCAAGGCTTTTGCCACTAGAGGAGCACTGCTGTACAAGCATGATCTGCAGCGCCAGATGCAGCTCCGAGGGGGGATGGTGCGTTTAGGGTGGGCGCCGGGATCCACCACGGCAGGCACCGAGGAGTCTCCTCAGACGCCGCCGCACCCCGCCGACCTCTGCCCGCCGCACGCGGCCGTACCTGGATGAGGCCCCGGCGGTGCAGGGCGGTATGCACGCAACCCGGCACCTCCCCTCGGAGCGACAGTGAGCCGTTCCCGTTGCCCAGCCGCCAGCTACCACGCAGGCTGTGCACCTCGGGGCCGCCCGCGCCCGCCCCCCCCGCCGCCATCAGCAGCAGCAGCGGCGACAACAGCATGGCGGCGCGGTCCATGGCCGCCGCGGGAGGCCGGAGCACGACAGAAGGTGCCGCCCGCCTCACGGCTTCAGAAGCGCTGAGGTGGCGCTTCAGACCGTCACCGGCCGTTGGCAGTGGGGGCGGGACGGCCGCGCGCCTCCTCTCCCCGACCGTTAACGGCTGCTCGGGGCCGCCCGGCGGGCGGCGTTGGGGGGGCAAAGATGGCGGGAGGCAGCGCGGCGGATGCGGGGCAGCTCGGCCGCGTTTCGCGGTGACATTCGTACGACTTTTCTCCCTCTTTTGTCTATAAAATGACAGAGGGATATAAAATCAGAACGAATGTCACCCTCCTAAAAGGGTACTCTGCTTCCTCATAAAGCTCAGCTTAGCACAGCTGCTGCAAGTTTTGATTGTAAAAGCTGCCGATGGAGCAGAAGTGAGAATTCCAAAGAAGCATCTAGAATATCCTCTCTAAAACCTTAGGGGCCTTGGATCAGCTCTGCAATGTCCGATTATTGCACTGTCACACTTCTCCTGTGCCACCTCCCCACCCAGGTCCCCCTTCAGCATGTATAAAATAGACTCTGGTGGCTCTTACACTCCAATCACCACACCTGGTGGTACCTGCTGGTGGTTGTGTCGTGCTCATTTTCCTTTGGGTCTGCTCACCTGCAAGCAGACTGTTCTGCTTTTCCTCAGGTGCAAATAATCTTATTCTCACAAAGCTCAACGTAAAATCAAAAGCGCTCCTTTCAGCAGCCACTCTGTGACTCCACATTACTGCTTATAGAATTCCAGGCTTTCGTTTTTTGTTGTTCTTAAAATACAGTTGATTATTTGTCCCAGAAACCTACTGATGTAAGCCCAACATAGGCCACAGTTTGGTTTGAACATTTTTACTCAACTTACCGGCCTCTTGAGAATCAGACAGGCAGGCACTTTGCTAACACTCAAGTGAGAAGGTGAAATATGTTTAAAAACAGAAAACCACACAAATTGCTGTAAAGTAGTAATGCTACCACTAGCACCACATCTTTCTGTTACTGTATCATTTTTTCCTCTTTAAAACAGAAGTCAGTGTACATCCAAAGAAAGCAAAATTATACGCGGAGGTGCCTACGTGTGATTCTGCATAGAAAATGTAACCAGCCATTCCAAGAAACCTCAACTAACTGCAAGGGCTTTTTTTCTGATCTGTTTTCCCGCTTCCATCCTCATGTTTCCTTAATGTCTATAATCACAGACTGTAAAATTAGAGGAATAAACACATAAAGCATTTTGGGATGCTAAAAGGTTAATTATTTCAACATCATACATACATAGACCAAGTCACATGAGACTAACGTGTGGCTGACACATGAGAACAGGCTGCTGCATTTGGCATGTAGCAGAGAATATAAGAGTGATCACAGACAAGAATAGGAATAACCAGAGTTTTGTTGGTTTGTTCATTTGGTTTAGCTTCTGGCTTTCACATAAGTCTTTAGGAGGTTTAGAAGAATATCTTTCTGGGTCAACGGCCTTCATTACAAGCTAAGAGAAAAACACCAGCCCTCCCATACATCTACATATATGATAAAATCACAGGTGATTTTTTTCAGAGTAGAAGGGCATAGTTCTAAGAAATACTATGAAATACTGGTCTGAAGAACAGCTGATGCTTGTTTTTGTCACTGAAAAACTCTCCTCCCACCTTCAAACAGGAATGTTTGGGGCCTGCTCTATTTGACAAGAGAGTCTGTGCAGGAATCTAAATATGAAAGTGGTTACTGTGCATGAATTTTTAAGACCGAGGAATTCATATTCATATGATACCGACTAATTGAAAACCAGTTCCTATTTCAGATCAGCTCCTAGTCATCTTTTAGTAAGATTAGCAAAAAAAAAAAAGTCTATTGTCATGGAAAATTGAGTACCTCAGCTGGCTTAACAAGTTGCAGAATTCAGTAAAAATAAATGTCTTGTAAAAGTTCAGACTATAAAGCCACTGCACACTGACTGTACATTCTGTTCCTGCCTTCACCTATCAATGAGAAATGCAAACCAGCTTTTGGGACTATCACATAATACAGTGCATTTACCTTAAATTCACTCATATGACATCAAAAACACTTAAACACAGTCGTGCTGCTTGAGAGACCACCAAGGATATTATTTCTCAAGAAGCAGATTTACAGAGAATTGAGTTTTAACGCTACCGAAGTGTGACTGTAGGCTGGTTTTTTTTCCTTTTTTTTTTTTTTTTTTTTTTAACAAGCTTTTTCCAGCAAGTCATGTGGTAGCTTCTCAGTAAGAAGGAAACTGTGTTTCAAGATGTTTACTGTTCTTCCGTGTTTTCTTAGCCTTTTATTTTTCTCCTTAAGATTCACAACTCACACACACAAAAAAATCCTGAGAACAATGCTGTAACCAAGTATTCTGAGAACATGCCGTTTCCTTGTTCAAGGCTTATAATTAAGTTAAATCATGTCTCATTTTCATGTCTCAGTTTTAGGGTGTTTTTGTTGTTGTTTCTTTGAGGGTATTTTTAAACAAATAACATTTTTGCTGTTTAAAGAAACTGCAGTCTGAAAGGTTGTGTTAAACTTTTAAGACATGGTAAGGTCCTTCGTATGCTTTTCTTTCATTGTGTACAATATTCCATCTTTCTGAAATGCCATATATTTAGGTTACTACAGTTCTTACTCTTGAAGGCTGCAAGCAGGTACTCTTTTATCAACTAAGACAAAATGCTGAGAGCAAAAGCCTCTCTTGGACAGTATTAGAATAAATTCAGAGCAGCTCAATTGGAGCTGCCCAAATTCCGTTGCATTCATCTCAAAAGTCTTTTGTTTCCAACTGCTATGCAATCTTTATCATCATGACAGGCTGTGGATGCTTTCTCTTTCGAATTCAAGTTCAAACAAAGGTTTTAAACAAACAGGTTCTCACCGATTTGGCTGCAGTACTTTAAGATATTACTGCCCCCACCTGTCCACCCTGTATCATTCTTCTGCTAAAGGCTGCCACAAAGCAGTACAAGCCTTGTGTTAGCACCAAACCATGCTGGAACTTGCTGTCTTTCAATAACTATACACCACCACAGACAATTTGTCAAAGCAGCAAAACAACTGAAGGGTCATCTACTTTGGGGAGTTTTGCATTGATGCAGCAACATTGATACAGCCGTGTTGGTTAAATACTGGTGTAAAACAGGACTGGTGTTCAGATTACTGCATATCCCTTCCGATAGTGCAGCACATGTATGAAAGCTTTAACCTCTGCTTATGATGCATATTTTCTGTTTCATGACTGCCTCTACAAACATAGAACTGCTATGCAAAACAGTTACTTTCTGGGCTGGCATAAAAGCAATACAGTGCAGGGAGCTTTCCAGCTATGAATTTACAAAGGATGGACAGAAATAAACAGATTTCATTCATTTTTCTATGTTTATCTTGAATCTATTAAAAAAGGAAGCTAAAAATAAAATGAGATAACAAATTAGCATTGTTTTTAGATGAGGATACCATCAATACATTGTACTGAAAAGACTGCACTGGGTTACTGAGAGCAAAATACAAAATGAGGATCTAAGTGGCAGGCCTGAAGTTTCTTCTGTAATTATTTTCAAGTCTGTAGGTCATTGCAAGGGTATTTTGTCAGCAAATAAAACTGCTCAGCCCTAATAATCACATGCAATTCAAGGAAAGGAAACTACTGCTCTAGGCAAATACTGTATGGAGAAGGGAAAAAATAGGCAATAGGAATTTTTAAATTGCATATGCAGAAAGACAGCTGATACCTTGACTATGCCCTTAAACTCAATCAGGTATGCCAGTGGAGAAAGGCTGTATTTGTACCTCAGCTTAACTTCTGTTTTGAGGTGGGCTCAAATCACAGGACTTGGGTTATAAAGCCCCACTGTCTATGGTATAGACACAAAAGGCACGAGGATCTCTAAATCCAGCACGATCAGATTCCTAAAGACAGGTTCTTTAGAAGATGCAGCTCATAGCTATTGTTCTCTTTGATTTATAAACACCTTTGAAACAGTGAGTCTGTTTATAAGAGTACATAACACTGACCATTGTTATTTACTCTTTGTCTCATAAGCAGACAGGTACTGTCTCAAGACTACATGACACTAGCACAAGCTACTGTGGACTCTCAATTAGAGTTTAAAACATCTAGAATCAAAATTGACTTTCTGGCGCTTACAGGAATACAGCAGTACATATGAGGACAGCAGTACAAAACAACTTGCTTCACCTTTCTCAAAGGTCTGAAACTAGACATCTGCAACCACATCATATGATTTGTCCACAAACACCCAAAATTAAATCCCTCAAAACGTGGGTATCAGAGGTAATGAACTATTACCCAGATGACAGAAGCTTGACAGGCTTTAGTTTTACTAAGGCAGCGTGCTTCACTTGGCACTGTCAGCTGAATGCAGGACATACCAAACATATTACACTAAGTACAAAACAAATCTCCATCCTACAGTTTTAATGAATGTTTTCCTTACAGGGGAACAGTGTGAGAAAGTTAACAAAAAATTATAGCTGATAAACTGGATGAGTAAACTTAAATGGATTTGAAGTTGCCAAAGCACCTGGGAGCTGTATTTCTTTTCTAGTTCAGTCACTTGAAACAAATCACTGGGGCAGGTCAGGACCTCTGTTTCTCAGTGTTTAACTGGAGGCAATGTACCTACTGCTACGGACCTCACTAGGACACTACTCCTCCCATTCATTTCCACAAGCTCCCAGGAACGTACAAAATAACTTTTACGAAAACTTGGTACTCAAGAATCACCTGAAATTATTATGATTGTTTTAATACCTACAAGAAATGCTACAATTCTTAACCAATGAAGTCTATGCTGACCAAACTCAATTTCCATTTAACACAACAGGAACAAAGAGCCTGCCTATATAAAAAAATCTTCTCTTGTCTAAATGATTCCAGTGCAAGATGCTAAAGTAAAGGAACTGCATCCTCATACAGTCCAGGATGCTACTACCTACTACATCACTCGCTACACTGACACAAATGTTTCAGGCATGCGTTGCAGAAATTGACTCATGCATGTTAATCAAGTGGACATATTTTACTATGGACTATTTTTTCAAAACGTCTTAGTACATAAACAACACTAAAAGTAGTACTTTATACACACTCACCTATAGAGAAGTATTGTGCAATTGTTTTGATTCTTATGGTAACAAGAAGAAAGCAAGACTTAGAACCACTGCAACAAACAGAATAAGAACTGTCTTCGACTGTGTATTTCTTGTTTTGGTACTAGTCAGAAGTTCAGAGTGTTTTGATACTTGCACTGGAAGTAGAGGGGCAGGCAGTAGTTTTATGGCTATAAACACATCAAAGAGGAATGTGAAAAGAACCTTGATGTGAGAAGGTTGAAAGGACCCTCACCTCTTCTGGAAGCAGAGCTGTTAAGATACTATTCACACTCACTTTGTTCACAGCCAACCCTCCCTGTGGAACCAAATATCTGCTGCACAAATTATTGCGTACATCTCTGCTACAAGAGTCACAGCTGAATGGTAAGGTTGTTTTCTCAACACTAGGACTGCAGATAAATGCAGAGATAATTGTAGCTAGTGTGAACTGGTACTCATCTACTGAAATAAGGAAAGCTACACTGTAACTTCAATATAAAGTCTGAAATATAGAATCATAGAATCACTAAGGTTGGAAAAGACCTAAAAGATCACCCAGTCCAACCATTCACCTATTCCCAATAGCTCCCACTAAACCATGTCCCTCAACACAACATCCAGCCTTTCCTTGAACACCCCCAGGGTCGGTGATTCCACCACCTCCCTGGGCAGTCCATTCCAGTGCCTGACCACCCTTTCTGAAAAGTAATACTTCCTCATGTCCAGCCTGAATCTCCCCTGCCGTAGCTTGAAACCATTCCCCCTGGTCCTATCACTAATGGCACGAGAGAAGAGGCCGACCCCCAGCTCACTACAAGCTCCCTTCAGGAAGTTATAGAGAGCAATGAGGCACGCATTTTGACATCTTGCATCACAGTCCTGAAGATACTTTCAATTTTTATTACTGAGATAAAAGAGTGACCAGACACCTCAGGTTCTGACACTTTTTACGTACTAGCAAAATAAGCAGCATTTGTAAGCAGTAAAAAAAAAGTAAGCAAAGGTCTTCATCATAGAAAACTGTCATATTTCAAAAGGTTAAGCAGTTTGAAATTTTTCTTTAAAGGCTTAAAGAGCAAGATCTTGAAAACTTCTGTCAATAAAACTGAAGTGGACCCAAGCTTCTATTATGTTGATTGTTTCCATGTTTCTTGAACAGTTTCATCAGCAGTGATGCTATCATACTGACAAATATTTCTAAAGTCTGGAGCTACGCCCTGCGGAACTTCAATCAAACCCAAGAGAAACTTAAAGCTGTAAAAAAAGCAACCAAGGAATCAAACAAATCCTAACAATCATTTAGGCAATTTAGTCTAACAAGTGTTTTAGTAAGCCTAGCAAGTTGACAAATAACTGCAGTTTTCCCTCAGCATTCCCTTCTGAGTCCTCCCTAGTTTGTCACAGCCATGAGAGTCTACTGGGAGGACACAAAGGTACATCTGAGCTTCCTTCTGCCATAACCCACTTTGACAGTTCACAACAGGCAAACTAACAGACAAGGAAAACCCACTGCATTGCTGAAAAGTCACTGATTGTTTTGTAAACATCCTGGTGGCAATCTGAACTTGGAGATTTTTCAAGACCTCTTCTGTTTGTTTTGTTGTGTTCCCTTAATACCAGGGATGCTGAACCACTGTTTATCCTTCCAGTTTCCTGGCAATGATCCATAATCTTGTAACCACAAACTATAATTACTGCTATTTCCTCCTAGCAGAACTCTTCAAGAATAGCTTATCAGTTAGCTGCAGCTGGCTCACAGGGTACAGCTGGCTGCCCTCTCCACTGTCCACACCCTCAAGTATTCATGATATGTGTGTCAGCATATGCTACATGATAACTTCTCTTAAAAAATTCCACGACACTGACAACACTGACATCTTTCCTCTTACTCTTTGCCTCAGCACATCTGCTCCTTAGATACAGAATCTTAATATATTCATCTACGAGCTCAGAAAGCTTAACACATTTGCACTACTTTTGAAAACATTCCTCCCAACTAGAAACACTGCAGCAAGTTTAATAGTATCAAAAGATTGCTAGTATTACCTTGTATCCTTACTTCATGTTTTTGCACCTCATGAAGCATAACGTGCCCCAGCAACTGCCTAAAATCCTTGTTCAGAAGCTAGAAGTACTCAGAGACTTCAGGCACCGCCTGGCTGAACTACAAAACAGAGATTTCACCACTGGATGAAGGC
Source organism: Lagopus leucura (assembly GCF_019238085.1). Lineage (NCBI taxonomy): Eukaryota > Metazoa > Chordata > Aves > Galliformes > Phasianidae > Lagopus > Lagopus leucura. The sequence continues at coordinate 40,532,615 of NW_024962264.1, forward strand.
AGCAGAAAGAAGCCGTGTCCACATAGCAGGTGTACATGCAGGAAACAGAGGCATAAGGAAGTTCTGGTTTCTAAAGGGTGTGCTAAAGACACAAACTGCAGAGTGGCTATGGAAGAGAAAATAAGGTTGGAAGAACAGATGCTGTTTCTGTATCAGGCCTCCTGTCCAGTGAACTACAGATGTTCTATCTTCAGCTAATGACAACTTCATTTTTCATATTCCTCTTCTAGTTGTTGATGAGGTTGCTTATTGTTATTAGGCTTTTGTTTTAGTAAAGTACAGCATGATAGCTATGCACGTCCAGTAAGATGACATAGCTCTTTCAAGGAAATTGCTTCAAGAAAATGTAATCAAAGAAACTCGATTTCCATGAAATAGCTTGGTATCCAAAAGTTTGAAAGCAATGGCTTTCCAGAAGCTTGTCTTCTCAACAGTTTTTTCTTCTGAAATCCTGTAGTATTCTTCTATGTCAGCTGTGTCAGTGTCTCCAAGAATATTACACAAAGAATGGGTTATTTGTATTATGTCAAAGCACCACCTTTTCTCACATGATCTACAATTACTCCAAACAGAATGCACTTCTTTTCCATTTATAACCAAAAAGAAAATTGAAAATTCACATCCTTAGCACCAAAATGGTAATTCTGAGTTTAAGAGGTAACACTTAGGAAGTTGAAAAAAACCTAGCTAAGTAACAGGCATCTACCTCCCATCTAATTCAAGTGCTTGTGAGGGGGTAACCTTACCTCGAAATGTAGCTTCCAATGAATTTGGAATGGTTTCTCAGGAAACATAACTCACTATGCAAACAAGACTTAGGGATATCCTCTTGAAATACAACTCAAACTGTAAAAAACATTAATAAGAGCAGTTAATATAACTAGCAATAGAAAGCAGTCAGACTCAACTGACTCAAGTTTTACCTCTTATACTGACTAGGTTCTGTATCTGCATTTGTCCCATAGCAGATTGCTGCTGAGCTTAGAGCTCATTCTCAAGCAAACCATTAGCCCCAAAGTGAAAGTATTTCTATGCTACAAAAACTGAAGTCAAAGAAGGCTTACGCTAGTAAAAATTGTATGTATTTAAGTACATGCGTTGGCTTACATGTTTAACACCTTGCAGATAAACCATGGAGAACACTGTCTTCCGTTTTATAACACTGGCACCTATCAATGCAAAACTTCACTTTTCTGAGTGTATGGAAACCCACTATTTATGCAAAGCTAAGCACCTACAACTGTACAAAAGTAATCCCGAAGAATTTATAACTCTTAAAGCGAATACAATATTTATTACTACACTGAAAAAAACCCCAAACATAGTAGTGCAAAAGAATCATCTAGAGAGCCATGCTTACCCTGTATCTTTCAGGGGGTTTGTGTGCACAATGGAATAAGAAACTTGCAGAATTACACAATGGCTTACTATATATAAATATATGTAATACAGGCTCATTTTATAAGCTTACATATTAAGATTTTCTGTTCAGATCACAGTACAACTGAACCAATACAGACTCCTCTAAATGTCCTACGTTTCACTTGGCATCTTGTTTTCAACTGAACTGATTAATGGTATGTGGTTTTCCTCTGGCCTTTAAAACCAAACAACGAAGCAACAATCTCTCAGGAGCGAGAACTTTGTGTTCTAAAAGATGTCTCCTGAAATTCAAGGATGAAATTCTCATGGGCTACAAAGTAAGGAGAAAAGAGGAAGGGCAAGGTGGAAGAACAGAGGTGCAAAAAAGCTGAACAAAATTTGTACCTGAAAATTCTCAAGGCACGCGTCAATTAGACCAGACAGATCCTAAAGAGAAGCAAGATCTTAAGACATCAAGATTTTAACAACAGTCAGTTCCAAGTACTCAATTCTCCAGCCAGAACTCACCCATTCTATACCAGTAGCATTCTATCAGCACCACATTCTGGAAGTTGTCTTGATGTCTGCTAAGGTTGTCAACCAAGACCTTCTGCAACAGCTAACACTGATACTTTCCTCAATGCTCTTTCGAGAACAAAAACCAAGAGACCTGACAAAGAGACCTGGACCCCTTATTCCAATAAAAGCATCCCAATTCTTGCAAAAGAGGAAAGAAAGCAAGCTGATACTAATCAGATTGTTGCATTTCTAAGCTATCTATACATCAGTTAATCTTACTGCATTTGTTATCAGAGGAGGATTAACAACATGGTGGAAATTCTGTAGATGTTATTTCAGCAAAAGAGCATCCTTTCCCAAAGAAATGACAGCTTTGTACTAAACACCAAAGCTGCGATACATCTTTACTATTTACCTTCACAAATTAGTCAGTGACTAAGAGGTCCTAAATTCATGCCATATGCAGTACACATGGCTGCATCTTGCAGTTCCTCGCTTCAATGGAAGATTTGGGTTGCCTTTGAAGACACTGGCTTATGAAATATTCCATACACACATCTACAAAAGTTCAATTATCTACACCCTGAGTTAATTCTTCCTAAAGTGAAGTTTGAAGTTATATTCTTCAACAGGCTAACTTGGACACCTAAAATTACAGAGATGAGCTTCCATTTGACTTTGTATTACAGAAATTGACAACAATATATTTGCACTTCACAATGACACAGGCAGCACATCTTCACCTTTCATACCTTTCCACTTGCAGTTTTGTTTCCTGCTTTACCCTGCTTTCTCTGCATTGCTCCTGCACTGTTCCCATAGTATAGGCCTTTATAATACTTTAGTCCTAATTCCAACTACTTTTTAAACACACAATTGCCTATCGAGGTCGAAATACATTTCTCTAATGTATGCTATTTTATGTTGAAGGCACTAGGGTAAAATAGCATCATTTCAACAACACAAAGATTTGCAGCAAACAACGTTTTGTTTTTTTTTTTTAAGGAAATGGAGAGGGCTGGGGGGGATTACCTTTACCTTCAGGGGATTATAGTGTGGCCCATGTTCCAATGAAATAATCTCTGTACCTTAAGAAACTTTTATTGATTATGGATTATTTCCCTCATTCCCCTATTCCCCTGTTCCTACGCCAGTTTGTTTCATGCAAACCATTAACATAAATAGCTGTCTTAGTATAGCCTTTTAAAGCTACAATGCTTTTTTTTTTTTTTTTAAAAAAAAAAACAAACCTATAAACAGTAAAAGATCTTCAACTGAATTCCAACCTTTATAGTATTTTAAGTGCTATTAAAGACTTGTTGATAGCAATTCAGAATAAATTTTCGGTCCACAATTGATGAGCCTAATGAATCTGCTTCAGATTATGATGCAGATAAGAGATATTCTTATAATAGTGAAGCATTTGAACTAAAACTTTAAGAACAATTGATAGAGATTGCAGAAAAGACTAAAAAGTTAATTAGCACATTTCTGGTTGCAAATGTTTAAATGATCAAGTCAAACTAATTAATGCTAGTTCTTTTTTGCCTAAGCAGTTATCAAATCTAACAGGACTGGTACAGTTTACACACTTGCATTAACCAGTTGTCTTTTAATCAACTGCCAGACTGCAGTTCCATCCCTCCAAAGTAATCAGATTGTATTCTTGTCATCTGCTTAAAACCACTTTTGTTTCAGAAATACTTTGCTTTTAACATCTTTGTTTTCTACAAATACCCTCAAATAAAAGCCATTTACAAAAAGAGATTTTGTTCAATTCAGTACTTTTAGGATGGAGTTGACTACTGAGCTGAGGCTATTATTCTCTTTGTCATCCTAAATTAAATTTTCTAATACAGCTGGGCAGGACAACTCAGTTTGAGTGCTTCCCAAAACCCCCAGTTTTCACAAGCTCAAATCATACATTTTGTTGCTTCGTATGTGTCACTACAACTGCTGGACAACTACAACCTTCCGGACTTGTAGAAAGACTTACTGAGGTAATCACTAATTAACCTTTTTGTTCTAGCGGTTCTTGAATTCTTTCATTTCTTGCTGGGCTCACACTAGCCAGTTTCTTTCCTCAGCACCCCCTGCTTTTAAGATTGAGCCCCAGTACACCTTCAGGGGAAGCCTACACACTACCCAAGACTGCTTTGAGGACAGAACACTTATTATTTCCCATCTCATAACAGCATATTATCTGGCACACATGTCTAACACCTACAACATCTACAATTCACCAATCACTCTTCCATCAAAATACATGCTTTCCATATCACATACCTACCAACAAGGATTACATGAGAAATACACAGCAGTCCAGGCAAGATTTCCATCTTCCATGCCACATTTTACTATCTTCTTTCCTGAACCTCCCTCATCCACACCTCGAGTTTTACAAAGTTTGGTGCCTTTCATCTCACATCTTCCTAGCTGATCACAATCGTAATTTCAGTGGCTACGGCTCCACGACAAAGTAAGAAGCACTATATTAACACAATTACCACAGAGGTAAGAGCAACATATTTGCCAGGTTACAGATACATACTTTTACCTCAACTGCAATGCTATTTGGCAGCTGCATTTCAAGTATATTCAATTCCAGAGAACCAGCACAAGTAAAAACCTTTGGTTAGTGAGGCAGAAATACTACACGAACTGCAGCTTCACAAACAAACCTGTAAACACGTCATTTCAGTGAGGCATGCACCATTAAAGACAGCCTGGTTTTCTTAATTTCAAGCCAACTTTAAAGAAAAGTTCATCATCATAATTTAAAACCGGAATAAATCATTTCCAAACTACATGTTCAGTTTTTTTTTTATATAAAAATTAAGGTTTAACATTTATTTTTACATCTAGCTTTCCACATCCATGTGGGGACAAGGAATCAGAATGTACATAACTATAAGCTGTGCAAAAGTGGTGCCGTGCAAAGTCACAGATGCACGATAAACTGATAGTACAAGACTAGAGAAAATGAAGATATGGATGTTAAGAATGGAGACAAAAAAAAAAAAGCAAGGTAATATATGAAGGAAGAGGGCAGGAAACAGGAGAGTCGGATGCTTAATAATGCCCTCGTTGCTGCAAAGATAAACTAATGGCACAAGACAATGCTTCTTGTAGAACAAAAATCCAATAGCAATGAGTCTTTATTCACGTTTAGTCACCTGACATGAGGAAAGTGTCTGTTGCATTAAAATAGTCATTAATGTAAATGGCAGCATGGCTGAACAAGTCCTTTCCAATGGTAACGAACATCCCACATAGTAAATTCACTTCAACACAGCCTCATGACAATTCCCACATCAAAACAGTACTTTATTTTATATTTTTGCCTCATGATTACTCCCATATTAAGATCTTTCAGCTGTCAAGCGTACAAGGTGAAGAAAAAGGTTCTCAGTCAGCAAACACAGGTGCATCAGGAAGCATCTCCACAATACACCACTTCAGATCTGCTGGGTCCCAAGTCCATCCTTGAACGCTGGGCTCCCAGCACCACGTGTAGCACACTACTAAGGCTACACTACTATGTTAGCTTATTAATTCTGCATACATCAGGCCGAACAATGTGTCAACCTGCAAAAGACTGAGCATTATAACTGAAAATGGCAAAAGATTCACTCTATTGAACTTCACATCATTATTTGATGTTAAACAATGAGGCAAATCCCAACAGTATATACAAAAACCAGCTTTGCTTTTACAAAAGATTTTGTTTCCCATATTGATTAATCCAGGCAGCTAACTCATTGGTTTATGCAACTTTATTGAAGAAAATAAATCAATTACTAGTAGAGCTATTAGTTGATCACTCATCCATTTACAACTTGCATCATTTATTCAGTGCTATATTAAACAGTGTTTTGGAAGACAGATTAACTAATAGCTCCAAGCCTCCTAACAAAATTTAAATGAATTACAAAAATGTTCTTAGACCCTATTTTGGAATACAAGGGATGTTTGACTTCCAATTTCCATTCTCTGTAAAACAAGAACTGGTCATTCCTTTATTGACATGCATAAGATACATCACATTTTCTGTTCTGCTGATGCTATAGATTCAGTACCAATTCTCCAGACATATCAGTTATGAGCAAATGTATATAATAAAACCTCAGTTCTCTAACACTAGGTTTGTAACAAGATGGATGTTGCTACAGCAATGTTACTTCTTTGATGGGAGAAAACTGAACATCCATCTCCTCTCACCCCTTTCAGGTGGTATCTTCAGTATCTGTTAGAGCAATGAGGAATGTATTTTTTTAATCTCATAACCAAGTTAGAATGAAGACATTGGCCACATAATACACATGCTCCATTAAAAAAAAAATTCTGAATCTTGGGCAATTGTTCTTGTGTAACTACTTTACAGATTCTAAAAGCAGTTATTGTCCAAAGCTGGAAGAACTAAAGTCTTCTCAGATGAGCATGTGCATGAATGGAAGGAGGTAAACAAAAAAATAAAAAAAGATGAGGTCTGATAGGGGAGCAGCCGGATAAGAAAATCAAAAAAGGAACAGTAATTTAAAGTTTATTCCAGCTATAATGCAGGTTATTCTGACTTTAAGGTAGCATCACATGGCATACTTCTGAGTCCATTCCCGAGATATTCTGTTGTACCTGCAAAGAACAAGAACTGAGTTACTGTCAGGATGAAAATAACAATTCCCTAAACCATTAATCATTAAATATTACTTTCACCTCATCTCCTGATTGTCTTCACATGAAGAAAAGTCTCCTTTTAATAACATAAAGGGAAAAAAACCTCAAACAAATCCCTCTCTAGACTAACCAGGATGTTCTTAAATTTATATGAAACACTTCAAACTCAAGTCAAGCATATTTGCTGGAGGTCTGCTGTGAATAACTACTCAAGTGGAAGGTGTGAATAACTACTCCAGGGGAAGGAATACAGACCATTTGGAATAGCAGGGGCAAAGGGAGTGTTTTGTTTAAATATTGTTCTTAGATAAAGATTTCAGAGGATCACATGCCATAAGTAAAGATTACTTGGTTAATAATATCACTGCATTTAGAATTTGTCAAATTTCTTGTTTAACAGTAAAATAATAGTAAATTTTCTTCATACTTTGTATTTTCTTTCCACATTAATATACTGCTGAAATAATTTTTAAAAAGGATAATGTTATCTTTAAGTATACTACCTCCACAGGAACTGAGCTGACAATTAGTTTATACTTAACTCCATGCTTGTCAGTAAGAAGTTAATTTTCAACTATACAAGCAGAACATAATCCCCATACATTTTTTTAGTCTGCAATGTATAAAAGACAGACACTGGTGAATAATAGAAGTCGAAATCTGAATTGCCCAAAATTTTGCATACCTATGCATGAGGTCTGATTATACTGTACTGCTTCCAGGGCATCACTTTTAATGAAATTCTGGCAAAATCTGGGTAAATACTTGACAGAACAAGTTGACAAGCTGGCTCAAACTCAGTAATTATTTCACTCTTTTGTTGTTGTTGTTGCCATGCAAGAGCAATATCTGTGAGAAATAGTGACTGGCCAATACATTTCACACTAACCACAGATCAAGCTGTTAAATATTCAAGTTCAGTAACTGGTCCATCCATTATCTGTTAGTTAATCCAGTGCCTTAAAGCATGCAGCACTCAAGTGCTGACAAGTTCCATTTTGTTAAATGCACAGATATGTGCAGATATTCTTACCCTACAGCATAGCGTATTTCTCTGTCCACTCTCTTGCTAACCTATTGTACCTAATTGGACAAGTATATTTAGCATTAATATATGAAACAAACAAAGGCTAATTTATGTCACTATATCCGTGGAAAAAGTTTAAAACAAGTAAGGAATAAAAACAACCATTTCAACACAGATAGGGACAACTTATGAAGCTTTGTTCAAGGGGAAGTTTTCAAATTAAAGACCAAGTTGCTACTAAAAAGGGCACCAAAACAACAAAGCTGTCTTTTCCTCCAAGTATCTGTCCTACTTACACATAATAAGTCAATAAATGGGGCAACATGTACTTTCAAATATTGCCATACTTGTGAGAAAAAGATGGCTTCCTTCTCCCGTTACTTCAAAGATACCAAGCCCCGTTGTTTAAATTACTATTGAAAATAGATACTACTTTGACACACAGCTCTCTGCACTTCAGATTTCCCAGTAAAAGACTCGCTTGGTACAGCTGTTTGAGAAAGCACTCTTCACCAAGTTTGTTACAATACTGCTCTTATGCAACTCTGTACTTACTTGTCTCTGTCTGTTTTATAGATACGTGCAATCTCTGGCACTAGAGGGTCATCTGGATTTGGATCACATAACAGTGAACAAATGGATAAGAGAACTGTAAAAAAAAATAAAAATAAAAATAAAAATAAAAATAAATATATATATATATATGCATCAATTGCAAAATAGGAGCAATCACATTTAAGTACAGTTCTTTGTATTAGCACAATGTGATAACTCAAACAACATCTCCGCTGACATATGACCAAAATAAATTTGCAGCCCATTTTAAATAAATAAATACATATGAACACAACATATGAATCACTTAGAAGTTCATAATGTTGTTGTCTTTGGGTTTGTTTTTTTTTTTAACCAATTCTGGTAACTTTCAGTTAACAAGCAGAAGAACAGCACTGTTGTTTATCCCCTGCGCTGTGATGAAAGGCAACAGTCAATTTAAAGCATGTTATGTATTCTGATGACAAGAATATTCCATGTTTTAATTACCAAAACTAAGCCTTATTCATTTACTTCTGATCATGTTGATTTTTTTTTCTCTGTACTAAGACAATTTACTCTGTTCCGCGCTGATAAAGCTGCAGGTAGGTTGTAAAGAAGAGTAACACTGATGCAGTCTGCAACGTCCACTCTCACAGAAAAACAATAGTGACAACATTAAAAAGTAGGGTATCCACATCCAGATCACAAACCTACACCTTGCACAGACAGGAATTACAAGTTCTGTAAACAAAGGAGTACTTCAATGGATCTTTTGAAGCTACAGTGACCAGTACCTTTGAAGCAAAAAAGAATTTGATCATCATGAAAACATTTGAGCACTCAATGTTATTTAGTACATTAAAATGGAAAAAAAAAGACAAAGCTTCTACTGCAGCATAACACCAATGTATCCTAAAGCATAACCACAAAGTTTAGTTCATGAAATTCATGCAATGCCAGTGCACAGCAGCTGAAAGCAACATTTATGAAAAACCACTTTTGTTAACTGTACAGATGTGACAACACAGCGCAGCATGCAATCCCTGACAGACTCAACAACAACAACAAAAAAACAACAAACTATGAAGACTTAATTACTAAAAATGAAAGTCATCTTTAAATTGATATGCCAGTACGTATTTATACGTACATTTGGAGGGCAGGAAACAAGCACTGTCTCCACTTTAGGTTGGAATACACGACCACAATCTTTCTTCAATCCAAATGCTAGTAGTTTACTCTGGGACTAAGCTAGTATGCTCTGCTAAGAATAGTGCAGCAAATAAGCAGTCACATAAGGTCTTCAAACAGCCAGTTAGAAGAAGGTATTTGAAAAAACAGACCTTCATTTACAAATATCTTAAGATATGATTATTAAATTGGCAAAAACACAGACTGGATTTAAAGGAAAACTCAAGAGTATTAAAGCTAAAAGCATAGTATCCAACACCAAATGGAAACATCTCTTCCTCACAAAAGTTACCTTTAGAAATAGTTAAAGCAGGAGACCATTGTGATCTTAGAATATCGAGACAAATGCTGCCATTACTGTTAATATTTGGATGATAGATTCTTGTTGTAAATGCAACCTGTAAAAAAAAAAAAAAAGATATAGTTTGTTTTGATTTATGACAACATCATCTGTTCTCAGTCAAGCTGTCAGTCAACTCAATTTCCTGCTAAAGAAAATAATCGAGCAGTTAAACCCTAGATTCATAGTAAGTACTCTCAATATCCAGCTATCACTCCAATTCAGAGAGAGGGCAAGTGGTAGGCTGTGCTTTAATCACAGTTCACTGCATGCTGATGAAGATGCTCAACCAGTGTCTGAACCATGGCAACAGTGCCATCGTGAAGCTAAAGAATTCCAAATGTTATGGTTACTTCTAGCATGCACTTTCATATTGTAAGAAAACTGGCAGACGTACTTTTCTATAGTTTTACCAGCTATTATTATTAAATAACTACTGCCAAAAGCTAAGAGATACAATCACCGACTCCAAGAACTCACCAAGAGTCATGTTTTTATGGAATAACCCAAACAGTCATACTGTAAGACTTGACTGCACCCTTAGCAAGAATTCTGTTGTAACACAAAGCTAGTAAGCTTTCCTAACAATCAAGAAAAACAAAAATAAGATGAAACACTAACCCAGGACGTTCAGAATTCATTAATTTTCTCCGAAAAATGTATGCCAACATACCTACTTTTGTTGTAGAGAGGGACCTGGGCATTTAAGATACTATAAGAATGCACAAAAAAACAAGTCCTTCACATCATTAAAACACAGATGTTGGCATTTTCTATCCTTTAGTTAGTTCCTTAAAGACAGCTAACACCACAAATGAGAAAACGATACTTACCTTAGGTGGTTTGAAAGGGTAGTCTGTAGGAAAGTGAATTGTCAAGAAGAACACACCACCCTGATATGGACTGTCATTCTGCCAAAGTAAACAAATAATTCCCCTATTATCATCCTTAGAACAAATTCCAAGAAGATGTTGTTTTTAAATACATAAATCAACTTGTTTCAATGGTTGAACTGTCTATTACACCAATGTAACAGACGTAGTTAAAATTCAATTACTACTTCCTTAGGTATGTGATACTGAACAGATATTTCTCTTTCCAGATGGACTTCTCTGAGCTGATGCTTCAAAGAAAACTTCTCTACCAACTCACTCAGAACAATTTGGCAAAAGTACCTCAGTTCCCCTGAGATGGCCCAATTGAATGGTAACAGCATGGAAGTACTGCCTAACACGTTCAAGAACAAATAGTGTTTGGAGTATATTTGTTATAACCACCCAATTTTACAACAGCCAAAGGCCTCCCATAAGTTCTACCTTCAGCTTAGGTATTGCTTAGCACTGCAAAATATTACCAACACATAGCTAATTAACTCCTTGTTCCATGGTTGTTTTGTTTTGTTTTGTTTTGTTTTGTTTTTGTTTTTGTTTTTTTTTTGTTGTTGTTTTGTTTTTTTTTGGGGGTGGGGGGGGGGAGAAGGGGGCAGAGGAAGAGAGTAAAAAGAAAAGCATCAAGATTAACAAAACACATTGAGATTAAAGAGATTTCTTCCTCTTTTACAGAACAGAACTTCAACATTAGCAGGTATGGGAGTGTACTGCACATTACCGCTGTTTGAAGTGAAAACTACAACACAACTCCAGGAGCACGGCTATCAAAAATGAATGTGGGACACTGTACACTTCTGAATTACTTGTTATCTGAATCTTTATATTCACTGTACAAACATTTCACACCAGTGTAAGACGACACTATGTCTTTCTCAGCTACATAGAAGCAAATGAAATACTGCAGTACAACACATGGGACTAAAACATAAAAACACACAGGTCGTAACTCCTACACAGTTCTGTATCAAAAACCCAGCAATAGATGTAACCTCTTGTATGTGGTCAAGGGTACTACATGAGGCTTTAAGGAACAACCCCTTTTCTTCACATTTTAGCAAGTGTGGGAGCAAACTTCTCCCAGAATATGTTAAAACTGAAGTTGACAAATAATACAAGCACTCTTGTATCTCATTAAGAAAATCACAGCCTTTGTAATATCCGCAGAGCAGGAATGCCAGGTGACTGGTACTACCCTTGAAGGCACTAAACAGCACCAGGTGAGCATTAGAGCTAACATCACACTGTCAGGCCAATTTTGAAGCAGGAATACAGATCTTTCTGATTGACACCAAAGAAACCACAAAGGGAAAGAAAGGAGCTGTACATTGTTAAACCACGAGCTAAAAATAATAACGCCATTTTAAGATTCAACTGATGTTTAATACCTTATCACCATGCAGATACCAGGTACATAAAATCAAAAGCAATGCAGCGCAGAACATGTCTTGTATTTCAAATGATTTTTATCCTTTTGAGACACTTAGTTACAATCAATGAGGACCAGGAACTTGAGAATGAAGTCATTTTTCCAATGAAGTCAACCTCTGACATGCAAACTTTCAGTGGTGATCTACTTAAAACACGCTTGTAGCTATATAGAACTAGGACAATTCAGCATCATTGATACTTAATTCCTCTGAGCCTCACCAGAAGCACAACTCTGGGGCTCCAGGCCTACTGGCATCTGATATTGGTCTGAAGTTATAAAAAGTTTTCTAAATATAGCTAATTAGCCCTGAGAATTGCAGATATCAAGTGCTTGCATGTTATGTTTTTAGTCAGAACAAGTATTTGCCTTCTTTAACAAGGAAATATGAATACTCAGGTTTCAGTTGTGTACTGTACATTTAACACACAGGATTCTCCTCAGTCATAACTCAAAGTGTAGAAACAGTTAAATGCAAACAAACTTTCTAGAAATAAGGTGATAACAGCCAAGATTGTTCTAGAAATTATTCTATCCCCAATATGAGTTCTGGTATAAATACCCCAGCAGCAAAATTGTGTTCAGACTAATTATTTTTCCTCTTTTATTTTCTGTAACTATAAGAAATACCTCTAGACCTACTGCCTGATAATGAGAGTTTTAAAACAAAAAAGCGAAACAGGGAAAAAACACACAGGTTCTTCCTGAATAGGATCTACTAGTTGAACATTACATCACAAGAATTAGAATACTTACAGGTCCCATAATTGTGGCTTGCCAATGAAACACTACAAAAGAAAAACTCCACATTATTATCTAGGCATGGTATGCTTTGTGTTAATAGAGCAAAACTAAAAACCTAAGATTACTTACTGTCATCTCCAACAGGACCTGCTGAACACTGTGCTGGAGGATCACGAGCTAAGTCACTAAGTTCCTTAGGAAGAAACAAAAAAAAACAAAGATCTGTTCAGAGAAGAAATGCTAAAGAATTCAACAGTCATTTTCAACTCATGGCCAACAAAAATCTCTCAAAGTTTTTCCATGTACAAATGCATAAGAATGTGCAGTGACAACTATTAAAATCAACAGATCGATATCAGAAACATCTTTGTAAAAGACAACAGGCTAAACTGAACACAAAGGTCAACAATTAAGGTAACTACACTTTTTCAAATATCACTACTTTTTATTCCTCTTAAGACACTCCTGTTGGAAAAGGGACAAAGAGAACAGGTCACTGAGCCTGAAGTGGGCTAAGTCCAACCAGTTTCTGATCATGATTTCCAAGGATTAAGTCTTAGCCAGAGAAGTGTTAAGCTGGGAATGAGAAAGCTATGGTTAGCTTTCATGACACAGAAAGCACTGTGTGTATAGCATTCAATACTAACATTCAGACCAACCAGAAACTCAGTTGCTTTTTTCCCCACTGCCTCTAGCAAGAATACATTTTTCATAAGATAAAGCAGACAAATAAATTGAAGATACTGACAAATATCAGAAGCAGGCAAAGTATCTGCACATTTTATTTTAAACTTTACATTCATGACAATTATGCCTTTAAAATTCTGAATAACTAAGATGCAGAAAGCAGATCCCCCCGTTCCCTTGTTTCACAAGGAACAAAAACAGAAACTCAGAATGGAGGATTCCTTGTCTAGTACCAAGATCGCAGTGATGAATCTCAGAAGTCCTGGATTCATTTAAACACTCTGTAGTTACTTGACTGGATGGTGTGTTTTCTAAGAAGATGTTGGCTTTCAGTTACAGAACGCAGTAAATAACTTCTCTCCCCCCTGCTGTTTTTCAAAGCTAATAATGGCTTCAGGAACTTGTGTAAAACTGCACTTGTCAAGGCTTTCCAAGTCACAAGAATGGGGAAAGCCTTCAGTCCTTCTCCCAGATATTAGCAGTTGCACCCAAGTCATTTACGACAGGCCCACACAAGCCATTAAAACAAGAACTTTCCATTACATTCTCAGACTTTTAAGGAACACAGACACACTTACTAGGTTGGAAACACACATACGTTTGGACCAGACAGCAACCAGGCCTGCCTGGGAAAACTCTGCTATCTTTTAGATTTGACAAATTCTATACTTGATGAAAACTTAGTAAATGTAAACCAAAACAAAATGAGAAGAAAAATGCATTCCTTCCAATGCGAATACCTTGTTCTTGCAAACACAGGAAGAGAGGAAAACACTACTCCAACATATATAGGTTCTCGGAACACTGGAGATCATCATTTCCCCTCCTTATATGTGTTGATTTTCATCACCTTTCTAATTAACAAGATTTGAATTTTGCACTGGGATGAGACTGTGCAGAAAAAAATGGAATTGTATCAGTTTTCATAAGCAATGGCACAGTGGAATGAGTGTTCATCCATTTCAGCGCTGCAGTCATCTGTGAGAGCAGACAACAGCTCTCTCTACAGCACAGAAAACTCCTTCACAGAGCACTCTTCTATTATACAGCACTCCCCTGTTATTGATGGGGGCTCCCTGGGACATTCTTACTTCTGCAATGAAATCTCTGCTCTGGTCCACGTGTTGTTCCATGGACTTGCTAGGTTAGATTTAGACCATCTGTGTAAAGATGAAGAAGAAATGTAAAAACTTTCATATAGAAAGCTTTTTTTTGTTTGTTTGTTTGTTTTATTTTCAGGTTTTCCCTCAACAAACGCTTAGCAAATAAAGGAAGTCCTGGTAAGCAGGCTGACTTCCCATATGAATGTCTTTCCAATTACAAGAACTATCAGTTGATTGTTTATGATATCCGGGAAAAAAATTCCCCTGACTGTGTTTTGTCCCTTAAAATAAACTGCAGCAAAAGAAGATGCAAAAAGACTGTTGTTATATTTTAACGTACTTATGCTGTTATTACTGCATTATTTGATTTAATCTGGGAAGATGATCCTATTTCTGGAAAACTATTATGGGGACTAGGAACCATGAAATGGCTCTTCACAAAGTTCATAGAAATTACGAAGACAAGAGGGCAAGAAAAGACCAGCCTACAAGTGGAAAGCCAGAGGTACGTACAACAGGCTACAGAGTTCTTCTAAAAGTTCTACTGTCTTCAGAGAAAAAACAGCATTCAGCTTAAAAAGCAGTTGACAAATATATTTTAAAACATAAGAGAGATTTGAGTACATCAATAATTCCAGCAGGAAAAGCAAGTAAGTAGGACTGCAAACGTAAGAAAAATATTTAAGAAGTGTCAGTAAAAACTTCATGAAAGAAAAAAAGGCTTCAGTAATTTACAAAGTGAAACACGCGAGCTTGCACGCTCCAGTAATCGAAGACTCAAAATACAGGTCCATAGGGAGTTAGCCCTTTTAACTACGGAAACGAGTCTGGGGAACAGGCAAGCCATGATTTTCATAAACTAAAGGTCTCAAAGTTTTGTCTGGTCCAAAACACTGAAGTACAAAAAAAAACCTAACTGTGCTAAACAAAGAAATTCAAAGTAGAGATAAGGCTAGGAACACGATACATTACTCAGTATTTCCACCACAGAACAAATGATTTACTGACTGAAGTCAGAAATACAAGAGAGCTAGCACTCATTCTTGTATTCTCTTCATGATCCCTTAGGTACCACAGCTATAAGAATAAAATTGGGAAGGAAGCTGTTTGTCTCAGCAATCTAAGTGTTGGAGAAGAACTGAGGCAGATACAAGCAACAGCAGCCAGTTCTTCCTGCTCCCAGTAACACCAAGCTGATATTTACCCAGTTGGTAGTGTGTGACACCTCACAGCTACACAAAAGGACGGAGGGTTTTTCTAAAAACAGGGCACAAAGTTCTCTCCACAACTTTCAGAGGTGCCTGCTTCTGAAAGCTACAGCTCTGCTGAACGCAAGGGGCGAACTGGAAGAACTAGAAACTGGGCAGGCACAGACATACGGCTGTGACACAGCGCGTTTGTACAGAAAAGGGAGGAGACTCCTCTCCAGCAACCCAGCAGCAGACCCAACACTGACCTTCCTCTTTAGCTCAGCCACTGAAACCAACCATTCCACAATAGGCAAATGCTTCATCTGACAGTATTTCCAAAAGCAGAACTAAGATTGGTAATTGCCAGGGGCTGATAAAAGTTCCAAACTGTTCCCTAGCTTTCACCCATCCCTCACTAATAAGTTATGACCACATCAAGTTTCACCTTATCAAGTGGTGTTTAATATTTAAGAATACAAAATGTTAAAAACGTTCCCCAGAGCTGCTCTAAGCATAAGGGCTTTATGATGTTCACATTCCTTCTGCTGCACTGCCTATCTACAGCTCTGCAGCTTTTTGCTTACACCCAGTTTCAGTGGCGCTTCCCTTTGTTAAGGTATACACCAAGTTACATCTCAAACTGTTTTTAAAATACCCAAAGCAGAACCCACGCTTTCCTGGAGCCAGCTGCTCTATTTTTCATTTTCCAGGTGGCTTAGGAAAAAATAGGTATTTTCCCAAGAAGTCAATTCCCAAGGCTTTATGTGAAAATGTTTGCACAAAGGCTGGTTCAGGGGTGCACTGCACACCCACTTGGAAAGGATGAGTCTTGAATTACAGCCATGACTAGTAGTCCCTGGCTCCGCCACAGGTTTCCGGTGTAGCTCCAGTGTATCACCACTGTGCCCCAGTTTCCAAATATAAAGTTGTGATAGCTCCTCCTCCTCCCCAGGGAAGATTAGTCACACAGCATTTCGCAGGTTAGGCACTATTTAAGGATCGAGCACCCATGCCAGAAGACAGTGGTAGCATGTACAGCATGACATATAGGTACAGTTTTGCACCAGTTTTGGAAAAGCTACAGAAAAGTGGAAGTACAACAACATCAACAGACAGCCCCGCTTCCACACCACACGCCATGGTTTACTGCCAGTTTCACATTAAGACTGTAGTAATCGTAATTTCACTGGAAAATTCTCACACACTTCTCTGTATAAGTTCAGTAAAATTAGCCAAAAAATAAACCAAACACTTAAACCACTAACTAGCTGCTTGTTTTGCATAAAAATATGCATACGCTTCTATTGGAGATCTAAAACAGTGGCACATGACTGTGAATGCAGGACTATGTTCCTAATGATATAATAAACGACAGGAATACCACTTTTCAAAAACAAATTGACAGAAAAGCTCTAAAGAAGCCTCACACAATTCCTCTCCACCAGTTGCTTACAAAAAGGTTACAGAAGTTATTCAAATGGTGAAGAAAATTCAAAGAACCGAGGATGCCTCACCCAAGAGTACAAGCAAGACCGTGAAGGTAAATTCTTAAGGCAACAAGCTGCTCTTCTCACAAAAGCATCCAAGCCTCAACAAATCCAGTAGCAAATGACTGCTTGCTGCATAGGCAAGCTGCCTTCCCACATGCAACCAAACTGAGCAGTCAGTGCCAGCCCCTTTGCGTCCCACTTCTCAGAACTCACGCTCCCTGTGGCTCCACTGCTGCATTTTTCTAGTTTAAGCTGGAAACAGCCAGAGCTTTATTTTTAATGATGGTAACAGCTTAACTACAGAGTGGTAAAACATCACTCATCTTCTCAGCCATAAATGCACAGTTAAATTTAATACCAGTTTACAACACAATTACTTGCTGAAATCATAAACTAACAGCTTTCTGGTCCTGTCAAGAAAGAACAGGGATGATTTGTTTTAAGTTTTTAGATGCTAATTTGTATTGCATCAGAGGCAAGGAAAGGTAACAATCAGTTACACCAGAAGTTTTTTTAAAAAAACAACAAACCAACATCAAGCAAACAAAAACATCACTTCAGCCAAACAGAAAGTAGCATTTATTAATCCGAGTGTTTGTTTAATACAGTCTCTCATTAACAGTTCAAACACTAAGCATACAAAAATTCATCTCTCTATTAGTCTTCAGCCACCAGCTCACTACTGAAAACAGCTTAAAAAAGAAAGGATTGGAAGCAGCTATAAACAGAGGGGAAGAACATTTAAGCCTGTTTGAAGATTAAGAAGTGTCAGCCAGCAAGAACTACTGCTTTATCCCACACACCTGCATTCACAACATTTGTTTCAACATGAAAATGAACCATCCTTGGATGCAGAAAATAACAGCCTGAAAAACATGGATTTTTAGGCTGAATAGGAACATGCTGGTACAATATACATGACAAGTGTAACCAGCAGAAAATTATCAGTTTTAAACAAGCTGGCCACTTGGCTAGCATTTAAAAATAAGGATTAAAAACACTATGTACAATGATAATGCATAATAAAGATGCTGAAGTTCATAGAAAACAGAGCAGAGTACTTCTTAAGAAATGCAAGGCACTACAACCAGGAACTTAACAGTGGTGATAATCCTCATCATCATTGTTTTACATGTTGTACTCTTCTGACTTGCCCTTTCTTCAGTTTTTACTATTAAAGCTTTCAGCTTACCCACTGCACACTGCTCGCACATTATCTAGCAACAATATAACACTTACTAAAAAATACACACTGAAATATCTGATCTTTAAACCTAGGAATCAAAGGAGATGCCAGATTGATGTGTAAGTTTAATAAAGTCACTTTGTGTGCCTGGACTGTGATACCAACTACTCCAATGTCTACAAGCTATCTTTTTCAAGAACCTATCTTCCACTACCTGAGACACTGGTGAATGAGGCTATTGTCTACAGCTCTTCTCACCTGATTTCAAATTTGGAAGGTGTACAATGTAGGTAATGGCTTCCAGCAATTTTCACTGTTACAGCAGCTGAAGTGGCACTATTCTACCCCAAACTTTCCCAGAGTTCACCTCTGCAAACTGGCAGATGTGATGGGAAAAAATGGTCACTCGCTAAAGGCGTTCAGAACAGACTTTGAAAAAGGTGGCAGCAACTCAACTACAGTTGGGCTCTGGACTCAAAGGCATGGCTTTTTTTTACTCCAAAGTAACCAAAATCCATAGAGCTATCTTACCAAAGACTAAGAAAATCTGACCTCTTTACTCACTTGAATTCTAATGTGTTAACAGCTACCATTCCCTGAAAATAACAGCGCTACTAAAACACATGCTCTCAGTGCAGGACACAGACAGTGCACGCAGACTATGTTCTGAAGGATAAGCGCAAAGTACCTGTTAACTACCCCTTAGTTCAGCAATAACTGGGTATTTCACCTCTGCCTTTCCCAAGCTCTCTCCTACTAGAACCCTGAAACTCGCCATGCTTTTGATTCACACATTTCTCCTCTGAGAACCATACTTACCATCTGTTCTGTGACCCAGGACTACAGGGCAGCATTCCCAGACAAAGGTCAGCAGTGAAAGCCAGCCGCAAGGGGAGAAGTGTGCTATGCCCAGCTAAACGAAACAGGATGAGTGGGGAAGGAAGGGGCACATTCAATTCAGCAGATTATCTCAAAATGATACACTTGGAAAAAACTTACATTCAAAATGAGGCACTATGATCCAATCACCACTGCTCAGGAATGAGATTTTGGCACAGCAACAATTTCACACCAACACTGGCTGGATGCTGGGCTTTGAGGTGAGGGCCTCCCACCATCTTGCTGCCCAGCATTCGAGGCCCTCACTAGAAGCAGCAAGTATCTGGGATTCATATGGCACACCAGAGTTCACTAGGTTTCATCAAATAACCACCTCAGGAACGGCCATGAATGGAGCAGGTTTTAACAGAAATAACAAGTGGCCTTAACTGCGTGCTTAACCTCTAAGTCTCCACTTAATTAAAGATGCAAGAATTCTCCTTGTTCTCAAGAAATGCATGGAAAAGAGGACCGTGTGACAGAAAGTCATCAAATTAATATTGTGATGAACAATGCCACATGACGTGGAGTGCGGTTAATCTGTTGTTTAGAGGTAGTCTGGAAGACCATTCTAAAATTTAAATATTTAAATTAAATGAAAATCAACTCTCCTTTAACCAAGTTCTTTTGACTTTGTCTGTTCCTTGTTTTGCATTAATTCCCAGACGCACACAAAAGCCAATGACAGACACAAACCATTACAGGGATATTTCATGAATGTGACAGCGTGTCCTTGTGGAGGTAATTCTTCCACCATCTTATTTAGAGCTGTACAATTCTGCTAGCACCTTATGCTCTTGTGTACAACCACAGTGGATCTCCGTACAGAGCAGCAAGTGGCAGAGGCAGAACTAAGGACATAGCAGGAAGGTTGAATCTAGATGATCATTGTGGTCCTTTTCAACCCAGGCCATTTTATGATGACTGTCTAGACAATTAGGTACAATTAGGTACATCTGCTCATATTGAGCCAATGATGTAAACACATTCCCAGGTAGTTACTGAGGTAAACTTCAGATGCTCTGACACTTGTCTCAGCTATCTAGAGAACACGGATGTCCAAAAGGGTTTTTAGGAGGACAGAAACAACAAAAAACCACAACAGTGTTTATAAGTGTATTTATGAAGAGACTGCAGCTGCCACCCTGAACTGCTGCAACAAAACAGGGGGCACCACTCATCTGGAAAATCATCATTCAGCAGATTCTCCTACACTGTTGAATAAAAGAACACAGCAAGCCCAAGAGGAGAAAAAGTTTGCAGTCATCTGACTTACAGTACCAGCTGGCATTGTTACTTGGACAGGCAAGCAAAGGCTGGGAAGTATTACCTTAGTGCAGACTATTTACAAGGAACCCGAAGATGCTGCTGGCAGAGGACGAACCACTGAGCACCCAGCCAGCCCAGCTGCATGGCACAGAGGAAGCTCCCCATAAAAGCAGCTGAGTGCAGCACACAGCACAGCTTTCATGCCCCTTCCACCCAGCTGACCTACAGCACATCAGTACCCACCCCCAGTTCTGCTGCAGCTCTGGAGTCCAGATGCTCGGGAAAGGATTAAACTTCTGTTTCAACACTCTTCCACTGGGTCAGAGCATTTGCAGAGCAGTCTGAAATCCTCCCTTTCTTAAAACTAGAACAAATAATAACCGATTGCATTGGGAAAAACTGGAGGAAACGTTGAAGAAGTCTACTGTGCCATGTCTCTCAAAGGAATGAGGGTCAGAACAAAGGTTTCCTTTGCACAAAATTTTAACATCAAAGCTCACTATTGATGAGAAGGTTCTCAATAACGTTTAAAACAACACCAATAATAAAAAACATCTTTCTCTTCAGCTTTCCGTCTGGAATCCTGCAATGCTCTGTGCGGCTCACTCTTCAGTAATAAACTTTGTCCCAAAGTGTTTCACAAAGGGTTGAGAAAAGCATGGATGCCAACTTTAACTTACGAACATAATTTTAACTAGCTTTTTGAACAGCTTGCTCAGCACAACCTACTACATTTCATGTAACGGCACCCCATGAAAAACCCACTGAACATTTTCTGGAAAAAAAAAACACAAAAACAATAAAAAACACCTCCAATACTTCCCATTTAGAGCTTGAGGTATTAAATGCAAGCTCAAGAAGTTCACAAAACTATCCAGCTTGTGCAGTTCAATGTAGAATACACTCTACTCCTGTCAAGTTGGCTTTAACGGGAATTGTATTTAAGAACGTGCTGCTGTCTGCAAACATATACACATTATTACAGCAGTTCTCACTTCTTACCCCAGTTAGTTTAGTTTTTTCTGCATATTATACAGGCAGCTGACTAGATCACCTCTGTCACAAGAGAAAATGAACATCCGTAACTCAAATTTTTCAATGTAAGCTGCAGCATATTAGCCCAAACCATCAACAAAAGTCAGCCTATGCTTAGATAGACCTAACAGTGGAGTGCAGACCACATGCTCCCATCTGCCAGCTCTGACGCACAGGGGAGGGACCTACAGCAGGATGGACAGTTAAAGCAGCGAAACCTTAATATCTGCAACAGAAAGATTTACGCGAGATGGTGCATCAAGACCCTAATCTGAACTGCACACAGGCTCTGCCCCTTTTCACTCCCCTTTAGCAGCTGTCACCATGGCTCCACAGGGCGTAGAACCTCTGTCCCCTCCTTTCCTCCTCAGCTCAGCCTAGCCCAGCCAGGGCAGGGGCTGCTGCCAAGCTGCTGAGATGCTCAGGGTCGGGGGGGCACAGAGATGCCTTGGCCAGGAGGCAATTCACTGCTGCACTTTCTGCAGCTGCTCCTACAGCTGTTTGCAGCCTTCCCCCGCCTTGGTTACCCATTTTCTTAAGTGCAAAGAAGGGCATTGCTGCTACGGCTCTGCTTACTGACTGCAGGCAGCTGAAGGCAGCTCATTTCACAAAATTCTACAGCAGCTCTCTTGCAGAAGAGATTCACATAGGGAATAATATCAAAAGCACTGGCTTGCTTTCAAAAAACAAATCTTTAAAAGCTGGAATGATCGTAAAGAAAATGCTGGCCATACAACCTTTTACCCAGTGCATTATCCCACCCAAACCCTTCAGCACAGCACAGTCTGTTTGTAAGGTATGCAAGTATCTATCTAATGGCATATTGATCTCTGAAGTTCTGTAAATTACATAAGTGAGATTACAGCCTCTTCCTCCGCCCATCCCAAAGCACACATTTAAAGATCTGTGCTGACTGGGAACCCACTTCACAAGCACAGTGCCCAGTTAATGGGAAGAAATCTTTACATTCCTGCAGCTTAAACATCCTAGCTAAGGATTCTTTAATTTTCCACTGTCATCAAGCACGACCAGTTCTAAAGTAGGACCTTCACAGCGAGCACTAGACTTGAACACGGGTAGCAAATCTACCAACTTCTGAAGTATTACTTACATTTTAATAATATTCGTTTTGCAGTACAAATGTAATTTCTGACTATCTAATCCTAAGCAGAATTTAACTGATGACAGCTTTCAGCTGACACTAAATGATTTTATTCTAGTTTAAAACAAACAAGCAAACAAAAACACAAAGTTGTTCCAGGCTAGTTCTTCCCCAACAATACACAGTAAACCTCGTGATTTGAAAACCCCAATCCAAGATGACCTTTCTAACCACAAAGTGGTGAAGCCACACGGTGTTATCTACCTGGGACAGAACTTGGCCTATCCAGGCATATTCAAAACAGTTACAGTGAGTGAAACAAGTATCAAAACACAGTGCAACACATTCAGTGCATCCACAAAGGTTAAAGCATTTTAACTGATCTTTCACCAACTGTGCTTCATTACCTAGCTAACCTTAAATTTCTGTGCTCCAACCATATAAATCCAGACTTATTTCTAGACATTAATTCAAAGCATAAGATAAATTTAATAACTTCAAGTTATTAAATAATTTTGAATGAGCCCAGCAAACTAAGTCTGAAACCACCTCCCAAAATAAAGTAAAGCAGCTTTTATTTAGAGATGGAAACCTCATTCCCAGGAGCTAGCTTTTCAAGTTAAGCTCTTACATTTTTGTCCCAAGTTAAAAACAAAGTGGTTACAAAGAAACACACTAAGTAGGTTTTACAACCTTTTACCTGGATCACCTATACAAAAGCTACACCTTTGGTAAAACTGACGCAGATTTGTCATGCTACCTTTATCCCTGCACAATGCATTCCATCTCTTAAAAAATATTACTCTCTCCAGGGTTAGCAGCATCTCTTACTCCCAGCATTTGGAGGAGGGTGGGGGGAGAATAAAGCTGCAATTAAACACACATCTAGAAACAGTGCTGGAGGCTGTAACCTTGAGTAAAATCGTTTTTCAGCCTCCAGTCTGCCACTGCCAGCGGAAGCCCTGTATCTGTACTTAAGCACAGATAAACGGTTTTGCCACCTTCAGCCTTTAGCTTCCAGGATGCCAACTCCTCTGAAGTTTTTCCAATAGATTACCCCCAACACAAAGATGATGGCTTGTACTGTGTTTAACCAAATGGACAGAAAACACAGCTGGCACAAGCTTTGTCAAGGATTTAACAGAAAAAGCATTTCATATATACACACTTCCACCTCCTGCATTTGCTCTACATTTAAGTCTTCTATACCACTTCACTGCAATGCACATTTATAGTGCTGAAAGAACGGCTGCATATCAATGACATCAGCTCCACAGATTTTACCTGTTTTATATATTCTCAACTTCACACTCCAGCATAATAAAAGTTTTCCTGCTCCGGAGATGTAACACATCAGAGCCGGAAGTTGTCAGTGCTGCAGCAATCATGGGATGCATGCTTAGCAGTCACCACTCAAGGCTTCCAAGAGCGTGCAGCACATACATAGCAGGCATTTACATACAAGCTCCATTTGTTCCACTGCCATTACACTTATTTAGGGGAAAAAAAAATTTCATTCTCGCAAAAGGAAGCCATTAAAATTAAGATACTGTTTCCCATTATTCCATAGCAAAAGTACTTCAGTGGTATAATAAAACAGCTGCCATTCTTCTGTAAAGCACACCATGTCAATAAAACAGAGTTCTGCCAGTTGAATGCAGGCCACTCTCAGGGCAGATGGCAAAGACTTGAGGATGAGATCCAGCATAACATCATCTTCCTGAGACCGGCTGTGTACCTGACAATTCCTTCTGCTGGGAGAGCTCTAAGAGCACGTTCCAAAAGCAGGGACCCAACGTAGCAATTCTTGGGTGCTTCCATGTCTGAGCCAAAAAGCAGTCTGTGAGTTATATGAGAAGGAGGGGGTGGCTGTATGGTGAATGCGTAGCATGCTTCAGGTTGCATTCACATGCTGCAACACAACCTGAGAGTCTGATTTATGAAGTGTAATAAAGGATTTTATCTAAGTCCATAAAGATGGAATCAAAAAGCCTAAAAGTACCTTCCCCAGTGCGTCTGGGACGTCATCAGCTGCAGATGACGAGTTCTCACCCTGACAGGCAATGCCACGAGTCAGACTCAATCAGCCATGTGTGATTACAATGCTCTGAGGTCCTGGTCTCTCTTTAGCCTGCTCTGACCTGGTGCCAACTGCCTACTACAAAGAAGCAGAGTTTCAAGGTCTGATCTGTGACCTTACAGGAGATCCCAGATCACCAGCAACAGAGTGCCATTCCCTGGCTTAACAAAGTAGTAATATTAAAATCTGAATTCAAAACAGCTCCACTACAAAATTATTTCTCCTATTTTTTGGATCCCAGCCTCAATCCCAATAAATATTTTTATCAGAAACCACACTTCGAAAGAAAGCAGCTTGCAAGCAATGCTTCCAGTCTGCTACACATCACCATTTTGACGTTCCAGGTGGGGAAAAACAAAATTGAAACTGTAAACCCCACGTGAGTTTGGAAGCCTATCCTCTAGCACCCTGTGATGAAATGGACTAAAAATAACACCTTCAAAACAAACACCAAGCCCACACCAAAAACCCTGCACCAACCCTCTGACCCTACACCCCAGCACTGGGAGAAGCACGACCAATAAGGGCCTGAGAACCACAGGCAGCAGGCCTAGAGCACGCAGCCGGAAAGGACTTTCTCACCCACAAGTTACGCTGAAGTGTTTTAAGGCTTCCACCACCACGTTACGATGCTCAGAAAGGCAAACGGCCCCTCTATGTAACCATCATCACTTCGCTGTAACAGGAAACTCTCACCTGCAGCGCCGGAGAGCATTTCATAAGCACGAGCTGATGACAAAGCACCCAGGGAGGGTCCTGGCTGTGCACAACTCGAGCGATATCACTGCTAATACGGGGAACAACTTCAGACAGCAGATTCTAAAGAAACTGTTTTGAAATCCTCGGGAGAGTGCGGCGACTTGAAGACATCCGTGAAAGTAAAACTAATCAGAAGCCGACTTACAGTGCTCGGGGGCCGTCCTCCCACCAACGAACCATACCCGAGAGCCCGCTGCGACCGGGCAGCACCCCGACCCCGCTCACGGCCGCGGGCGCAGCCCGGCTCAGAGGCGGCACACCCCGCGGCCCCGGGCCGGGCACAGCCGCTCTGCCATCTTAGCGACGACGACTGAGCCGGCGCTCCCCGCTCCGGTGAGGAGACCCGGGCGGCGGCCACTGGACAGAGCCGTCCGACCAGCCAGCCCCGAGCCGGCGGCCTCCTTCCTTCGCCGGGAACGATTTATGTTATCATCACCGCGGCATTTTTTCCGACTTAGCTGTGAAGTCGCTCCGCCCGGCCCCGATTGTGCAACGGCGAGGCCTCGGCGCGGCGCTTCCGCTGCCGGTGGGAACGTGCGGGGCGGCGGGGCCGAGCCCGGCTCCGGGGAGCGCGGAGTGTGCGCGCCGCTGGATCCCGGAAAGGGCCCGGAGCCGCCGAGCCGCCGCCATCTTACAATGCGGGAAAGGCGCCGCACGCCGCGGGGAGGCCGGGAGGACCGCTCCGCGCCGCGGGAGAGCTCAGAGCGCCCGGGGAGCCCCATCCGCCGCGGCCGGAGCGGGCGGGAGCTCGGCGAGGTCGAACGCGAGTGGCGGGGCCGTCCGCAGGGCGGCCTCCGGCCGGCGGGGTGCGGCGGCGGCGGCCCGGGCCCGGCGGGGCGAAGGGAGAGCGGCCGGGCCGCTCTCGGCGGGCGGTGTGGCGCAGCGCCTCCATGATGAAACGACAGAAAAAAAAAAACAAAAACAAAAAACCAAAGCAAAAAGAACGGCGAGAAGCGAGGGCGGGGCGCGGGCCGCTCACCTTGTTGATGCGTTTCAGCGCCATTGTGTGCGAGTGCCGCCGCCGCCGCCGGGGCCGTCTGTGCGCCGCGGTGACTCCGCGCTCCGCTCGCGCTGCGGGGGGGCCGGGAGGAGGGCGCGAGGAGGAGGAGGAGGAGGAGAAGGAAGGCGGGGAGGGGGAGGGGGCAGCCGCGCCGCTCCTTCCTGCGGAAGCTACCGGGGGGGGCGCCCGAGCGGAGAGTGGCGGCCAGCGGAGACCTCCGGCCGGCGGGCCGTGCGCCTGGGGGAGCGCTGCGCCCGCCGCTTCCCGTCACCGCCGGGAAGAGCAGCAGAAGGAAGAGGACAGCCGCGGGGGCCCGACAAAGAGGAGCAGAAGAGGGCAGCAACAGCACCGCCGTTGGCGGCCGGGCCCGAACCCGGGGGGAAGAAGGAATGGAACGCGCCTGACTCCAGCCACACCCCAGGGCCGCACACGGGAGGGGCGGGAAAGCGGCGTCTGGGGGCACCGTGGCTCCGCCCCCACAGCGGGGAGGGGGAGTGTCTCGCGAGAGGTGGGCGCGAGCCGCGCCGACGTAGAGGAAGGGAGGGGTGGTTTGGGCCCTGCCTGCCGGGCGGCGTTTTTGCGGTGCCGCTGCTGCTGCTGCTGCTGCTCCTCCTCCTGCTCCTCCTCCCCCCGGTACTGACGGCGAACCGCCGCCCTGCCCGGCATAGCTCTGCGCTCACAAAATGGCCGCGGTTGGGCTTGCATCGCTGCGATGACGCGGCGGTATCCTTCCGCGTGAGTGCACTTCGCACCTCTGCGACCCTGTGTCATTGCGCTGCTGCGGAAATAAGCGAGCCGCGCGTGCTCGCTTCTGCCCCTACAGAAACGTAAATTAAGGCAGCCCCGTCCTGGGCTCACGGTGCTGCTGCCCGCCCGGCCGTGTGCCGCAAAGGGCAACACAGCGCCCGGGAGAGAAAGGAGGGTCCCGTGGAGGAGCGGCGATCCTGGAACAAAGGGCCGGGCTGAGGGACGACGACCCACCAACACGTTCGTTACAATGGACTGACAGCACTGCTGTCGGTTTTTCGCTACCTTATGTGTTACGACTAGCCCGGAGGAGGCAGTACATTATAAAGTTCCTTCACTTAATGCTCATTTCACGGTGCTGTCTGCATACTCAGGAAATGCAGCCCCGCGCTGTTCTGTTAATGTTCTTATTATCTTAATTAGGAATAGTGCTGCAAAACAGCTCGCTGTTGCTTGCCCAGTGTGGCTTAGGCAGTGCTGGTCTTCCAAAGCACCAGTACAACTGTATTTGTCACAGACATTGCATCTGTCTTTTAAATTGCTTACACTGTCCCTTTTTCTTTATTCTTATCTCGGGAGCTTTAGATACTTACAATATTTCAGTTGTATATTTCTACTATAATAAAGACATTTGGTTTGCCTTTGGCACTTTGCTGTATAAAAAAGAAATAAAGAACTGCACAGACATCCTATTGAAAATGTGTACTTTTTATTTAATACAACGGGTATTTTTAATTTGGTAAATCAAGTTGTATTTGCATGCATTTCAGCAGTTACGTGTTAAAACCATCAGTTTTGTATTGTTCTTCTTTACAGCCATTACTGTAAGTGCTCAGAAATAGGTTTGCATATATTGCTTTAGAATACCTCTTTAGAGAAATATTGTGTTCAATGTTATTTATATATATATATATGTATCGATTTAAATATTTACCTTTAAATACGATTGGGAAAAAACTAAAAATAATGTTTGTTAAGGTATGAAAACCAGTCGTAGGCCATTTCTGCAAGTCACAGCACACAGTCATGTTTGGAGAACGTTGTACTTCTCATCTTCACCTCCTTTTTCTCAAACTCTAAGGTAAAAATTTTGTAGTTTCCTCATAGCTTTGGAAATGAATAAAAAAGTAGAATTTTTACTTAAGTATGAACACTTATGTGAGTAAGGCCTTGCAACCTTAACATATTTATGTGCCGTATATGTAACGAGTTTCTCACTTTTACTATATGTAGTAAGTGCGCTGTAATGCTACTCGCAGAGATACCTCATATTAGTAATGTAAAATGCAAGAGGCACAGATGATGGATGCTGAATATGAACGGGTGTGGCAACTTAGTGTGGGTCTACCTGGTCTATTTGGGTTTGCTTCATTTTAATTTGATTTTTGAAGCTAATTCTCAGAAGTGGTTGAATAGAACCATGTCTGCCATGTCTAGTTCTTACACACCAGTGAAGCTGAGTTAAATTTTCAAAGGTTTATTATGCAAAAATTGGAAACAAAGGGATATTGGCATGGTAATAAACAGTTCGCAGAAAATACCCACAACAAGCGAGCTGACTTGAATTTGATTGCTTTTTTAAATATAGCATTGCAGGTTCTTTACAGCCATGTGGTCAGCAACCTCTGAAGGGAGTTTTGCCAGTTTTCTTCAGCTGCTTTGTGATGGTCCAGCAGTGCAAGTGTGAATGGAGATTGCCTTGATATACTACTTCTCTCAGTTTAGAGAGGACTCAAGGGAAAAGCATTCCAGACTTAGTTTATAGCTTAGTGTATCTTGCTTGCACATCAGTGTCAGATTTTTTACTTTGGCTGTAAAATGACCAGTCAGTTTTACAATTTCAGCGTACTTTTCTACCTGTCTTAGAAACAGAAGGAGCAGTGAGCACCCCAGACATCAAGCAGCATTCCACTTACAATCCTTCATTATACGCAAGAGGAAAAGGGTCTTCTTTTTCAGGAAAAAAAACTGCTTCAACAAAAGCAAGACCCCCTTCTTATTAGTCCATACGGTAGATCATTATTTGTTCCTGTTTGGAGGAAGCAAAAGGCAATAGTTTCTGTGCTGAAAAACAAAACACTGAGAAGATGAAAAACAACAACAGCTCTCCCTGTTTGCACGTATTACCAGGCCTCAATTTTCTCTTCAGCATCCTGTCCAACTTGTTTTTCCCCTAATTATCATAAACTACGCTTGCAGACAAATCTCATTTTAGTCTGAGCAAAACTCACCTTATTGAGGTCCTGCCTGATTCAGTGGAGACCATGAGGAATAAGATCACAGAGAAAAGTTGATAAGATAGTTTGATTGCTTATTTTTAATGCAACAAGTAAAAAAGGCTGAGCTTGCCAACTCAAATGCCTGAGAATGGAAGAAAAGCAGCTTTGAGAAATCACTGGGTTCCATCTAACCTGTGTATAAAGTACCAAAGACCAGCAGCCCTTCCTGTATAGCTGGGGGCATTCCTCTTCGCAAAAGATGGCAAGGTTGTCCTAATGCCTTTGTGTGCATGCTCAGCTCCCTAGCTACCTCTGCGCCTATCACTTCTCTTTATGTTGGGAAGAAGACATAGCAAAACCCTTTCACATCTGGAATCCAGCCCAAGGTCAGTGCGTTAGGCAGCAGTTACTTTTCTAAGCAATATAAAAGGCTATTTTGTATTCCAGCTTGGCAACTCTTCATCATCCATTCTTTCTCAACAACTTCTCTGACACCCTCACTGAAACAATTTCCAAACTACTCCACCATTCTGTTGTATAGTAGTGCTTTCCGTCTCACTGCTAGGTGGTGGGGCAAAATAGCTTTTGCTTCTACATGCAAGGAGTTATAAGTTCTAACAGTTAAGTCCACACACAAGTCCCAGTGAAAAACCTGAGTGCTTTAATAATGGTGTGCTAAAGTTTCATGGCCTGCATCTTTTGGCCTTCAGGATTTTGCTTAACACTGCATTGCTTAGTACTTTTTTAGTCTTGTAGTGACAATATAGTCTTTTTCAGTTGAAGATTTTCCTGTTCCTTGAAATCCTTGGGAAAAGATGAGAGCTATTTTACAAGAAGTAAGTTTTGACAACATAAACTTCATTATGTTACTTGCAGAGACCTAAACAACAGTATGTCTGAAAATTGCTACAGGATATTTATCACTATTCATACAAAGTATTCATTTTTTTTCCCAGCAAAACTACCATTTCATCTAAAGGAACACAGATGCTCCTTTCAAGTCAGCAGCAGTTTGTGTCACCAAGAATGTTTATTTTCTGTGCCAATTCAGCCCTATGGATATTAAGTGTGAAACATCACAGATGAGCATATGCATGGTGTAATCACAGTGCTACTTTTGGAAAAAAAGATAAATATTCTTGCCATGATTTTACTAACTACATTACCTTTCTTCATTTGTATGAATTCTTTACATTCATGAACAAGCACACGTTGTATACGTATGGCAAAATAGCATCCTAAAGCAGGGGTGTGAAGGGCTAAGAGGTTAAGTGCAGTTGCTAACACAAGCTTAATTAAGCAGGTGAAACACCTCTCTGGAGCAAATCAGAGTTTTATCAGTTTCAGAAGGGTGAGTTACATCAGTTCAAAAAGATGCTTAATGATGACCCACCTTATGCCTTTGGAGCGGGTTATTTCTTCTCGTTACACCTGTTTTTTTGACCCCTTAGGCTGCCTTCAGAATGAATGCTGAAGCTGCAGGAGTTAACCAAAACTGACCACACTTTTGCAGCAGTACTTAATTTGGCCTATTGTGCTTGCTAAAGGAGATGTCAAAGGACTGTCCGTAGCCCTTCCAAGATATGACTATTTTTTTTATCACTTTGAGGTAAGTGATTACTAGTCAGATTCAAACCATCTTAACTCAGTTGCTCCTCTAATGCTTCTTCTAGGATGCAAACATAAACAGCGAACCACAGTCTTTAAGGGGTGTTTGGGTTGACAAATGGTTTGAACAATTTACCTAATATGAGGTAAACATTCAGGTAAGATGTACAGGATTAAAGTTTATTATTCAAACAGGCTAGGTAACATATTTAATGATTCCTTAGTACAGGTAAGGCTGGTCAGACTTCAGAACGTGCTGGCTTTAATTCATCTGGCTTGCTGTATTCTAAGTTCAGATTTCATTGTTTGATTAGGTATAGGAAATTATTTAGCCTGTACTAATCAATAAAGGTTGTGTGGTTTACACTGAAGCATATAAAGTCCCTCCTCTTAGCCAAGACAAGACGCTTCTCCAGAGAGCGCCAGCAGGTCCAGAAGTCCAGGGGCAAGGATTCTGTCTGAGCCCACCCCCCAGAACTTCAGCAAACTACCTGCCTTAACCATCTCCTCTTCATTAGAGGCAACAGTTTGCCTCTAAAGTTCTGGTCAACAGTTTGTGTATTTCTAGCTAATAATTTCTAGTTATGCTTCAGATGAGATAGCAGATTGACTTTTTATTTTCAGTCAGAGACTTTTTTCTTTGTTTTATGTAAAATATGGCTATGTTTCACTGGCAAAATTACATAACCTTGTACATTGCAGAGCTTTAATTGTCTGATGCCCTATTGACAAAATGTATAATAATGATTTAAGTAAACAAGAAACTCCACAAAAGTACTTCAGTGTTTTTTTGTTTTCTCTTTGAACTGACAGGAGTATGTGCTGTATATTCAGACAATGGATTTAACTAGCCAAGTATTGTGCTGCTGTGACTTATTTTACTATTTTACTTTTTTTTTGGGTTTTTTTGTGTCCTTTTGAGCAATCTCATTTTTAAAGATTTGGCTGATCTTCTCAGCTTCTGGTATGTCCCAGTTAAAATGTCCAAGAGCTTGCTTAGACCTCAAATATCCAGGTAATTACAGACAACTATGGCTCTTGGAAGGAAAGGATATTATTCTAGTTTGCTGTCTTATTGTCATTTGGGAAATATTGCTGGTGACTGTAAATCACCAGTACTGAAATTAGCCAGCTGTTACACTATTCATCATGATGGTTACAGGGATGGATCACGGCAGTATTTCTGAGTGAGTGGGTTGTGACACACAGAGTAGTCATGAAACACGGTCAGATGATGGCACCTCAGTGAAAATTTTGCACAATATAAAGCAAAGACAACCTGGCTTCTCCACTCCTGAGAACTTATTTTTCAAGGTCAAGCATGCTTTTCAGCCTCTCAGGAAATACAACACAATTTGTCACTTTTACAGCCAATAAATGTCAGTTCCTTTTTATGAAGACAATGAGGGTTGCAATTTCTTCCCTTTTTTTCCACATTCAATAATGGTTCTTCATCTGATTAAAATAAAACCTGTGAAAAATACTGGTTTAAATATTTGGTAGCAGAATCTAGAGATTTGCCCAATCATACCAATTTAAATGTGAGACAATTTGTTGGTCCCTTCTTAATATTTGGGGGTCTGTTACGTGATTTTATGATTTCTGCTCAGTTCCCATGTTGGAAAAACAAACACTGCTCTAATTAGGCAGAGAGGTTTTTGGAGATTAAATGATCCTCCTTACATCGTTTAGGATATTTGACAGTAACAAATCATATCAGACAGGCAATCTGAGGGACGATGCGTAGCACGCACTTACACTGTACCTGTTTCCCAAATAATTAGAACTTTTCTGGCCCCTAAGCTGTCAAAATCACATTTTGCTCAGGCATCAAACTGGCATAAAAGTGTAAAAAAAATTAAGTTCCTCCTGGGGAAGTAGTTTAAAATGATCTCAAACATCTTAATAAACTTACTGTAGACACTTGTGACAAGATAATTTTCAATAGAAGACTTTCTGCCCTAGAAAGAAAGTGGACTAGATCTTTTCCTATTTTCCAAGAGCACTGGATGGTGCTGGCATGCTGATCAAGATGAATGCTTCTTAACTAGTGTGTATTTCTTTTTCATTTTTCATTCAATTTCTACCTTCTATATTAATTAAGCCTGCATTTCCTGTGAAGTAACTAAACCTTGTAAGCTTTAAGATGGCATGGTTGTCACCTGCTTTTTGTCACAGCTGCTTTCACTGCTGATTAGAAAACATAAACTGATTTTAAAAAAAATGCATGTACTTTACCAGCTTCATAGCTCCTTGTACTGGGGCCAAGTGCAGGACTCATAGAATTGCCAACAGTATGACAAAGGGTAAGTGAGGAAGTAATTTAAAATCTTCAAGGCAATAGCCAACTACTTAGGTCTGGAAGTGCAATGAGCCACAGCTGACCTCCAGGAGCTTAGCTGGAGCTAGCCATGAAGAAGGGAAGCAGACTCAGGAATCTCCAGCTGTAGGTACACAGCAGCCTCAGGAGGAATGATAAACTGCTGTTTTACTGTGCACTGGGCACCACGACACAGGAAGAAGTCAGAGCAGAGTGCAGTCATGCTGTGGAGAGCATGTACTCTGTCCTCAGCAGGGGAAGCCTGTAGTTTTTCTGTGCTATAATTAGTCACTGCCAATGAATACACATTGCGTCACTGGAATTAGGCTGTGCTGTGCTCACCTTTGCCTTCCAAAATTAAGGAAATATCTATCACTGCCAGCTATTACGCCAAGGGAGTAAAGTACTTGGAACAAATACACTCTTAGCTGTCCAGTCAAGGGTATACGGTCTGCACTGATAGCAAAGATCAACGCAGTTTAAAAGGGTACAGCGCCACCAAGAACAAATTGGAGCATAGCACTTCTTTGCCTTAAGATTCCAATGATAAAACAGTAAGTTGTGTTTTTTGATAGCAGTATTACTTCACATCTGCTCGTTGAGCAGCCTGAGCTTCACATATGCTTTGTCCTCTGTAGGTCCTTCAGTGCAGAGGAGGATGTGTCTGTTTTTCATCACTGCAGCTTCCTCCCAGGGGACAGTCTGCGGATTTTGTAGCCTGGTTTATTGAAACAAGCCAGCCAGAACCTGCCACAAATTGGTAAGGTATCTGGTCTGTTGGGAGCATATTAGTGAATCCTAATGATGCTTGTTCTGATTTGAATAAAATTTGTGAATTAGCAACTCCCTGGAAGCCAATAGAGTTCCAAACCTGCAGAAGTCTTTATGTGACCAGAGATCAGTCTGGATCATGTGAGCAGTTACCTGTCCAATCAACTAAATAATGAGGATGGAAAGACTGGATCCACGTTTAGAACTCACTGCAATATTATATTTACTGTGCACTTTCCTGTGCATCATCAGTGTTACTTGATTGATGCTCCCTACAACAGTGTCACGCCATGCAACATCAGTTACTTCCCATGCTCGACATAAAGGCAGTAGGAACTAGTAGCCCAGCACAACCATTTGGATATTCATAGTTTCATCTTGTGTTATTTTTGCAAATATTCTAGTGACTGTAGACCAATGCTAACCGTTGCATAAAAAGACAGTCCAAGCTTGGAGAAAACTAACAGTGTAAAAAGAGAGTAACTGTATTTGCTTTAGGAACATCAACACTGAAGACGCCTGCTCATTCCTGGGCTGGAATTTTCTTCAACTTTGTCTCATACCCCAACTCATAACTTATGGGCAGCACTTCCCCAAGATATTCCCAGCAGTAGTAGTCAGAAGTAGAAGTTAAATTGTTATGCCCATGGCTGTGAGATCAAAGAATGGTTATTTCTTAGGAACAACTAGATGTAGGCTCTACTGCTCTGTTTGCTCTTGCACAAAGATGCTGTGTTGGAATTTGAACCAATTCTTAGAAATCTTGCTAATTTTCTTCCATTCTTTTCACCAGTTAATGCACTACAACCTGTGGCAATAAGAAGCATTGTGTCACAAGGAATTTTAAAATGCAGCAATAATACATGCTACAGTTGGACACTACAGCTACATAGGCAGTTACGATAGCATCTGCTTTCAAAACATAATTGTTACATTGTAAAATTCTTAGACATTAGATAGATGATAAAATTATTTAGCAGTAATTTCACAGTGTGGTAATCATGCTATCACAATATTAGCCTGCTGATTCTTGCTAAATGTGATTTATTTTCCTAACCCATTTTTCTCTCAAACACAGTGCACACCAGAGAGTAGTAGGTACTTTCAATAAATGCCAGCAGCAGCCACTTAAAGTGCCAGCTCTGAGCGTCAAGTGAAAGCGTGACATTGGCAGCTTTCTTCTAACAGCAATTAAGCTCTGGATGTAAAAATAAGAAATGAAAACCCAAATGAAAACCCTGCCTGCAAAGCAATTACAACTCGCTTGCAATGTTCATCAACATAAAGTGGGCAAGTAATCTCCTATAGATGGTCTTACAGACTATGTTGTTGTTTTGTTTTTTTTTAAAGCCAAATTCCTTATGTTTTTAGACTCAAATACTTAATACCTGGGTGCGGATAATGCTGCATACTGATGGACTACATGAAATGAATCACAGTTCCTAGGGCCCTCCTGGACTGTACTGATTTTTCAACTTTTCAGGAAGCAGAAGAGTAAGAGATCTTCATGTTCATCAGGAACAGCAAACAGTCAAACCCCACTGTGAAATAATTCAAACACAAAGGGAGGTATCTAGCTTCTCTAGATAGAGACATGCATTTGCATGACACTCAACTCAATGGTGACAGACTACTTTCAGTTGACAACAGTAGTTTTGCCTGCTGCACAAATTATTCCAGGCATTCAGTATTGATAATGGCAATGCCAATTCTAAGAAAAATAAAACATAAATATCATCTATAAGTGTTCTTTTCCTTTGCAAATCCTAATGTGTTCTAGACAGAGCTGTAAGTATTAATTCATTTTACAGCTGAATTAAAGGCACAGGGACATTAAACAATTTATGAAGCATAACAGGAGGAACACAAGCTGCTTCTTTTCACCCATGTCCAGTTGATTGGCCCAACTTTTGGATGCTGAAGGCAACTGTTACTTCTGCTGTGAGCTGAACTAACGCAGCTTTTAGTAACATTATACTTA
Organism: Lagopus leucura; assembly: GCF_019238085.1. NCBI lineage: Eukaryota > Metazoa > Chordata > Aves > Galliformes > Phasianidae > Lagopus > Lagopus leucura. The sequence continues at coordinate 40,568,751 of NW_024962264.1, forward strand.
GTAGAATAAACTCTACCAAACTCAATTTGCATCTCTATCATTAACTTTTCTACTATTCTCCTCAAAGCACATATAGTAGCAAGTTAACTGGGCTGGTTCTCTAATGAGCTGTATTTTGGTAATTCTCTGTAAAAGACCTGAGCTAGCATTAACTATGTAGGTCTCTTCATGTGGGCTTCATACTGCTTCCTATCCGCAATGTGCTTACTGGCTGAAAAATCCTGGTGGTGGAGGATTCCTAGTGCTGAAAGCAATAATCATATTCCAGTATTGGTGACTGTTCAAGTATCTATGTTGGGCTTTTTGTGCTGTTATTTTTATTACAGCTGCTCCTATATACCCTATCCAGTAATGGAGTTTCAGTGGCCAAGTTCAGTACAAAAAGTACAGGAAGAGCCAATCTCTACTTTTAAAAGTTCACAAAGCATAGCTACATATGCAAGTGAGGTCTTCCAGATACTCAGCAGCACTGAGACTTGAGGCATAAGGAAACATGCACTAGCCAACATGTGTTGAAAAGGATATTGTAATACCCTAAAGCAGCTGTGGAGTACAAATGTCCCTGTAGGGAATTCTATTTCTGTAACAGAAAGAAGATGTACGATGTCACGCCTGCCTGGTGAACCCATGTTAACTGATCATCTTAAGTTCTAGCCCTGTAACGTAGTCCCTAAAGATGGCAACTATGTAAAATGTTGTTCTTTTCTGCAGGAGAAGCCTCAGCTTCCATGTTTCCATCTAAGTCAAAAAAGAAGTCTGTGGTCAAGTTAAAGAGTGAACACAGACCTCCTGAGCTCCAGTTCAACCTGGATGTCCGAAGATCACCCTTTAGTTAGTAGCCTTCACTTTCTTTATAATTTTTCCATAATTTCTAACTTTACCCCTTCAAATACCAAAACTACTCACGACTCCCATTGACAGATACCTCTGCAGGCAGGCAAGATGTGTGAGCAGTTCCTCTCTGTGACATGTGCAGAGTTTGACAGCGTGCTGAAAGGAGCACGCCAGATCCAAAGGTGGCACAAAAGGTGTTCTGGAGCTTCAGTGAAAGCTCAGCTGTGCTTCCAGTATCACAGCCAGCATCCAGAGCAGGAAAAAGGATAGAGGGAAGTACAGAGGCTCTCAGATTCAGTATGAAGTTGTGTGATTCAGAGCTGGAGGATTTATCTTATGTTTCTTTAGATTATACATTCTTCCCCCAGAGTTTCATAAACAAGGTTGCGTCATGACAGATGTCATTTGTAATCTCTGCAGAATAATCAAACATTTTGTTCTTTCATTATCTTGTCTAACAGCAGGCATTTGCCTACCTAAGAAGGAATCATCTTAGGACATCAGACATAGTCATTATGAGGCCAAACGTAGGTGAGACAGGGAAAGGAGATACTCTGAGATCAGAGACTATTCTTGTTAGCTAGCGAAGGTGATTCATCAGGAAATGTTTGTATAGGGTCACAGATAAGAAAGCAACATTTAGGCCAGAAGCACAAATAACTTGGATTTGTTTGTCTTAAGCTTGATTTCCAGTATTTTATTATTATTATTATTATTTTGCCTTAGTTCTTTCTGGTGTTTTTAACTATTGTTTCAGATTGCTCTGAATGGAACACTAATGCAAATGGTGAAAGAAAACCAGAACTACTGAGTAGATTCAGCTGTATCAGCCTCACTGATTCAAGAACCCTTCACCGAGCCCTATCCCAGTGCCAGGTTCTGGGGTGGCAGGTTGAGAGCACAGATGGTCTGGGCAGCAGTGGCTTGGTTTCCATGCACTGAGGGTGATGGTTCAGTTGGAGGGCTTCCAGAATGAAGACACTCCCTCAGCTTTCCCGGAGCCACCGGGATCAGCACGCAGGGGGTTCCTGACCCACACGGTATGAGACTCGAGACGAGGGGCGCAGGACTGTCTGACCTGTACTCCCATCCTTCCGTTGGCTACAGAGGGACAAGGCGTTGTGCACAAGGACGGCTCTCCCGCACATCGCACAGACCTGTTCAGGTACAGCGTGCTCTGTGTAAGCCAGACCCAGCACTGGGCGAATGGGCCTCTCTTTGTAATATTAGCACCCTCAGCACTCACACTGTCCCACCTCAGAGGAGTTATGGTATCGTGTGAGAAACATCAGCCATATGAAGAAGATTTTTGTCTTTTACCTCGGTATTTCAGGAGCGTCGACGTGACATGCAGCGGTAACAAAGCAGGGCGACAGATCCATAAATCGCAAGGCAGATATTGTTAAAGCCAAATTCCTTCTCCTCTCTACCTTAGGTCTCCCACTGAGAGCCGCCGGACCGAGAGAGAACCATCCGCCGCCCCGCTTCCTCAGCCGCACCCATCCCGCCTCCCATCCCAATGGCCGCTGCCGCCCGCGCGCCCCCTGCTGTGGTGGGGACGGGCCCGGCCGTCGCGGTCTCTTCCCGTGGCGCATGCGCGGTGGGAGCAGGCTGAGGAAGCGGGCGGTGCTAACGGCCGTCGCGCGGTCCCTCCTCTCGCTCCTCCGCGGGGGTCGCCGCCATGGTGCTGGAGAGCTTGGCGCGCATCGTTAAGGTTCAGCTGCCCGCCTACCTCAAGCGCCTACCTTTGCCCGAGAGCGTCGGCGGCTTCCTCCGCCTCACAGGTAAGCGGAGGCCTGGCTCCGTTCCCTCCGTCCTCCCCGCGCCGGGGGCGGTGTGGGGGGCGCGGCGGGGCCGGGGGCCGTCCCGGGTGGTGGCTCTGTAGTGGGGCTGCCGAGGCCGAGCGGGCTGCGGGGGGGGGAATGGTCCGAGAACGTTGTACTGCCGTTACGTGGTTACAGAAGGAAAGGTGCCCGGCAAGGGCTAGGATGCGCTGTGAGGTAATGGTAGCAGCCAGGGGAAGCTGTAGGAAAAAGTAAAGTGTGTCGGGCCGAACCGCCCGCACGACGTGGCGCTGTCCCCGCCGGCACCAAACCTGCCTCTCCCTTCGCTTAGAAGGGTAAAGAAAGCGTCTGCACGCATCTAGCGAGCACAGCAGGAGAGAGTTCTTTCTGGGAGCCTGTTATGTAGTGTGCTGTGGTAATGGAGGCAGAGCCTGCGATAATGGGGTTGGTTTGGTGATAAGAAGCGAGGGGAATGCTCCAGCCTGCTGTCTGGGAGTAGAAAAGGTCCTCCAAGTGTGGAATCAACCCCACGTGTTCTTCCTGCAGCACTGAGCTGGGTGACTTCAGCAGTGCTGCAAAATGGTTTCACTGAAAGCCAGGCTTGGATACTCGTTGCAACTTGTTCATGCTCCTTGTAAATGTAAAGTTGTACTGCCTTCCTCGGGACAAGGAAACCTGCTCCTAATGAACTGTTCATCCATCTGCACAACTACTGCACAACTACTCTCTCATTTGGAAATGCCATCAATTAAAAAAAGAAACTCAGCTGTTCTGAACTTGGAGGAGATGGACATAGCAAGGTGCAGTACAGGGCAGCTTGTCATACCTTCAGCTTTTGTCAGTTTCCCACTTAACTCACTGCCTTTTTACCTCAAGCCTTAGTTATGATTTATTAAACATAATAATACCTGAGCTTAACCTCACCTTGTTTCACTTTTTCAGATGTTTTTGTAACAGGATTAATGTGCAGTCTCTGCGTTTGTTCACACTACACAGCAGTTACAGGATTTAATTTTAAAACCTCTGGTCAGAGCTTTTAATTTTTTTTCAATAGAATTAGCTTGCTGTCATATTTTTTTCCTCCACTCCTTCTCCACTCACTTCCTCCTCCACTGATAGGTGCTTGCTCAAATTTGGAGGGAGGGGAAGAAGCGAACAATCGACTCCTTAAGTGAGAAATATCACTGATCTTAAAACATCTAAGCATGTTAATATTTGTCCTTTGGTGGCATCTGCTGAGCTTAGTCAGGGACCTGCACCATAGGACACTTTGCTAGCATTCACTTTGTTCACAAAGGCAGGCCAGAACCCAAACTGGAAATAGTGCAGTGCTTTGCTTCTTAGTGCTTTTACTGATTCATTCTATAAACCTCTGTTAACTTCCAGCCTGATGCAGCTTCAGTTCCTCTCATGCATCAGTTTTAGAAACAACTGACCAAAAGTGCAGGGAAGAACCTTTCCTGTAGGATATTGCTGTAGCACACTGACTACAAACCTTGAGACACCTGTTGTGTGTCATGATCTCACCAGACCATAATGGAAAACTGCTTGCTTGGAGAGGGGAAGACTTAATATCCTGTGCAAAACTTCTGAAGGTAATAGCAGTGAGGGAGAAGGGAAAGAATCTGTGTGACCTTAGGCCTGAAAGCGGATATCTGAATTATCACACTGCTGCTTAGATGCCTCTTCCAGTTTCTTGTCATAGCTGCTTTGCCTTTCCCTTCTCAAGCTCGCCAAAATGAATTGAGTTTCTCATGGTGGCTTTGCCTTTTATTCTGCTACATTTCATTAAACTGGAATACTGATTGACTGCAGAATAATGTGCTAGCAGTGATAAAAGAGAATTTTAAGGTCTCTGAGAACCTACGTGCTAGTCTCCATGGTACAGCCCTGGGAGGGACATCTCACACTTGGGGTATGTTTTAAGAGGGACTTTGTAACAAACTACCAGGTATGAAGTGGACAGGGAATAGCCTCAAATTGTACCAGAGGAGGTTCAGGTTGGATGTTAGGAGAAATTTCTTCTCCAAAAGAGTGGCCAGGTGCTGGAATGGACTACCAGGGGGAGACCTCATTGCACTCTACAACTTCCTAAAGGGAGGTTGTGGTGAAGAGGGGTTTGGCCTCTTCTCCCAGGCAATGAACAGGACCTGGGGAAAGGGTCGCAAGTTGTACCAGAGGAGGTTTAGGTTGGATGTGAGGAAAAACTGTTTCTCTCAGAGTGTGGTCAGGCACTGGAATGGCTGCCCTGGGAGGTGGTGGAGTCGCTGTCCCTGGCAGCGTTGAAGAGGCATCTGGATGAGGAGCTGTGAGATATGGTTTAGTGCTTGTGGTAGCAGTGGGAATGAGAAGACGGTTGGACTAGATGATCTTATAGGTCGCTTCCAACCTTGTGATTCTATGATTACCCAGGGAGGTGATAGAGTCCTGTGATAGTGACCCTGGAAGCGTTCAGAAGATGCTTAGATGTGGTACTAAGAGATATGGCTTATGGGGAAATATTGGTGGTGGGTGGACAGTTGGACTGGATGATCTTGAAGGTCTGTTTCAACCTTGGCTACTTTATGATTCTAAGTCCTTTGTGTTTAATTGTATAGCAATCACAGAGTCCTTAGAGTTGGAAGGGACCTAGGTCATCTAGTCCAATTCTTCTGCAGTGAACAGGGACATGCACAGCTAGGTCAGGTTGCTCAGAACCTGGTCCAGCCTGGCCTTGAATGTCTTGAAAGGGCAGGGCTTCCACCACATCTCTGGGCAATCTGTTCCAGTTTGCGGGAGGCAAAGAGACAAAGCCAGACTCTTTTCAGCAGTGCGCAGCAATAGGACAAGGGGAAACGGCCATAAACTGAAGCATAGGAAGTTCTGCACAAATGTGCATAAGAACCTCTTCACAGTGAGGGTGACGGAGCACTGGAACAGGCTGCCCAGAGTGGTTGTGGAGTCTCCTGGATGGCTATTTGTGCAAATTGGTCAAGGGAGCCTGCTTTGCAGGGGGATTGGACTACATGGTCTCTAGAGGTCCCTTCCAGCCTGTACAATTCTGTGAAGGTTCTCCTGCTCCCCCACTCCTCTCAGCCCACAGGTGTGTGGTGTTTTGTTTTTTAATTTGTAACAGTATCTTTTCTCTCCTGCCCTAGAAGCATGGTCATTAGTGTGATACAAATGCTAATTAATAACTAATTAATAAAAAAAAATTAAAAAAAATTGTGCTTAAGAACCACTGCAAATTCAAGCATGGAAAGACTATGTTGAAAGTTGTTGCAGTACCATAATCATTTATACAGTTGTGGTGCATTCTCAGATAAGTGCCAGTAAACATGGATTTCACTCAAAAGGCTGTAGGAAGCTCAGAGAGCACAAGACTATTCCCACAAAGTATTTTCATTACATGGTGTACTTTCAGAACCTTCAGACTGTTAAGAGAGAGCCACTGCATTAAAACTGGAAGGGTGTTATCATGAGCATTTGCTTTATTGCTGTTCTGTGAGGCTTAATTTTATTCCTAATATGATTTGAGAGCTCACAGTCTACCTAGCATCTCCAGCTTTGTTCTATTGCATTTCCTTTCTTGTGCACCTTAATCTTGGAAAAACAAAGTGTACAACAATTTTTTTGTTACATTCTGATTCTAAATCATTTAAAAGGGGATCCTGATTACAGTATTTTCTTTTACAGAGTGCTCATGCAGCTATCTGTGCTCCAATGTAAAATATTTTTTTTAACATCCTTCCATTACTTTGACTCTTCAGAAACTGAGAATGTTCTCTTTAATGCTGCATGCATACTTAAACTGCACTGGAGTATTGTCACAGCTCGCTGCTTTGGAAAAGTTTATCCCCCTTTAAAACAGATCTTCTGGCAGGTGCTGATGCTTTCTTTCCAAGTTCAGTAAATCTTTTTCAAACTCGTATGTCTAGATTTCTAATGATGTAGCAAGGCTGCTATGTCTGCAGGGGATACTTGAATCTCCTACGTGTATTTAGAAGTTTCTGAGCATGGTAAAAAGCATTCTCTGTGGCTTGACTTATCTGAAGGTACTTAGCCCATCTCTGGACTTTTTCTTTCTGTATTTGCATTGGAGAAACTGGTTGCAGATTCCTGAGAGCTCTGAAAAATAAAGCACCAAAAAACTGGTGAAGACTAACTAGTGCTTATTTTGTAATCTGTGTCGTATCTGCCAAAAGTTTCTAAACAAAACTCGGAATAAAGCAAGGAAAACTTCAAGAAGGTAAAAATCTGAAATAAGCAATAAAAAATTGAATTATAAAACATGGATGGCTCTTCATATATAGAATGTAAGATAGCAGCATTACATTTTTTAGTAACTTCCCACGGGTAGTCATGCCCAGGCTGCTCGTTCATGCTGGTTGTGACTTCAGGTGAGCAGAACTGCAGCAATTTTGGAGTTCCTTATTTTAGTACCTCTTTTACTTGTTTTGAATTTATTTGCTTCCACTGAGTCATTCTGTAGAGTTTTAAAACTGAACTTGAGATGAAATTCCACGAGTCCAGTTTGTACCTCGCCTACAATAAAATCCAGAGTTTTAACCTGAAGCTTTTATTTTTGACTCCCTTGGCTCTCACCTGCCTTCAGCTCTGCTAACTCTGCAGTCCTGCTCCCTACCTGATGTCTACACCACTTCAGAATAGCTGGTGCTGCCCAAGACTGAAGTGGTGCCAAGAGCCTGTTTAAATTCCACTTGTCTTTAGTTTCAGAATGGCTGCGGTTATTGCCTTTCCTGGGTGTGCTGGCGTTGCTTGGGTACCTTGCCGTTCGTCCATTCCTTCCCAAGAAGAAACAGCAGAAAGATAGCTTGATTAACCTCAAGATCCAGAAGGAAAATCCAAAAGTAGTGAATGAAATAAACATCGAAGATCTGTGCCTCACTAAAGCTTACTGCAGGTGTTGGCGTTCTAAGACGGTAAGATACCCTGTTGCTGCGTCAGGATGAGAAGCTTAAATTTGCAGTATTTTTATCAGTTTTGAGGTGGTGGATGGCAGCAAGTTGGCCTGTTGCTTTTCTCTAAGGGTGGGACAGGCTTCTGAGAATTGCGTAGTTCTTTCTTTTCTCTACCATAAACTCACCTACATGCAGAGAGAAACTGTTCAATCTTGTAAAGTAGCACAGTATGGTTTTCCTAGAAAACTTACCAAGTGACCATCTGTGAAAAGCATCATTAAAGCAGGCCTTAAGATTTGAAAATAGAAGAATGTATGATGCCAAAACAGTATTTAGAAAACTTTACATATTAGAATGAAAATGGGACCTGTGTTTAGACAGAGCATATCCCCAGAACAACTAATTGATGACTGCTTTCAATAGTCCATGTCCTGAGTCAAAGAAAGGTAGATGGGTATTTCTCATCTAGTTTCTTACGATTCTGACATCACTCTGGTTTTAGCTTCTTTGGACTGAATGGTTTCCTGCTTTAACAAAAAATTGTGCCCTCAACCTAAGGGAAGTCTCTGAAATTCTCTCCCTTCAGAAAGATCATTTCAGCAAAGGGAGGATGGGGGGGAGGAGGCAGGTTTTTTTTTCTTTTTTTCTAGCTAGTAACATGTCAGAGGTCTGATAGGGGAAGGGAGTTTGTTGAAATGGGACACAGTTGGAGGAACTACCAGCTTTGATAAAGTATTCTCAGCAAAGGAAGGACTGTGAAAATCACTGTGTAATTGCTGTGCAGAGATGTACTAACCTCTTGTTTGTTTTCTTCCAGTTCCCTGTCTGTGATGGCTCTCATAACAAGCACAATGAATTAACAGGAGATAATGTAGGACCACTGATACTCAAGAAGAAAGAAGTATAGCAAATTCTTAATCCATTTGCTCATGACTGATGAGTCTTTTATACCACTGTAGTTGCAAGGAGCAGCATTTTATTATTATATGATTGGTATGATTTAGTCCAGTGATTGCTGTAGATTTTTTTTTGAGATAAAGTACATTTAGACAGTGCTAGATCTGTCACTGTTTTGATACTTTATTCTAAGAATTATTATGTCTGCTTTGTAAAGTAACTATTTCTGTAAATAAGTCATTTGTTTCAACAATAAAATGACTTCCTGGAGTTGAGCCTTTTTTGTATGAACATGCAGTAACAAAAAAGTCACTATTTCTAGGTAAGCAGGTCAACCAGTAAAGTTGCCCCTTTATTCTGGGCCCATTCGTCGTTCATGTGCATGTAAGGAAGCTCTTTGAAAGTTCACTTGCACTGCAGAGGCTATTTCTTTTAGCTGGGACAGTCATAGGAGGGAGTTGGCTAAATGACAGAACCGAGAAAGTGAAGTAAAACTGTGTTCTTGGCTTGTTACTGACTCATTAGTAAGACAAGTCAGAACTGTGCTGTGGGATGGCTTAACTTCAGTTATAGGTAAATAATTGCTACTTATTCAGCTGTTAGACTCCACACTAATTCTTCTAACGTGCTTTATTCTTTAATGAAAGGCTGCTTGTTTAAAAGTAGAACTTTAGATGCATGCCCCAATTTTAGACAATTGTCTGAAGGGAAGATCTGGACTATTCTTTAACAAGCATTTCATTTGACCTGTTCTTAGGTAAGAGGGGAAGCCCCACAGCAGCACACTGTTGCCAAAGCTTATCATCCCAGTGCTGAAACAGAAAGTGAGTCAGGAGGGAGTTCTCACACAGTGGCTGTCAAAGCAGCAGTGGAACTAATAGAGACAGTCCCTGCATTTTTAACAGGTGTAGTTCTAGGTGCTAAAAGCTCTTACCACACAAGAAACTGTGGTAGATTAGGATGTGACTGTGGGTTAAATGACTGCTTTTTACAAAGTGTACTGAAACCACAGTACAATCTATCTTTATTTAAATGTTTCATGGAAACCTTATCCTGATGGGTGAAAGCAGCCTGTAAACACTATTGTATTAGGATCCAACACTTAGAGAAAGAACAGTAATGTAAATATCTTGTACTATGCTGTTTTCACTCTTAGATGCATATACTGAATGCTAAGTTCAATTCTTGGGTTTGGTGGAAAAAGTGCTAGGTGAAATAGAAAAACTCACAGCCATTACAGCAATTATTCTATACAAGTCTTGATGTACTTCCAGCTTCTATCAGGATACTCTCACATTCAGATAATTTCATTGCTTTCTGTGTACAGCAATCCTCTTTTCTGTTGTTCCACTTAGACAAATGCTGCTGAGGTAAGTGGTACAGCAGAAGTGAATTTTCTCCCAGAAATCTTTAAAAAAATGACAATGTGATGTTTAGCCTCTTGCCTCCACCTCTCGCACAATTTGATTATGTAATTGTTTTTCCCCTGCTTTCTGTTGGATGAAACTATTGCTAAACTACCTGCAACTCTGGCTACAGAAACACATGGTGTGTGGTTTGGTTTTGCTTATGTCTCTATGGCAGTGGAACCTACATGAGGTATAGTTTAGCAACAACACTGTGTCACAGTTCCTTTTTAGAAAGGACATCTTACTTATTTCTACAGGATCGTCATCTATCTTGCTTACAATCTTTTTTACTATTTCCCTGCATTTCAAAATGAATCTGTGAAGGGAAAACTGCCTCATGTGGCCACACTTAAAGTCAAGGTGAATCCCATCTTCATGGTGGTTTTGGAGCAGGCCTTAGTCGGGTGCAGCAAAGAGCCCTAACAAGGGGATTGCGCATTCCTATAGGGTAATTTTCATACTCTTGGCATTAAAAATCCCTTCTTTTACTGCAATTGCTGCCTGTAAAAGTACAGCTATAAAACTGAAGTAAACAAAAGCTGAACAACACTGGCTGTAGTGCTTTGGCTGTAGGAATTTCAAACCAAGAATTGTTCTGCTTTTGTTTATCAAAGTAAGAGTTTAGTTTCAGTCTACCTGCCAGGTAGAAACAGCTGTGTAATGGATTCACGTCGTGTCAGTCTGAGAAGGGCAGCAAAATGCATCCCAAGATGAAGGAGGATACCAGAGCCTTTATCATCCTCTCTGATTTCAAGAATCCATGGAAGTTAGGTGTCTGTACCTGCACTCACCAAGTAAATGAAATTTTCTGGGACTGCTGAGTTCACAGCACTGAATAGGATTGGCTTATCTGAGCCTGTGCTGTTTGCAATTTGGATTCTTCATCTGCAAGCCAAATGCAAGAAGTTTTGCTCTTAATTTAATGTGATGTCCTTTGGAAGATAGATGCAAAAAATAAAAAAAAAAAATTGCTGAATCCGTTCACAGCTTGTGCTCTAAATGCAAGTCTTTGCAGCAAAAAGAAAAAACAGCCTCACAACTTACTTACCTGTTCAGATTCTCTCTCTAAAGTCTGTGAGCTAAGGATGGAAATGTCTGTGAAGCCCTCTGTCTCAGCAATGATAGAGTTGAACGCATTACCTACTAAGGTGTGCTGGGCTCTCTTGGCACTGGGTGACTTTTCTACCCTTAGTTGGAAGCCCCACACAAGAGGATAATAGCATGATAAATACCAGGACACAGGTGGTAGACCAGACCAGATCTTCACTTGTCTTGATGCAAAGTCGGGGAAAGCACAACAGGGCATGTCATACCATGATGCCTTACTCTACTAGAACAATAGTAATGACCTCTCTTTCCACTATGAATTTGAACAATCACTGTAATAAACTACAAATAAACCTGCAAAACAAATATACTTAGATAAAGATGACTTATTTGTGTCAACTATTAGACAAAGCAAATGCGATTCAAGCACCATCTGGCCCAAAATTTCACTTCTTGGACTCCATTTAAAATGCAAAAACTATCATTTACCGTTTTGTGGCCATACTACAGCCTGAGCATTTCACAATTAATTCTAGACGTCATCTGAATTCTCCAGAATGTTCAGTTTAGCTGAAAAAGGAAGAGAGTGATTATAATTACATTGTTATTTCATCCCTGGCTCATGCTACTTCCTGCTTCCAGATGGCCCCTTTCTGTCTTTACTCGTATGCTGCCTGCTCTAACTCTGCCTGCTGTGTGCCAGCAGGGCTGTGCTGTGCTGTCAGACTGTTCTGCTGCTGAGGCTCTTCTGAACCTTCTGGAACTGCACATGCATGCAGTGCTCAGTATTCTCCACCTTGCACTTGTGCGTATGTCTGCATGACAGTGGGACTCCCCCACTTACAGTTACTGCATGTTGCTCACTAATTTCAGTTCCTCCAAAAAAGAGACTGTTTGGAATGGCATAAAGATTTTATTAGCTTGAATTTATGCATTATTCATGAATGATTTCATGGCATTTTGTTCAAAGGGAGGGGGCCCTAGTCGTCATGACTTCACCTCTGCAAACTCTTTCAATTAACTCCTATTTAAAAGCAGCTGAAATTGTCATTTATTGTACTTATTGACAATATCTCAGCCCTGATATAACATCTCTTCTCATGACAAGATGTGTTTTGTTTCTTTCTAGAAAGCAAGGAGCATTATAAAGCATCAATGCTTCTCATTTTAGATCTGCAGGACTGTAACAGCTTCAATGCGATTCTTATTCACAACTTAATAAAGGCTCAGAGAAAGGGGCCCTGTGACAAATACACTCAGTGGTGAGGAAAGGAAAATTGAATTTGATTTGTGAGACAAAACTACAGTTGAATCAGTGCAGCTATTCGGGGTCTAGAATGATGGGAGGAGTGATCCTGATAACTAAACTGAGAGGGAACTAAGATTAAGGGAACACGATAGAGTCAATTTATGAGATGGCAAACAAGGCTGTCACAATCATAAGATTGTGTTCAAATTTGAAGGGCTATAATGCTTACACTGTCACTGAACACATTCCAAATGTGGTGCAGTGATCGCTCCTTGAAGGAGAGTTTTTATTTTCTATAAAACTTTGTAAATAAACCAAACTATACACAGCTTCTCCTCTACATTTTAATCACATGAAGTGTATTATTTTATAAGCAGCCACTGATGAACTGAACAGCATATTCCTTCACTCTACCCATTAGGTCTGCACATACTGCACTTTCCAAATGCAATAAGCTCCTTATAAAACTATCCTCTTTTATGCAACTGAGTACCTCAGTGAGCCATGCACAACAGGCAGGAGGGACACAGAAGTCAGCGCTTGACACAGTAACCATCTCATGCAGCACTGGAACTGTTCATCAGTCTGTACAGTTTGAGAGCTCCTTCTTCTCTTGTCAGGGAACAAGCATTAACTGAAGACTGTATGTTCCCTAAAAGTGGAGAGAACAGCAGCACATATGGTAAGGAAGCCTGGACAAAATGAAATAATAATCGTACTTCACAGCTGTCAGGGGAAAACTTACCCAAGAACTTCCTGGTGTTCATCACTGTCCTGGAACTGCAGGCCACAAACCTTAAATATTTTTAAGAACTTTGCTTTTTGGCTAGAACCAGTCATATGAAAAGGTACACATACTGATTATTATGTATATACAGAGACATAACACACGCACTCCGAATAATACAGGTACATACAGTTTTCCTTGAAAGGTATTTTCTTATTATGTTGCATAATAAAATACAGGAGCTAAAACAGAATTGTATAATGCTTACTTACAGAAACCAAAATATATGGACACATCAAATACATTCTGAATAGTGTTCTGTAAAACAATCTCAAATGAACTGTACTGTAGAACTCTGTGGGCAGCCACTGTCCTCTTAGATCTCAAATCTGTGTTTCTAAACATAACTAAACAAAACTCAGTTCCTGAAGGATGCTGGACTCATTTCATGATTCAGAAAGCAGTGAATGTCCTACTTAGAGCTTGTTACTCACCCAAAATGTAGCAGAGCAAGAGAGATTAAACAATCTCTGTAACCGGCAATGCTAAACCCTAACTGGTACGAAAGCTGAAGACAAGAGCAGGGTTTTCTTCAACGGTTTGTTCTTGACTTTTGGAAAGTCAAGGAGAAGAGAAAGGTAACAGGTTATATGAGAAGATCAAATATGAACTATACTGTACTGACTGTGCAGAAGGCATCAATACTAAACAAAGAAAAACCCTCCAAAAACGTTTGAACTTTTTGCTCCTGTGGTAAAATATTTTGGCAAGAGATCCAGTATGCAACTTGTGCTTCTAGAAAGGCCCACACAAGTGGTGGGTTCATGCTCACTGCTTTCTCATGACAGCATGTCACTCTTTCTGGAGGAAGGTGTGGTGGGGCTCCTTTCCCTTTGTAACATGCCTCTCAGTGATGCTTTCCCCAGGCTCTTCATTTAAATTCTATTTCTCTATTGATCAGAGTAAAAAGACCTTGCCAAACCTAAGAGGCCTCCAATCTCCAAAACAAACACAACCATTTACCCTTTGGAAAAACGAGTATTAACTTGATAGGTTTTAGTAAATACTTGTTTTATTTTGCCACAGTTAAGCAAATGCAGATGTGTGAAGGATCAGATCATAGCATTTTCATAGACACGAGTATAAACTTAGAACAAGAGATACCTGTTGATTCATAAATCCTGATTTGAGGTCTGTCACTACTGTCAGGTTTCCCAAAAGGAGCTGAGGAAGAAAGAAACAACTCGTTGCTACCTCGGCATTGCCATGCCAGCAAGCTCCATCCAAGGGGAGTTCTCTCCTGTCCTAGAGTACACACTCCCAGCGGCTGACAAGCTGGCTTTCATTGGCTTGACACAGAGTTGCACAAAGGCTGAAGTACACACGCCAGGAAGCAGCCATCCCAATCCCATGTAACTTCCTCCCAGTCCTTACGGCCTCTTTCATCTTATTTTCAAGCTTGGTTCTTTTCACCGGGTACTCCTTTATTACCACAGCCTCACTGGAACTGTCTCTTTCAGCACATAAGCACTGCTTGCTGCTTCTTGCCATGACCAGAACCGACAGTCCCTTGAAGGTACAAAGGAACGTGTGAAAGAACAGCAATGGAAAAAGGCAGGTTTTCAAAACTGAATGAGGAAGGAGAGGGAACCATCTCCCTCTGTGAGATCTGTGGCAGGATTTGTTCACTGTGTGTCAACAGTCCTAATTCAGTTGTTGCATTCTTTGAGCCGCTGAACTTGTCATCTTACAGTCCAGTTTTAACCATCAAGAAGCTATCACATCCGTCTCCATTTTCTTTTGTTCATCCACCTACTGATCCACTCCATAACTGAACAATTCTCATCCTCTCCCTGGCCTCACACCCACACGTTTTTAGTAATTGATGATTGCTAACTTTGGAGTGACTCACTGCCTGGTCAGCCTATTTGCTGTATATTTACCTAGTTCATCTCTTAAGGCACCACCAATACAAAAAAATATTTTGTAAAACTCCACCAGACCTGCTTTTAAAATAGTAGTACATCCGACACTTGTTTCGGTTTTGTCCAGAAAGATTACAGACACAAAATGTTTACTTAACAGAAGTGTAAGAGCTGAAGGACCACATTCCCATAAACGCCTGTCTTACGAAGGCTCACAGTCCTCTGGCTCTTCTCCAGCCACAGCACCTTCCTCATTTTCGTCGTGTTTTGTCTGAGACTTCTGCAAAAGTCTGGGCCCTGCCAAACCAATAACTAAGGCTCCAATGGGAGCAGTGATTAAGATAGCCAAGAAAGCTACTGTTAGTACATCCATTCCATACTTTTCCAGTTGCTCATCCTGATGACTTCTTGCTGTATCCAGGGCAAGGGAACCTATTGCAGCCTATAGGAGAGAAAGGATTGCTGAAATGTAGGAAGGAATCTTCCTCAGTGAAACAGGAAAAAAAAGGGACTAATCATCAGTCTATGCTTAACATAAATTCAAAATGTGTAATTTATTCAAGCTCCTTAGTTTCTAGGCAGTATACAAAAAAGTAAGGGTTCTATCAGCCCTATATGAACAATTTCCACTTGGCTATCTGAATTTCCTAGGCAAGTGAGTCAATCTGAGTGGCTCCCTCTGGTGAGGAGTGTGGCGGAGTGTGGCTTAGCTGACATGTTATCCATTTCCAGAGAACGTGTAATTAATGAAATAGGCCAGCACACTGCATATTGGAGCTGTTAAAATCCCATACCTTGAGAATGTGTCCTGACAGCAGTCAATGCATAGCAGCTTTGCAAAGATTAGTTCACAATTCTTGCAGTAATCTCTGCCTGTTCCTATTATTAACTTCTGCTTACAAACTACCATGCTTTTGAGGCAAAGTCCAGGTGATGTAACAATCACTGAGCAAGAATGCAACCAGCCTGAGGCTTCTCTAGCAATAAGCCTGTCAGGCCAGCCGTTATTAGAACAACCATGAAATAAAAACCCATTCTGAGCCTCAAGTGCAACTGTGTCGGTGAACACTTTATGTGGTATTAGAGAGAAACACTTTCAGACTTCAAGAGTTCTCAAAATCTGGATGTAAAAGACACAATAATCTGCAGAAACTGATAAATAGTTATTCTGTGATTAAGTATTTACATGTACATTCACCATTATTATTGGGAGTATGACCCAGGATGCAAGCTAAAAACCCTCCCATGGCAGGTCCCCCATGGCCTTTTCAAGCAGACTTAAGACAGGGCAGTCCAGAATATGAACTGTCCACATATCACACTGCTGTTAACAGGGACCCAACCCTCTCCCTGTTTAAGGTGTGCTAGTGAAGAAGAGCTTTGCTAAAGACTATAGATCTAGCCTGGAATGAAAATGATGTTGGGCTGTTTTACCTGGACAGTGGCTTTGGGAATCCACGCCAGTGAGACAAATACTTTCTCCTTGAAATTAAACCCAGCAAAACACACCATCAGGAACGTCGCAACGATTCGCACAACTAGGGCAATACCCAGTGTAGCTACACAGAGCCCTGAAACAAAGACAAGTGCTTCTCACTATTTTTGTGCATAGGTGCCTGAGGGAAAAAAGCCTTCTAAAGTCACAGCTTTACAGTGATTCCAGTATGTTGGTTTTTTGTCAGCCATACTGCTTTACTTAAGATTTCTTTCTGGAGATTCTTTGGAAGCTAGAAATAAAATAACTAGTGACAGATCTTACCAACAGTTTCAGGCCTGAGAGATGTAACAGATACTTCGGCTCCGATCAAACCAAAAAGAAAAGGTTGAAAGATATTCCAAGCAATGGCAACAATTTTTTCTACTTCCCTCTGCAATAGTAATAATAATTAAAAAAAAATCCATCAATTCATACACATACACAAAACAACCCAAACAGCAGCAACCAAAGCAGACACATTTAATTAATCAAACGACAAAATGAAAATTTATCATAAATACATTCCAGAATTGTTTTTTAGACTCCTAGTTTATGGTGAACTTTGATCTAATACTAAAGCAATCTGTAGCCTAGAGAATGAAAATAAAACACAATTGATTTTCACAGTTTAGGAAGATGCAATTTCAAAAGTTTTGCAATGAAACTGATTAGCTTTTGGGAATTGCACGCTCAGAGTTGTTCCATTTGTACTTGAGCAGAGTCAGACTCTGAAAAGTTTCAGTAATGTCTACTTGCACCACACTCAGGTAGAAACCAATTTCCACATGAGCAGGAGCTAGATTGGGTAAGCCTGAAATCTCTTATTAATGAAAAATGCTGAATGTCTCTGTGTGATTACTGTATGACTGCAAAACCATCTTCTCTCTTTGTGCTTGAAGTTTACACCTAGCACTTTTCCTAAAGCAACCTGCTGCCAAAGTAAACAGGAATCTTCCACTTAGTTGAAGAGGTATATGTAGCATCTCTAACACCACTTTTTAAAAGAAGTGGGTTCTGCAATAGCAATAGCAGATGAACATGCAGGCTGCAGTGTGTGAGGATGCATAGCCCAGGTGTGTACCGTCCCTCATGTTCTCTCTGGACTGACCATTCAACATGGCAGCACCTCTGGCTCTTCTATCAATGGAACAGTGAGATAACTGCAATACAAAACCTTACATAACCTTAAAGAGAATGAGGTGGAAACACACAGACCTGTAAACTTTTTTATTTGCCTCACTTCTCCCTGCTAACTTACTCTGCTTTCTTTTAAAAAAAATAATAAAATTCTTTCCAGATATTTACTTCTCATTTAACTACTTCAGCAACAGGTACAATGCCCTTGTTCTCTGCTGATGCTATTTGTTCACTTCCACCAGAGACAGCACCAGTGGCCTTTGTGAGGCTCAGCAGGAAAATGTTGGTAACACTGAGTATTCAGTAAGTAGATCTCTCTGGCTGCATCTGATAAAAAGAGCTAAGGTGTTTGAAATCATCATCAAGCAGCCTCTCCTACTGATCAAAAGAATTTAAACTAAGTAGGTAGTTACGGACTGCATACGCTTTTGTAAGGACTCTCCTTCAGAAGTGGCTTAAAAGCCTTCAACAGTGAGCTTTATGAGCTTTAAAGTTTTTAACTATTTCAAGTCTCAAGTTTCCCCTCTTTTAAAACTGGACAACAATGTAGTATTTTAAATAGAAACCATGGTTTCTTATTTGTTATTTTAACAGATGGAGAGATCGTACTGAGGTCAGGTTCTAGATGGGAATAATAACATATCCGGTCCTCTTTCCTTCCTCCTCCCTTCTATTACTGCATGCTGCAAGGCTACAGATATGAAAAGGAAAATCGCCCTCAAACATTAAGTGCAGATGGTATCAAGAAAAGGGGCAGTGAGACATACCAAGATACAGAAAATCAGCAGGGCAAAAATAGTAAGAAACAGGCTTCATAGCTAAAAGAAAGTGGCTTAGAGACAGTCTTTTGTATGGTTTCTGTACAGCTTTGTATCACCACTTAGTGTGGGCACCCTGCTCTCTGGTTATGCAGAATATACTTGCTACGATTTGGGGAAAGCAATAAAATGGTTAATTACTGCTTTCTATTTCACCCCCTAAAAATCACAGGGAACAAAAGCTCAGGATATTGAGGCCATGTTCAGAACTGTATTTGGACATCTGTAATTAAAACTTACCTTTAAATGACTGTGTAAGGTTACAGAGACTGTCACAGAGCTGGGACTAAGCTTTAGATTCCTCATCAAGTGCCATGACAACTAACCTTCCTTTACAGGGCTTAAAAGGTATTGTACTGATGTTTGAGAGAAGCTCATGAGCATTTTACTGTCAGTATAACGTTACTTCATCCACATACATGGTAACTTTCCATTACACTAAAGATTAGGAACAGTTCTACGTTTATTTTCATAATCTGTACTTCCCATGAATCTACATAAATGGGCCACTGCCACTCCTGGTGGAAATCCAAACTTCTGCTAAGCTGTGCAATCAAAGGAGTTCTGGTATGTTGTGCATAAACATTCACCTTTTCCTCGGACCATCCCACGCCAGCAATAAAAGCTAGGACTAATGTGCAGAGCCCTCCTGATCCAGGGAAGCCAAAATAGACACTGCCAAAAACAGCAAACATGGACAGTCCAAGCACAAAATATGATCTCTTCCATGACAGAGATGCCTGCAAGCAAGCAAAGAAAGAAACAAAAAAAAAGTAAATTTATGTCTGGAAACGGCGAATGTTTACATCTACTAATTTGAAGGGAACAGAGGGTACCATTGTGGAGGAATCAAAACTTTTGTTTGAGACTTGAACTATGCAGTTGAGTTAAGGAGTTCTTTGGGACACTAATTCCTAGCAAACTATAGTTCTGAAATGTCAATATTTCTTCTCCTCTGCCCATCCAAAATCTTACTGCCAAAACACTTTTTGCATAACAAGGAATATGATGCTCTATTCTAACCTTCCTGCTTCTGGGCTATGATAACAGGACCTCTACCATGAAGAGCCGGAGCTTGTCCAAGGAGGGGTTAGATCATTGCCACTAAGTGTTTTTAAGGACAAAGGCAGTTTCACAGCAGTTATATCTCTGTAAGTGTTTCCCATGTCTAGTTATCAGTTGATTTCTGTGCCGCATTTCCATGTTATTTAATAAGAAAATTTGGTGCCACTGATGGCAATAGCTGTTGTTCAAATTGATTTCAGTATCCAGACTATATGCTTTCTTCTACAATTTTGTTTGTGTAGTTACCCTTGATAGTAAATTCATCTACCACTTTATATAAGCTTAATTATTAATGAAAGCACCATTCTAATTAGTGTTGATAGTATCCCAAGTGTGTGATCTGCACATTTCTAAGATGTTTCCAGTAGGGTAAAGATTAAAAATGAGTGGAGGTAAATATGTTGCACATCAATTCAATCAATCATTATTCTACTCATACTACTCAATAGGCATCAGATCCTTTTCCCTTTCCACGTGAGCATTTCCAACACCTCTACCACTTGTGGGTACAGGATTGTGAACGGGGTTCCAGGCTCTCCATCAGGAAGGACTGTGAGATCATACACTGCTATTGTTGCAGTACACAAACAATCATCCTTAAAACACTTCCTTGCTTTGTAGGCTTTGCAATTTAGAAGCTGTTAGAGCTGTACACTGCTTTCTCACAAAAGGTGTCATACGAAGTTTGAAAATGAATCATATAAAAATGGCATTTATAAACAAAGAATATCTTACATAGCGCAATTTTAAACAAAAACTTTTTTTTTAACCTGATCATGGCTTGGGAAATACCGAACGAACACTCCCAGAATCCCACCAGCTGCTATGCCAACAGCAACCTCCAGCACTCCTTGGAGCACATTGTACAGAGTGGAACCTATTTGGCAAAAGAGAAGTGTGTTCAGTTACCCTAAAGCAGAACCTTCACTCACAAACCACACTGTATATCTATGAGAATGATTTCAGTATGGTCTCTGCTCTAAATTACAAAGGGGAAGGGCCTCAGGAGAGAACCCATGAGCCTGCAAGAACTGGAAAGTGCAACTTTTGTGCAACTCTTTGCTTATGCCAAGAAAGTGTGCCAAGGAAGTCAGGGAAAAAAAAAGCACTGCTAGAGCACTGTCAAACCCAGGGATACTTGAGACCATTTATACTGGGCACAAGGGAGCTGGACATGGCAGTTATGGAAAAAAAACAAAACTGTTTTCTGAAAGCTGTGATCCACACCTCAGAGTAAATGAAGTTACACCAACACTTTTGATCATGGGTAACTTCTCTGTCCATACTGAACTCCATATCTAAACTTCATGAGGAGCTGTCATTAAGATACAAACCAGTCAATCATAACAAAGCATACATTCCTCAAAACATCACAGTTTGTTCTGGTTGTCACCACCTACAGATTAACTCGCATACCAGAAGAGAAAGCCATCCCAAGGCAAGTGTTGAAGCCTGTAATAGCCAGAATGTCATCAATGCTTCCAGCTGCCATTAGCAAAGTTGGGACACCTTTCTCCACTCCATATCCCCCAGCTTGTAAGATCAGCATTGAGGGAACTACAACAGCAGGAGAGACTGCACCTAGAACAAAACTGAAAACACAGGGTTTCAGCCTCTCTTAAATAGCAAGCACTAAACTGAAAAGCTTCAAAACATTATGATCTCCCTTCTTCTAAATTTGAACTACACAGACCTGCACATAAAATATCCTTACCTCTCCTTCCTAATTACAAGCATGGATATTTCCCTGCAGATCCACAATCACCTCTTACTTCCTGTTCACCAAAATAATATTAAAAATCAAAGGCTCCACAGGCTAAGAATTGATTCTACACTGCAGGCCAGTTCTCTCTGATACATGCCTTGACTACCCGCTTTAGGAACCTGGTCTAGATGCTCATGAGTTGTGAGTTCCTACTCAAAATTCAGCGTGTGGCAGGAGAGAAGTTCATTTATCTCCTTCTAGTATACAGTCTGGAACTGAGTCCACCAGTTTAGATAGAAGCTAGATGGAAAAAGTTTCCTCTTCAAGGATATTACGCCACAGTGTAACATACCATGTCCTTATTTTCAACTTGTGGTAGGAAGACTGTTCTGTATAAATTTCTCAAAGCGGAAATTCTGCATTCCAGCACAAACTTGTGGTATCATTTTCTGTCCCTAAAAGCCCTCTGCCTTGTGGCTAAAGATCCAGGGATTGCACCATCTTTCTTCCTTCTGTAAGTGCCCAGATCACAGTCAGAGAAGAGCAAAGATACAAGTACTTCTCTACATCTGGAAATGTGACCTTTAAATTAGCTACAGAGCCAGACATGAATGGTAAGCAAACAGCCACAGGGGCTAGGAACAGCTTAAGGTGCCTGCTTGGCAGAGAACTAACTGCATGTGGATCATCTAGCTGTAACAAAAAAGTCATATAGGAGAAAAGATGGTACATTACCCTAATATAAATCCCCACTGCCATGGCAAATGCATGAGTAAATAGGCAAAAACAGCAGCTGTGCATGTTTCCGAGAGGCATGGTCCAAAAGAAAGCCGCAAGCAGACTGCTTTGAGCTTCCTAAGAGCCTACAACATAAAAGCAAATTCAGCCATTAGTACCAGTACCTCTGGCTTCATAGAGAGCAATAACTTTTATGACCTGACATCATTTATTAAAATAATTCCCTCTAAGTTGCAGTACAGGATATGACAGTTTTACATGGCTTATGCCAGAGATAGGCTCAAGCAGAAGTGGATTTGGATATAAAATTGCATGTGTGGCAGTGAAACCCAACAAATTTGTGTTAAATGAGGTTCCCACACACTTTGGCTTCTTGTGCAGAGCAAACAGCTCTAGAGTGGCTGAGGTAACTACAGTTCATTTGAAAAGTGCACTCTCACCGCAGCTATCTCACCCACAGTTGCTTGACGTAGTTTTCACTGTCCACAGAAGGTTTTGCTATCATCCCACAAGTTGCATAAGCAACCCAGAAATAATTCCAAAGTCTCAACAAATCAGAAAATTGTTACGTAGAGCTACATAAAGTTGGAGAAAGAAGCCATGCACTACTTTGAGCTGTTTCTCACTTGATATCCAGAGTAGATTAAATTCTACCTGCCTCTGCAACTTCTACCCAAAAACTTCACTAAAAGAGAGTATTTGCTTGTAAAAGTAGCTTTTATTAGTTTATCCTGAACATGATTCTGCCAGGACAAGTCCCTAATTTTGACATGGATAAAAACAAGTTGCAGTTTATCCCAGCATAATTAGGGCTAAGAATCACTAGAGCAACTGGCATCTGTCTTCACAGCTTCAGCTACACAAGGAACAGTTGTAAGCACATCAAAGCACTGCTACATATGGAGTCCAAATGACAGCTTCGATTGCCACATGGGAGACAAATGAGACAGAGATGAAGTTCCTCTGGCCAAAAAAAATGCAGAGTAGAAAGAAAAACATTCTCACCGAACTGGGCACAACACACAGGCTGTGCTAATACAAGTGTCAGTACAAGTGTCAATACCTTCATAAAAAGGACAAATAGTATACTTAGGAAAATCGCTTGTTCAAGAGTGACCAAACCTATTTTTCTAAAAATCTGAAAACTGGAAACACTGTAATTTTCATCTTGGGTAAGAAAATCAGATTTATTCACCTGAGCTAGCTATCCCTACACTAAATTTTATATAAGCTTTAAACAGTCATTTAGACAGGGGTAAGTATGGTACAGCTTTATTTCAGACAGTTGATTTTGATCAAGCAAACATCACAATAATTAATTGAGGGAATATGAAGTTTACCGTGCGTTGAAGAAAACTATTCTGTTCACAGAACTGTTATGGGCTTCACAGTGATGTGAAACACTGCTTCTGTAGTACAGGCAGAATCATCTTCAGGATTAACACATTTGCATAAAACGTACAATGATTATAGAAAGAGAAAATAGAATAGCAAAAAAGACAAAGAAGATTTTTGTTTGTCTGATTTGTGCCAGCACAAACAGCATGCTCCTTCTGGGATATGGATTCCATTCCTTACTTGTTTTAGTTCGTCACAGTAAACTGACAGGGATATTGCTAGGCAGTATAAACTCTTCCTGACAGACTATGATAGAACGCACGTCTCCATATGCCCTGCTCACAAAATTCAGGAAATTTCTTTAGGATATGGAGGATACATAGTCATAAGATCAGTTTTCTTCAGATACTTTTTTGACTGCTCATCAACACTACAGATCTACCTGACAACGTTGATTAACATGTGACTACACAGCAGGAACTGTGCTTTTTGTAATGCTCTGATTTTCAAATCTTCTAAGACCAAACAGTCCAATATTTTTTAACAGAATCAGTGTCATACTTTGCCTCACATAGTAGCTGGTGCCATACCTTTGGATCTAGACCAAGTCCTGCTCGGGTCAGGATAATTGAAAGAGCAATATTCCTCAGTGCGGCAGACCAGCGCAGATTTATCTGGACAATGTCACTAACAAACGGGGTATTTCGGATGAGAAAACCAGCAAGAAGCATCCCTTCAATGAAAGCAAACAAACCACAGTCAAATGATATATTTGACTGCAGTAGAAGTTTATCTTGAATTTTAAAAACCTGACACAATAGGATGTATTTCTAAGAGACAACAAAACAACTCCTGCTCTGTTATCATTAGCCTTGTTTTAAAGATGGGAATGTGAGAAGATTAAGATGTTTAAAGCAATGGAAGAGGTCTAGAACATACCAGGTCACCAATGAGCCAATCTGTGAGATGCTGAAACACAACTCAAACAAGAAATGACAGAATTCTACTTTGTTCACCAGCTGCAGGTCATGCTTACCATGAACAAAACCACCTCTGGACCTTTAAAGATATATTTTTTGTTAACTTTTTTTTTTTTTTTTTAATATGAAAAGAGGAGGGTAATCTAATATTAAGTATTCCTCTCATAAGTTGGAAATGGTTTTTAAAAAATCCTGTCAGAAGTGCAGGTATCACACGAACCATAATGCTGAGGTCACTGGAACATCTAATCTAAATCATCTAGTCATGGTCTAATTTGGACATCTTAAAATGCTCAGGCAATTCAACTTTTAAGCAAAGGAGAAAGCAGGGGAAATAACAGGAACTTGCACTTATCCTCTATTTGAGCTAACTGCAAGATCCAACCTTTTGCAAATATTAGCAAAGTAGATTAATCAGGGATTTTCTTCAAAGCTATCAGAACTAGAGATACAGAAAAGTACAGACATGGTAACTATAGTTCTGTAAAGACTCGTTGTAGGTCCCCATGATTCAAAGATACATTTTTTTGTGGTGTAATTTCATATTAACCATGTTAATAAACCAGAAACCAAAAAAGATGAAAAGTAAACACTGTGCTCAGGTTGGGCACAGCTTGGCGTGTTTGCCTGTAAGCCTTGGCTGCAGAGTTGGTTCATCCTGTAACACACTGCTCTGCCCACCCCTTCCCGGAAAAAAAAAATTAAAAAAAGAAGAAAAAAAGTGGCATAATTAGTCTGCAGTCCCTTGTGACATTTATGTTAATGATCATGTGGCTCTTTGCACTTTTTTTGTGCATGTGAGAAATCCATTGACTGGAACTACCCCGATCTAGAAGATTGCTTATCAGAGAAAAAATACACCACGTGGCTTAAAAGATACCCTCATCATTCTGCTCCATGTTGCCAGCAGAACCTCTAATGTGTATCTAAAATATAATACGTGACCATTTCTGCAGCCACATCCTTCCCCCTTCCTCACATAGAGGCTCACTATAAGGTGCACAGAGCTGAACGAGCCACAGTGCACCTAGCAGAAATGAATTCAAGAGTTCCTACACAAGAGTACGAGACTTACACTCTTAGTGTAAAGATTATTCAAAGACATAGTGTGTTTCTTCTTCTGTCTCTAGATTGCTCAGTTTTCCTCAAAGACCACGGATCTGAACAATTAACTCAAACCTAAGCAACTCACCACACATACACCATCATGCTTAAGTTTCACTCAGGCAAGCAGCTTCACGCTCAACTCAACTTTTAGATATGGATTGAATTGAAGAAAGCAGAACCCAAATGGTCAGATTTTGGAACTTGGTGATCCTTGAGGTCCCTTCCAACTCAAGCCATTCTATGATTCTATATGACTCTGATTTTTTTTAAGGTGTTTACTTATTAAGGGCCCTGCTTTTGTAAAGCCTGTATTACTGTGGGCAGCCATGCTACATGCAAAACTTCCCTCCCTCTTGTTTGAATCTGTTCTCACCTGTGGAACACAGCAGTACATGAATACGCACACTGCCCAAACAGTGCTGCAAACAAAGCCATCCAGCCCTTCTCCTGTCAGAGGGCCCACTGTGAGAGACTACAGTAACAGTTAATAATAGCAAGTTATTTATCACTTCAAGGCACTACAGGAGGCATTTGCAGCCTGCTCTGCCTTGAAGTTTTCTCTGCATCAACAGCTCGACTCATGTATAGGCTCAGCATAACAAAGGGACCACCTTTTTCAGCTACTTTGGCATCAAAGTACTTCATAATATCATACTAATGATAGCCAAAAAAAAACTAAGGGGAGGAGGAGCCTTAGGAACATATAGGTAGTTTCACCTGAGCTAGCCTGGGGGAGTTTTCTAACTTCTCCACAAGGACCACAAACAAGTCACATGAAAAAGTGGCAAATTTGGGCGTTATAAATGTGCACGTTCCTAATCCAACCATGCCCAATCTGCAGGTGTCCCCCGACTGTTAAAACACCACAACCACACAGGAAGAAAAGAAGGAAGGGCATCTTACCCAGAAGAGCAGGGAGGGGTGGCAGTGTTCCTATTTTAATGAGTCCAAAAATTTTACCTCCAATGACAGCAAAAAAATAAAGACACAAAATTCCAAACAGGTTTCCACCTGGGAGACATTCGGGCCCAGTGATGGACCAAACCACAGCCCAAACCAAGACCACAGCGGCAACTGGAACAGGACAAGAAATATTAATATCTAATCATTTCCAACAAATAGAGAACCAATTTCAATATTAGGTCACATTTCTTTTTCTGTTAAGGTACCATTAAATCGCAGAAATAAAAGTTCTGTACCTTAAAAATCATTATATTTTCGTATTATTAATTTTAATATATTAATATATTTAATATTATTTTTATATATTTATATTATATTATATTAATATATTTATACTTACATATTATATTAATATATAATATATATTTAATATATTTTTAATATAATTAATTATAATATTAATCGTAACACTGTTTAATATTTGACACTCCTTAAGCCTATTTCTGATTTCATAGACGCTGAGACACTTTAGAAAACAGTAACAGGAAAATCATTAGGGACCAAAAAAGACTGAGTAAACCAAAGGCCACTGTGGAAAGCATTTAACAGGTCCCAGGCTTTTAGCAAAGATTTTCACCAGTACTCATCTTGCATTTGTGCTATCTTCCTTCAGCTAAGTAAAAACTGCAGCAGGAACCTGCTGTGCCTGATACGTCTTTGAGCTAATGACTGCAGTTCTGTTTTCATTAACATATCATTTTTTTGCTAGATATGTTTGTGCATCCCTGGGAGACAAAAATCTGAACGTCATGTCTCTGGGCAGCCTAAGGTAGTATAAATTAACACAGAAAACAAAGAGGGAAAGCTCCTGAAAAGTATTACAAAAATATCTGAAAATATTATAAAATATGTGAAAATAGTACACTCTTTCCAGTTTCCCAAATCTGTTCCTACACTAACACAACAAGAACAGGCATGAATAAACATAAAGGCAGAAGAGCAAAGCAGAAGAAAAAACTTGTTGAATAAATTGCCCTTCTTGTAATCACATGAAAATAGAATAGAATATAGAATGATTTTCTATATCTTTAGCTACAGACTGTTAGTTTTCCAAACGTAATGTCTAAGAATCACAAGCGAGAGAGAATGAAGGCTGTGGAAGCAAAGCCACAAAAAATATCTTATGTTTGGAAAAGCCTGAAATAGCTGGTTAGCTGGGCATTCTGTTCTGGGAGCTTATCTTAAATAGAATGAGTCAATTTGCCTTGGAGTTACGAATCTTGGCTTTGCAAGCCTAGGATATTAAGTACAGAAGAAGTTATTACTGCAAAGTCTCATTTTTGGTGCCTTAATTCAACGGAAAGCCATCGAGTTTGTGGAAAATGCACTCTCTTTATAACCGTCTCAGTATATTCACACCAAAACTATGAGAATTAGGAAGCCTTCCTTCTACTCAGTTTAACTAAACATTTTGCATTGTCTTTTTCTTACTTACCATTTGTTACTATTCGAGACAGTAAACCCTGAGGAGGACAAGCAAATATTTGCCTCCACGTTCCTGCAGGTGCTGAAGACCCTGGTATCGGTTCTGGAGGCTGCTGAGCTGAGTGATTCAATAGAGCAGTTTCTTCTGTTTGTATATTCCCATCAGCACCTTTGGCATCTACTGTTGACCCCTCCTAAATGGAAACAATGAAATTATCTCAGAAGAGGCTCAGTATGCATTTGCAGTGACATACAACATACCTGCAATCGGTCGCAATACGCTGGATGCATCCTGTCTACTGATGGACAACATTAACTAAACAACTGCTGACTACAAGAAAGATTAGAGCTTTGTGTTGGATTTGGCATTTTCTGCTACGAGTCTGTTTTCATACGGCAGAAAGTTGTGCATATGAAAGACTGCAGGTCATTCATTTATTTACTGCTTTTAAATCCATTTCTGTGAAAGCTCCTGCACCTATGTGCAGAGCACTTGTTCAGCAACAACAGCAGGGTATTTGATGAAAAAACATCATTAATGAACTGTGCCCAGTTCGTCTTGTGTGTGAGCCAAACATTCATCAACATTTTTCCACAGTTCGATACGTTTCTGCTTCTGCAGTGGATTCTACAATGAAGTAACACTTTGCATCATCTGAGTGAGGCACTATCTTTAATGTAACTTGTAATTAACTTCTACTACAAAGCCTTGAACCAAAACAATCAAACCCACTTGTGATTATACAAAAATGAAAGAAACAGTGCAGATGGCAGTGCAAACATTACTCACACGATCCATAGTAGCAAGGCTCAAGCTGGTAAGTTGAGGTAGAAAAGAAGAAATGTTACCCTGGCAGATTCTTCCTTGAATAATGGCTTCTCGAGGCACAGAGTTTTTTAAAGCTGCTCTTTTATATTAATTCATCTACATATCGGAATTCATAACCAATATCCTTTTTGACCATTTTTGGATATGCGTCTCCCTTCATTTAAGGGTCCTTATTTTTAAGAAATTAATCATCTTTCTTCCTCTAAAATTATTCATCTTTGTGTCAGCCCATTGTCATAGCGTGGACATGGAACTCTCGCCCATGCTGCGGTTTGGCCTTCATCCAGTAGCAGTTCCACATTTCCCATTATTTTTCTATCTTTTATATATATATATGCATATATATATATATCCCTTACTCATAGTCACAGTTGGAACATCAAATCTTGTGAGCTTTCAAGCACGGGATTACTTGGTTTCCTATCCTGTGATCACCAGCTTCCCATATATATACGGATACACCACAAAGTACTTGTCTTGTGTCAGTATCATACACTTATCTAACTTAATGCAGTTTTCAAAACAGAATGTTTATTATGACAAATTCTCACAGAGGAAATTTCTCTCCACATTCTGTTCAGCATTTTGGTGGATTCAGCAAGGAAAGAGAAAGATTCTTCTAAATAAAGCTGCAATTTGAAATGCTAATTAATTACCTCACTTTTCTCATGCATGGGAATCATGCCATTTCTCTCACATACTGATGGTTCAGAATCTTCATTCACCGTATCTTCCTTCACCATTGTGGCAAAGCTAATGAATGCAATAGAGGTAGAAAACTTAGAGAAACAGGTAACAGCATTTTCCAGAGGCAACGCTTTCCTGTAATATTATTATTAATATTAATGTAAAAAAGCCCTCAAAGCCCTGTTTGAAATTTAACATCCTTTGCATGCCTGCATATGCTATATATAAGACAAAACACCGAAGCTAATAAAAAAAATAGTATTGTTTGCAAAGTCAAGCACTAAAAAAAATGTAAGTTTTAGAATCACTGTGATTTGCGCAAACATGTTACGCACTCTGTGAGAGCATGGCTGTAATATACATCTATATATTTATGTCTTCTGTAAGAACAAGAGAAAAATCACTTACTGCCAATACCTCTTGCCAGGACCACAAGCTCTGAAAGTGTCACAAAACGTGTGCACGTGGTAAGGCAAGTGACCATTTCATATAGATAGTAAGTGTAGTTTCTACAGCATACCCACAAGAGACACTTTCTTCCCAGCTAAAAATCTGATCAGATCCTGCTTGATTTTTAGTGAAATTTTCAAGGAGATAGTTCTGTTAGGCATCACCATTCAAATACACTGATTGAGTATCTCAGAAACAAAATGTTTGCTTGACTAGAGATCTAAGATACACCCAACTTATTCTTGGGCAAGACTAAGAAAAAACAGCTCTTTGTTATTGCTCATAAGCCACAGAGATCATTCTTAAGAGTGGAAAATTCTCGAGTTGAATGCAGATAATCATCATTGTATTTGCTCTAACTAGTCAATTTCTGCTGATACGTCAATGTACTAAATGTTTTGTGTGCGCGTGTGTGAAAATTTACTACAATTCCACAAGTCCGTGTCAGTAAGAGTTACACTCACAAGACTTGGTCGCATTGTCACAGTAACTCCACACCAGTGGTAACAGTACTTTTCTTGAAGTCCATTTCTCAGGCCCCATAAGCCACTCAAGTTGTGCCAAAACATTTGAGCCAAAAAATTCCCTCCTTGCTGAATTACTGGAAGCAAGTCAGAGACCTGATTCTCACCATTATCAAGCCTTCAGTTCATAATATCTTTGAGATCTGCAAAAGATTGATGCCTTGAACAAAGGTAGGGGCTATTTTAACACTTGGTTAATTTTGTTTGAGCTGTTCTGGTATGAAACTGGCTTGACACAGCTAAGACATACAGAAAGAATACAGAAAAACAGTATCAATGCGTTCTAGTGTAATGGTTTTGGTATCTCTCCCCATGGTATCTGTACGTCACTCTAATTTTGAAAGATGTGCGTGTGCTGGATGGGTAAGGGATAAAATAGATTGTTCTCATACGTGTTTGCATGGGAGATGATCCTAGTTCTCAGGGTCAGACACCTGTAGATGTGAAATACATTGATACGCACAAGGAAGAGGAGCCCACCTCCCAACAACTTCAGGGCCGGCACACACTGTTTACAACAGAGTAAAGGAAAGAAAAGACTGCAAAAGGAAATCTGCTTAGCGGGGATTTTTCCAAGGTAGAAATGAATGTCTCAGACAGCGTGAGCCTGCCCTTGTTTGCTGTGTGACAGACCTTCAGCCTTGGTTTTTGTTTTATAAATTTCCTCTGGACAGATTTCTTTGCAAATAAAATCAGATGGACTGAAGAAAGGTGGAACAGAATTCATACTCCATTAGGCCCACACTGTGAAAACTGGAAACCAGCCAGCAACATGCTTATTTCACTACAGCCCTCCGAAATGTACCTCCCTTGGCACGAAAGAAGAAAAGCTTTTTTATTACAGCTGTTGTTAGACCTTCTTATTTTATTTGTTTTGAATAGGAAGGAATTCAAAAGAGAGGGAAAGCGAAGCTCCAAAGATGACTGATGGGCAGCATGTGCTTGCCGATATTTTTAGCTCTATTGCCCTGGTGACTGTTAGCGCTATTCTGTGCATGCACACGAAGTGCCGCAGGCTCTGCCAAGAGCCACTAACGGCCAGCATTAAAGCAAAGCGTCAGCCCCAACCACCCGTCACCCAGAAGGCGTAAGCGCACCCTGATGCAACGTCCTTCCCCGCCTCCCCAGCCCGCTTCCTCCCTGCGCGGCTCCCACCTCTCCTCCTGCAGCCTGGGCTTACCTGTGGAGCGGCGGGAATCAGAGCGATCCCATGTTCCCGCGCAGCCTCTCCAACACGCCGAGATGGCGATGCGCTCCACCACGCCCGGCAGCAGGAGCAGCCCGCTGCCAGCTCTGGCTCCTCCTCCTCCTCCTCCTCCCCTAGCTAGTGCAGCACGATGCCTCCGCTATCCACAGTTGCACCAGGCAGGCTGCAAAATCGTCCCGCTGCAGGCAGGAGGGACCCGAAAGGCTTGCCGGGTGCCGTCTTCTCCTCTCGTGCCGTGCGCACCAGGCGGCAGCTTTGTTTGAACCGCGGAGCAGCCCCGAACCCACAGAGCCCGCAGCGCGGGAGAACAAGGGGAGGAATTACAGGGGGGAGGGCAAGAGAATCAAAGTGTTGGCACGTCTGTGGTGCTACCGTGAAAACATTCGTTTCGTAAAGATGCATCAAATACATCCGTCTCATCCGTGAGTGCACCTGGGGAAAGAGACAGCCCTTCTTCCTTCCTGTCGCTGAGTCACGCACTCGCACCGGGCTCTGTGAAAGCGGCTTCGATAGCAGCGCGTTGCTACTCAACTCCCAGCAGCGTTATGTAGAACTGGGCTGACAACGAATCTGGTTTCAGGGTTTTCTTTTGACCAGATTAAGTTTTCCAGGACTCCAAGCGAGGGATTTAAACACCCACCTTTCCCGAAGAGAAAATGACCTAAAATTCAGAGTCATGACCCTCCTTATCATGTGAATGGAGTGGCAGGAAAGAAACAACAATTCCCCCAACAACTCAGGGAACACAAGAGTATTAGAAAGGATTATCTTTTAATAATGCCAGTAAGCTTGAAAACACTTGATGTGTAGAGGCACACTTCAGACTTTTGGCTGTTAACACAACCCTGCAACACACGCACACAGTTAAGGAGGCAAGAGACAGCAATCACTGTTGGTGTGGTTATTGCTGTTTTTGTTTTTGACAACCAGCTCCACTGAAAAAATGCCTGTATCTGTGCTTTCAGTGCAATGTAGAAAGTGGATGCTATCTCCTTCTGTTGCAGGAGTGTTTTGTCTAAACAATATTTGAGTAGTGCCAGTGTATTACATTCACCAATCAGCTTAGAAATATTACCTATTAAAGTTCTTTATGCAATAAGTAATTTATAATGATGAATTTGAGAGAATTTTCATTTTCAAAATAGCATAAACTTCCTGCATTGCTACAAGTGTGGAGATCCCCTTCCCAAGGTAAGCCCTTTATACCATCTACAGAAGGAGGACTTTGGCCTTCACCTTAACCTCTGCAAACACCGAAACAGAATCCTGTTGGCCTCAACTTTCAACATTTGACTTTACATCAGTGAGTAGTGGTGGAGCTGTTTTGGATAACTTAGGATTTTTGTTCCAACTTCATCCTGCTTGGCTGCTGAGGTCACCTGAATGAAATGCCAGAAAGCGTAACTCAAAATCCCACAGACAAACTACACAGGATTGGAACATTCCCACTACAATTAAAGGTAAGAGCTAAAGTCCATAACCAGTCTGAGGAAGCAGGCTCCACAATACTTCTCATTTTAAATCTGTAAGCAAACACAAACAAGTTGTACAAACTGACTGATTGTACAAAGGCTGATTTGAACCAGGTATGTTCTTTATCTTTGAAATAAAATAATTTCTATTAATGCCTTACCAAACACTGAAGAACTCCAGTCATTTAAAAACGTGTCACTGTTACAAAAACGAGTACATGTTTTTCCCACTTTTTAATGACCAATAATACTCAGTAGCATTTATCTCTTAATTCTTCCCCTATATTTATGAGTTTCATACATATTTTTCATAGATATGAAAAAAAGAAATGGCATATAGCTTCATTCTCAAACAAAAAGCCATATTTATAGGAATTCAGTCCATGTCATTCATGTCAATTTTAACTGTTGGTGTAACAGATAGTTCTGGAATTCAGATTATTCATTGCCTTAGGTCTTTGGGTCATGCTTTTTTTTTTTTTCTTCTTCTCAGTATGATTCCATACCATGACAGTTTCCGATTCATAAATCAAAGCTTCATTGTGCTACTATGATCAATAGTAGCAAAAAAAAAAAAAAAAAAAAAAAAAAAAATCAATACAAACTCTTGTGGATACAATCATTTTGAGAGAAGTTTAGTTTTAATTTTTAGCAAGAACTACGTTTCTGTCTGAGAGTCAAGCAATGGAATATCTAAGCACAGAACCTAATCTGTAGAATTGATAATATCTGTCCTGTATTTGTACATTCACTAGTAAATCCTTCTGGGAGAGGAACATATTTGCTCTATCTAGAGTGGTAAAAATCTCACTCCTTTTGCTTTATACCAGAAGTAAAATATATTCTGGAAAATTCACATGTGTATCTAAGAACACTGCTTACACATATACATGTCTATCAGAGTGATATTCTTGAATAGTGTTCTGCACATGAAAAACAGAAGAAAAAGATAAGATATTTTCAAGACCATTTTAAGAGTGATTATGTCACTAATGAAATAGTTTGGGCCTCAGTTTTTCTCAGACCTCTTTGGTACTAGTAAATGTATTAATTTTGAAACTGACTGTGAAACTACATGATTCTGTAAGGCTTACAGCATGTGGAGAGCATAGTCTTAACAGAAATTCTTTACAGAGAGAGTGGTGAGGTGCTGGAACAGGCTGCCCAGAGAGGCTGTGGATGCCCCATCCCTGGAGGTGTTCAAAGCTAGATTGGATGGGGCCCTGGGCAGCCTGGTCTAGCATTAAATGGGGAGGTTGGTGGCCCTGCATGTGGCAGGGGGGTTGGAGATTCATGATTGAGGTCCCTTCCCACCCTGGCCATTCTGTGAACAGCCATTATAACAATTTATCTTCTATCATCTCTGCTTCACAAAGACAACGTCTATAATCTTCATATGCCTAAACAAAAAACACTGTGGAACCACAAGGCAGCCAGTCCTACTGCTTCTAATGGTCATAGCTTTTTAGGCTATGACTTCTTGTTGTTCAAAATTCCAACAGTCTAACTTGTCCAGTGTATGGGAAAATGGATATTGTAGTTGCAGAAAACAGCTGTGCATGTACACTGACTCCTTACTGTATGTGCAGGAATTTCTTCTGCCCATGCACTGTACATCCAGTGTCTCTGACAGTCTTGCACCTTCTATTTTGGATGTCAGTCTCAAGTCAGATTCTTTTCAACAGTCCAACACAAACTATTTTTCTATAGTCATTACTGTTTTCAGAAACCATTCTGCTAATGATAGAAGTGAGTAGAAACAAAAGTCTGCAAAGCAGGATAGATTTTCAGGTATAATTTGCAAGATCTAGTGTGTTCTCTAAAAGTAGATGTCTGTCATGAGTAACAAAATCATTTCAACCTTCACATATACCACTCCTGCTTTCTTCTGTTGTTTAAAATAAATATTAAACTTGATAATTTTTTGGCTGCTTTAAAAGTAGTCTGTTTTCTCTGGATAATTTCTTAATGCTGCTAAGAATTGTGAATGTTTAAATTCTAAATATTTTCTAGGCTGAGAATAACGATGGCATTAATTCCTTTCATTAGGTTTGCTTAAAACAAGACTGAGACGTAGAATGAGATCACATAACCATAAAAATGCACCAAATTTGTTCTAGATTACACCCTATAAATGATTCAAAACTTTGAAAACTCTTAACTGAGAAACATGATCCTCACTTTTTGCCTTTCATTGTATGGATTTCCATCTGCAGGTAGAGTTGATCACAAGCTCCATCCTCCATCAATGACAACTTCATTGCCGGTCATGTAGGCAGACTGAAATTACATAAAATATAGTATTTTTTTTAAATGCTATTTTTTTCCACAAGTAAGTGCTTTTTTAAAAAAATAAATACAAAAAAATATACACTTTTTCATACTTTTTTTTTTTTTTTTAAATAAGCTTAGAAACAGAAGCCTTTTGGCTAACTCAAGGGAGTGCAGCAGAAGCAGTATTAAAGGCAGTAAGACTAAAATACATCCTAAATGTGCAAATTCGCGTAAGATAGCCTTCACAGATTCCGCCTGCAGGAATAATGTTTTACACTATGATATCATTAGCTCCATATTTCATATTTCAGCTGAGCTAAATATGACTTAGGTCAACCAGTAAGGGGACCTAAATGAAAATTTAGATGACTTAGAATAACAAGGGGAAGAACTGAGCTGGAGACATCCTTTGCTGTATCCCATTCTGAAGCATATTGCAGAACTGGAATTCTGTTTACAGAAGATCACAGAAAACCATGTGATCAGACTGGAAAATTAGTAGCTTTACAGAAACACTGTTTGAGAACACGAGAAAGAAGATGAAAAGATTATGATAGGTGGAAACATCAAGACTGAATTAATTGCATTAAATTATTCTGCTGTGCCCAGCAGGATTGCTGGGCAAGTTCATTGGAACCTAGTTCAGTATTAGATCCATTGTGAATGTATAACATCTGAAATAAGCTTGATACGTGTTCATTAGTATTAATGGTAATTGCAGTGAACATTTAGAGTTTGGTCTATGAAAACCTCAATTGTTCTATTGTTTTCCTTAAGCCAAAATGGTAGGCTTAAACATAGCATTAGACCTCTTAGATCAGGCCTCTCTCTCATGGGTCTACACAAGTATTTTCTCTTGCTTACTGCAAGCAGGTAATGACAGTACTAATTCTACTCCCTTAGGAAAATATCTAACTGCAGAGCAAACAAAACTTGCAAGAGCAGACAAGCCCATTTCTCCTATGATTCAGAATGATCTGGGGTCAGTCAGCTTTCTCAAATTACATGGAAAAAAACCTGACTATGGCACCAAGTATGTAATGCCTTAATCACTGTCAACATTCAGAGTAATTTTTGTATCAGTTTTATTCAGTAAAGTTTTACTCAGTAAAGGTTTGGGGGTTGTTGTTTTGTTTGGGAGGTAATAATCAAGCTCATAACAAATACAAGCCCTCCTGGAACAAATTCTCTTTACTGAGAAGCAGCAAAATAAATTGGGATTGTGACAGGAAGTGTTATTGTTCCAATACTTACTTCCTCAGAAGCCAAGTACACAAAGAGATGGGCCACTTCTTCAGCAGTAGCCATCCTGCCAATCCTCTGTCTGGCTAGGAAATCTTTCAGTGCCTAGATATATAAAAGCATTTGGTATGTTGAAAATATAAAATAATTATTTTAATCCAAGTAGCATGTGATGTGTACAAAGCAATACTGGAAGCAAGCCATATGTTATAATTTTTAGCTTACTGGGTAGAGAGTGTGTGCTAGAAGAAGTTATAACGGTCACTGTTGTACAGATTTCATGGACCTGAACTTCTGGTTGCAGAATAAAGCCACTGAAGCCCTTTCTCTTTGGTGGATGATATTCCCAGACCCTTCAAATGAGTCCTCACAGTCATTGAGTTAGTACAATTAAAGATCCCAATTAATTTTTAAACACATAGGTCAGAATGCCCTCTCTATCATTGTTTTGTACTGGTCTGTGTTTACTGAGCAACAGTGACCTTCCAAGGCATTTTAAGCCTCCCATCCTCAGCAGAAATTCGCCAAGTTTTCAAAGACAATACCTACTGTTATATTATCCTTGGTACTCTAAGATAGGAATTTTCTTAGTTTGAGAAGTGCTGCAGGTTTGTTTTAGTAATTGAAAAAAGGATAAACATTGGTGCATACATGAACAAACTAATGAATTGTTTGCTCATGATATAGGCTGGTTGTTTAGCAATAGAGATCAGTATATTTGTTTAAGGACTGATACATTAATTTCATAAAAGAAATTGGTGAACGCTAGTTCTGTAACTTCCCATTTCTACTTAGCTTGGCGTGTGAACGGCCTTGTTTAAAAACTGTCTGGATGTGGTGCTGTGAAAGAAACCGCTTTTTTTTTTGGGCGGGGGGACATGATTTAGCAATGGGTTGTTTCAGTTAGGGTAGGTATGGTTAGGGTGAGGTTGAACTTGATGATCTTTAAGGTCTTTTCCAACCTGAGCAATTCTATGATTCCCTCAATGGTCCTGCTTCATGAGAAGCCCTGGAGACAAAGTAGACTGCTTCTATCTTCGCAGCCACCAGGTACAAGAATTTATTCCTCAGATTTCTCTCATACTGTTTTGGATTAGAGCATACTAACATAGAAAGTTGCTCATTATGGGCTAACAAGAAATGGAAATTTGGCAAGTTGGGGGAATACTGCTGAGTTCAGCCAAAAGTCTCTGTGATGAAACTGATGATGGAAAAATGGGGAGAAAGTAAGTGGCTGAAAACCACCAGAGGCTGCTACCATGCATGCTCAGAGGGACATTAGCATATATTAATGAATTCTTGAAAAAATGAATAGGTATGGAAATGTACTGTTTAAGTATGTCTTAACTGTTTGAACATAGAACTAGAACTCTGAGAGTGCACTTGTTTTGTCAAGTTGTCTGGTACACATCGTGAGGAACAAAGGAATGCTGCTTTCTAACACCATGTGAAAGTTCAAGAGTTTTCTTCCCAAATTTTGGATGACACTCACCTGATCTGGGTTAGGCTGGGCTTTGATTCTTTGCTGTAAAGATGGTGTGTCAACAGTACCTAAGCAAAAATTGTAATTTCAAAGTTAAAGCTCAACTTCATCAGCAATCGTAACAAAAAGTGTAGTTAATGGGTTCCATTTGTATGTCATAATACTGAAGTGTAACATCATAACGGAATTCACGAAAAGACTGCAAAACTATCAATATAGTCTAGGAGCCTAAATTTCAATAGAAGACTTGAGAATTACACTCAGTACTTTTCAGATGCTTGAAAAACAGCTAGCCTGTTACGTAGGCACCCCCTGCTTCTACATTGAGAAATATAGGTTTAACAATAAAAATACTGTGCCTCAAAATACTGTGTAATCTGTATATAACGAGCATGTGCTGGTTTAGCAAGTTGAAATTTTTAATTATAAAGTAAAAAGTTTTCTATTTTGAGAGTCAGAAACGTTTCAAATACATCATTTTTTCCCCCCCTTAGTTTCTTGTAACAATAGTTGCTGCTTACAAATCTATCTTTTGTTAATAATGTCAAATCATATTAGGCTGTATGCCTTTGATCATCCACTTGTATTAACAATGTACTGTAACAATACTTACCAGGACATACACAGTTGCATCTGATCCCTTGTTCAATGAAATCAGCAGCCACAGACTTTGTTAGACCAATAACTGCTGCCTTGGAAGTACTGTATACACATCTGTTCACAACTCCTACAGAAGGTCAGTATGAAGGCAGCACAGAAACAAAAAGTCAAAAAAGAACAGAGAGAAGTTTATTCAATATGCATCTGCTTCTGAACTGCAGTGTTTACTTTAGCTTGCCCTTGTGGAGAAGCTGTGCTAACTAGAACGCCAACTGCCAGAATTCTACTCAAGTACACACCAGAATAAAGCATAGGATTCTTCAATAACAGCAATCTGGGGAGTAGTCCAGAAAAAGTAACACTGCAAGCATACAAAGGATCATGAAGAGCAGAGTCTCCTCTTTTAGCCACCGTTACTTTTCGTTGGTAGTTATGATTGTATTGCTTATTGATTCATTGTTTCTCTAAGGAACATAAATAGCAAGAATCACTGAACAGAACTCTTTTCTCAGTTATTACATACTGATAAAAAAGATGCTACAAAACTTTCATAAAAAGATTCAAAAGCTCATAGACCATGACTTGACTGTTTCTGAAACTGCCCATGTGTTAATGTATATATATATTTTTTTTCTTCCTGCATTCCTCCTACGTTTGCCAGCATCCTCTAAATTAAGAGCAGTGCAATATTTATTGTCATTCTTACAATTTTCTAACCTGCCCCAAATATTATTATGCAGCTTTTCAACTTTTTTTTTTCTTAAGTTTTTATACACGTCACTGCAAATTATTATTACTGTTCTTAAGAAGACTGAAGACTTCGTAGCACCACTGTGTCCTTGCAGTACCACTTCACTGCCCTCATTGTGAACAGAAAGTCAGATTTGCTCACTTCAGCTGCCCTGGGGAGTACTACATACTAGGGAAAAAAAAACCAAGCATGAAGGTCTTTATTGTAGATCATCAGAAAGCAAAAATCAAAGCAAACACCTAGGCAACCTGAATAGAAGCAACCTGCACTGAACAGAGATACAAGCATCAGATCCAACACTGTAGCAAACCTTCCTTTATCAGGAGGCCCTCTGTTGTTACAAACCTTTGTTTTGATCACAAAACTTCATCTACAACAAACAAACCAGTATATTCCACTTCCTTTTACTGTAATTAAGCTGTAATTAAGAGCAACCCATTCTGTGTGCTGACTGTGGAATTACTACTGTACGTAACTTAACTAGAGCATGCTTCATCAGGAATACACACAAAGGATCAAAATCAAGGGCATTTGTTACACATATAAAAAAAGTTCTCTCTAGAACAGATATACAAATTTTTACAGAACACAGTGTCAACATGATAATTTAAGACTGATTTATGTAGGAATCACTGTAGAAAGCCTCTCACCTTTAATGCTGGATGCCACAGAAGACATATTTATAATATTTCCAGATTTCTGTTTAATCATCTGCAAAAGAACATTTACATCATTCAAACTGTTTTGTTATTTGCAGGCCTAGCAGAATAGCCAATAGCACCAACAGAATAGTCCTGTATACAATTGAAATGCAAGATAATGAGTCATAGGCATGAATATGTGCTCATTTATTTTTAATTTGTTATCTGAAGTAATAAAACAGATTCTGAAACTATCACTGAGTACTCTTGCCCACCCCTAGGATTTACCACCTAACCAATTGACAGGATTATTGAAGTGACACAACTGTAGCTTATCTTGTTCCAATTCACATCAGATAGAGCGGCTAAGGCTTAAAAAGAAAAAAAGAAAAAAAAGAAAACCTTTGAAGTGTGCTTGCGCTATAACCTTTTCAGGCATCTCAAAACCTGAAGTGTCTAAAGCTATTATAAACAACCTTTAGAAATGAAGATTAACTAATAAAAGTAAGGACTGGAGAAGAAAAAAAATTAGGCATCCAGTAATGGTCACAGCTACCTCTTTTGGCCTTTGCATTTACAGAAAAAGTTGCACAGCTATATGCTTATCTCAAATTGCAGTCTGTGACAAGCAATAACTTAAAACAGTCATATCTGATTGCAATGCAGAGAGCAACAAAGCCTTACTTTAGGAAGGAATGTCTTGATCATTAGATACATGCTGCGAACATTGAGGTTCATAGTAAAGTTCCAGTCTTGTTCTTCACAATCCAGAATGGTCCCATGATGAACAAACCTGGAATAAGTACACGATTACTGTGTAAGGTTTACATTTCTATGGCTTTTTATGCAATTCTGCCATTACCACTTTGTAGTATCCTTCCAATCCTGAAAATGCAGGAACAAGAGCCCTTTTGAAGGAAGTAGCAGTGTTTTTCATCAGATGAGTATCAGGGACACAAAGCAGACCAATGAGCAACAAAACATTTGCTAATAAGGAAATTAAAACACAAACACATGTTTAAACAAAGTGTTGTAAATCCACTGATTTTGCTCATTGTTGCAGAAGGAAGGCTAAATCCAACAGTATAGGGAATCCACAGAGTAGAGAAAACAGAGTTGAGAGCCATAGTATCTTGGCCTGGGTAACACGGCCACAAACAGTTCGCACAAAAAGTTCAGTTTTGATGAAAATATATATTTTAAGGATATAAAATGCATTACAACAACAACAACAACAAAATGGATTTAGGTAAAAGAAAGTTCTGGAGGATAGGAAAAGCTGAAAAAAGAAGTAGCATGAAGTAGAAGATGGTTACCCTGCAATATTACAGAGGACATCTATCCTTTCAATTTCCTCTGCCAGCTCTTCTATCTCTTGCTTTTTGGTGACATCCAGAACCCGTATTTGAATGCCTAGAAAAACATGGTTTTAGTTTAACTGGTTTTGGCTAAGAATTCGTACTTTATTTTTCTCAAGTGCTGAGGACACTGCACCTCCCATTCAAGTCAGTAGCTTGCCAGGAACAGACACCTCTCAGTGGTAAGACTTGGAGACTTACTGAAAGCTCACTTCACATGTGCAATGCTTAAAATAGGAATGGACAGCAGAGCATGGTATTCAAGTTTTCAGAAAGGAATTAAAAATACATTAACTGACTTAACAGCCACGTAGTATCACACAAACAAATAAGCTAATGTAATTTGCCATACAAATGACTTCCTCCTATAAATCTGAATTCCATTCCACTATATCCTCAAGCCAGGCAACTACAAAACTTGTATAATCCTAACAAGTTTTCATGCCCACTGTTATCAAATATTTATTACTTGGAACTAATTACATGTCTCACAATCACATTACCCTCTGTATACATGTAGTTCAGAATACTATGAAACAGATTAATATTTAATGAGGAAAAACGATTTCATATAAAGCATAGATAACTTTGGTGATGACACAGCTATCAAAATAGAAACAAAGAAAATCCAGCAGAAATCAGAATGAGTGTAAAAGGAGAAGTACTGCAGTACACTGCAGTAGTAGGTACAGTTAGGCTCCCAGGACACTACTGGGTTGCAGCATGGCCTTGGCATACCCTGCATCTAGGACTAAGAGACATCTAGTGCAGAACACTCAAGCTCCAAAAGATTTTAAAAAGCAACAACAACAAAAAAAAATCCACCACCCACAATTTATTCGTGTGCAAGCAGCAGCGACCTACAGTCTAAAAGAAGTCTACAGTTACCTATTGTGAGGATGTAAAGTGGAAGCAGAGTTTTCAGGAGTCCACAGAAGGGTGAAAGGCAAAATAAAGAATTTGGGAAGTCTGACTGAATGCAAAGAGGGGTGTGGAGTTTATTTTTTGTGCTTCTAATGGACTACTAGTTTAAAAACATGAGGTCAGTCATGCTGGAACAGAGGCCTACAGAGGTTGTGAAATTTCCACCTGAGTGGTCCTGAGTAACCTGCACCAATCAGACTTGCTTTGTATAAGAAACAGGTCTTAGCAACCTCCGGGGGGCTCATCCAGCCTACATCTGTGTCTTTTGAAGCAAACTGACAAGTCCATGAACATGCTTGACTTGCTTTGGTTAAATGATACAGACGCTTCTGAAGAGATTTGTGTATGATGATGTAATTAGTAAGACTACAGGCTAGTGATTAACATAAGCAGTAGAATTACCTCTTCTGGACATGATTCAAAGACCACAATGTGCCAAATCTTGAAGAAAGAGTTTAACTAATCACAAATCAAATGGATGGAAATGGCTGCAAATGGATGGAAAAATTGCTTTTTTTTCCTTCTGAGTACTAGCACAGGGAAAGCAAAACACACTTCAAATTGTAACACTTTCCTAAGCATGCTCAGAACAAACTGGTGAAGTCCCAGATTTCTTGAAGAATTACAGCAAGACTGCTTGCAGTGAACTCCAGTCAGAGAAGGCTAACATTCACATTAAAAGCTGCACCAGATAAGTGTTTTTGTTTATTTTGCTGTCACACTGTAATAGGAATTCATGAAGTTGACACCCAGTGATCACTGTCCTCCATCACCTTAAGTTAAAAGCACCTTTGGTTGTGAAATACAATTTTCTTGCTTTTTTTCTTTCAAGAAAGAATAACTTTTTAATAGTGTCCCACATTCGTACATCTCTTGTAATTAAAAATCATAGCTACTGAAAAATCTTTTCCTTGAAGCAGGTGTTTGCAATATGAGCTGGAAAGCAACTTTCAAGCCTGAGCATTTGTACAAATAAAATAAGCTCACTGATTGATGTAATTAGTTTCCAAAGATATGCCAATTCCTATTAGACAGTTATCTTCTAAATGCTTTCCTTGCTGAGTATGGACCAGGGAAATGCAAGGCACGAAATCTATTTGTATAGCTGGAGATTAGTTCCTATAATCAGGGATAAGCATTCTGTGTTTTTCACATGATATTTTCAACAGTCACTCCAGTAATCTTAAAAATAAATGAATAAATAGAAGTAACAAAGCATTCTGGAAGGAGGAAATCAGCTGCTTCTTTGACACAAGAAACACAGTTATTCCACA
Source organism: Lagopus leucura (assembly GCF_019238085.1). Lineage (NCBI taxonomy): Eukaryota > Metazoa > Chordata > Aves > Galliformes > Phasianidae > Lagopus > Lagopus leucura. Next base: position 40,611,993 of record NW_024962264.1, read on the forward strand.
CTCCCAGAATATCCTGTCTGAAACACTGATAATTGAAACATTTTACGTGTAATCTCTGCCATTATACACCACAGACTAAAGTAATGACAATAGCTAAATGATTACTCTCCATGTTTGCCACGCTTTTGTGGCCAGCCTACAACAATATTTATTATATTTGAACTAACGCTTACTGTAGATGATTTACCTGGATACTTCTCCAGTTCTTGCAGCTTAGTCTTATTGATGTCTGTAGCAATGACTTTGGCTCCTTCTTTAGCAAAAGCCTGAAGAATATAGTAAGAGATGTAGTTTGTTTTTAGATATCCCATATCTTACAAGAACAAAAACAGGTACTGAGATAACCCTGCTAGTTTCTGTCCACTGAGGAAGAAGGAAATAGCAGGGGCAGAACTTGTCAAAAGCAATAGTCAACAAGAAAAAAAAAAAAAAAAAAAATAAATCAATAAATGCTTTAAATTTTATTTTAACAATAACAAAGACATTTAAAAGGGTTTCTCTCACTTTCAGAAATTTAAACAGCAGCAAGCATACGTGATACGTATTACATTGACTCTATTGTTCCCTGATTTTTTCAGTAAGTAGTTCTGGCTTCATCTACAGCTTATTAATTTAAGAACTTGTTTGGTGCAGGTGTTGTTGCACATGCTAGCATCAGACATCCAGCTTAGGTACAAGAGAACAAATTTTATCTAACTCACGATAGCAGTGGCTTTTCCAATCCCTTGTGCTGCAGCAGACAGAAGTATTACTTTCCCATCAAGCCGCCCCATACTGCTGGCCTGTGCAAACAGAAACGATGAGTCTAATACAAAGTGAGTCAATATCATCCCCTGGGAATCAGGTGCAAATTCATTCCATAAACCAAAACACAATTCAGAGCATCTATACTATCAAGTCACAAAGCACTCTTCTGGGGTGCTGAGTCAGCCAAGGTTCTGAGGGGGCACTGCCTCAGTCTTGCATTTATAAGGACCAAAATGCATTTGAGCTCAAAAGCCAAGCTCTATTTTTATCAGACTCAAAACCTCATTTAAACAAGAAAAAAAAAAATGATGAGACAGAAGTAAAATAGCTTGTAATCTAGCATCTCCACTGTACACTGTATTCTTAGAATGCAGGTCTTTTCTATTTCTCTCAGACTACTATATTCAACTTCCTAGATGACAACACAATTTGCACAATACCCTCCAGGACTCTGTGAAATGCATTTTTTCCATTACCTAAGGCTGGCATTTGTCCACTTTGAATTTTCTTGAGGATCTCCCAGCACAGAAGATTCTCAGCTCCACAGAGTAAGAGGATGAAGATAAATGAAAATATGAAAATCCCCCCTCACTTTTACCACATCATTTGACATTAGAGAACTACTGAAGATGCTTGGGGCAAAAGGTGGGGAAGTTTTTTGTTTTTTTTTTTTTTTGAGTGCTGGATGACACAAATAACCTTCCAGGAGATTTCACCTTACTCAAGCTGTGGAAACCAAAAGGCAAAGTGCAGTTTTTTTCTCTGCCTAGATAGACACTTTCAAAGGAGTTATTGTTTGAAGTATACAGTGGTGAAAACAATCAAGCAACTGAGCTTCCCTATGTAGCTATGAGTGTAGGAATGTGTCCCTAAACCCTTAAGTTTTTAAAATATGAATCCAACATGCTGAATACTTCATTTGAGTTGCATACAAACACCGTTACTTCCCCTACATTAGCAACCAATACCACCGAGACAGTCAAATTCACTCTGTGATTTGTTAGTTCAGTTTAGGTTTTTACATCAGATTACTCATTCAATTTTGACTTGAAATCTTTCTTCCCCAGAAGCTTTGCTCCCCCCCCCCCCCCCCCCCTTTTTTGAGGCAAAACTAGTATATTTCTCCAAAGGTTACTGATTCAACATGGAACAATGGACTTCATTCTAAACAACTTGACTAAAAAGTTATTTCTGCTGTAATACAAAAGCATTATCTCACTTGACTTAAAGTCAGCCTGACATACATTTTTTCCAACCTAATTTTAGGGTTTTGCTGATAAAAGAACTGACACAAACGTAAAGAAAAAAAGCAAACAAAAACAAAATGACAAACCACCAAAATAGTCCACAATGTAAGCAGTAAGAACATGCATTTTTTTTTTTAACTAGAGAAAATTAAAAAAAATTGCATCTCTTTTTTCTAATTTGTGAAAGGCACAACACCTTGAACATAATTTTTTAGGTGAATAAAATGACGCATCTTAGGATGCCTCTGACATATGCTGTATCACTACATGAGATTGTGCCTGTGTTAGCAATTTTTTTTTCATTTTAACATGTGAAGATTGCAAAGTTAAACAGAGTAAAATGAGATCAATGTATACAATGAGGTAGCACTACCTCTGCAATGTACTGCACTTATAGCAAAAGTCCCAAGTTTGCTCAAAGCACTCAGTCAAGGCTGTGTAAACTCATTCTTTGCTGTTACACACATTTTCAATATTAAAAAAAAACAACCACCAGCTGAAGTACTTCCTCAAAACACCATTTAGATGTAAAATGCTTTATAAACACATTTTTGATCTGACAATGAGTTTTTGTGAACATTTGACACACCAATTCTATGAAGCTTTTGAAACGAAAGATTAACAGCCACTCACCAAAAGATCTCAGCCAGCTTGGTATGTGCAATGACCTTTGTTAAAAAGGAAGTCTTATGACTTTCCTGCTGTGCTTGTTGGGAGTTGTAGTCTAACTGGAAAGTTTCTCTATGATAGTAATTTCCTGTTGAAACACGAAGATGCTGCCATCTAGTGAAACTCAAGACTTCAAGTATGATTTTCTTCTGCACAGTGCAGGGACAAAGAAGGATCATAACGATATCAACCAAAAAAAAAATAAGGCTTTGTAACTCATCTGCCTCAAAAAAAAAAATTAAGTTTTTTAAAAAGCATTTCTCCTCCTCTCCCACTTTTTTGTCTACTGAATTGAGACAGACCTGAGCAGTACATTTGTTTTTCAGCTCAAGCACAAGAGAAATCTCCAAATCTTTTATTATTCCAGAAAGCAATTAATACAGTATAAAACTGTAAAAAGCAAACAAAAAACCCTAGAAAAACAAAAGAAAAAGCAAAACAAAAAGCAGCACAAGACAGCAGTGCCAGATATGCCTTCCACCCTTCTGAAAGATAGAATTTTTTTTTTTTTTACATGAAGTAGAAGAAGAGGAAAAGAAAACTGTGATAAACACAGGAAATTTTTTAATAAATAATTTGAAATTGTAAAAAAGAAAATCCCAAAACCACGCCAAAACCCAAACTGCTTGCATTTATCAAAGTTGGGGAAATAAGATACCCCTGCATATTCACGACTCTAGTAAGACACTGAATTTAGTAATTGTATTTCAAGACTGTTAGCTGAAAACACCCAGGTTCTAAAGCTTGCCAATATGCATTCCAAGTCAAAATTTTAGAAATTCAAATACTCAAATTCAAAAACTCAAGTTTTGAGTGCCAAATCTCTCCCATATAGGAGGGAAAGGATCTATTCCAACACTTCCTGTCAAAGCAAAGAGTCAGAGAGGAAGAATTAAGCAAAACACTGGTGACACAGATTTGTGCATTAGTAATCCACAGAAAGAGACTGCAACAGGCAAGAAACATGATGATAGAAGTGCTCTGATTACTAGAAAAAAAGCGTCTTTAGACAGTGAATCAGCATCCCCAGATCATAGCATCACATCACTACAAAAGTGAAGTGTTTAGATACTTAAAACATTAAAAGTTTGTCAGAAGAAACCTTTTCATACAGAACATTAAAATAGGCTTCAAAATTCAGATGAGTAGGATAGTAAAACATAGTCCATGTTACGACCCCAATTGTCCAGTTTTATTTTCAACTCATAATAGCAACAGGATAGTGTCAATCAGATCGACTGCTTACTGTTTGAAAAAGAAAATAATCCAGAACCCAATTTCAAGCAGGAAATAAAAGTATATTCAAAGATGACAAGAAAAACAAGTTATTTTTGCACCATAGTTTACTGAACTGCAGAAATATTTTCAAGAATTTAAGAGAAATCCTACAAAAAGAAAACAAACAAATTTAGTTGCAATATCCAAATAAAGAGGTTAAAGTTGCAGTGAAAAATGTAGTATTAAGAAAAAAAATATTAACTCGGTATAAAAACCATCTGTTGAGAAACAAAATGAACTAATGAGTAGATACAAAGCACCCAGAAGAGGACTGTTACAAAAATGCCAAAGAAGTTTAAGATCAAGAAGTTTCACAGTAGATCAGTTTGTGATCCATTCTTGTGTCCGTTTTTCTTCAGTACGTTAGCTTTACTTCCTTTGCTACACAAAACAAAAGCAACCAAAGGAGAACATCAGCAGGTTGCAGGTAACATGTCTACTTTCCCATTTTTGTTCTTGTTTTAAAGCTTTTCCACTTCTGGGAAGTAGTAGTTCCAACACAAGGGACTGGCACGCCATCAGGGTTCTTCTCACAATAGATGGCTTTAACCTGAAGCAACCATTTTCCATGTAGCTAGATTCTGATTGTAGCCATTGTAAAGGCAGCTAACAACAGAACACCTCTATTGGGTGTTACAGTCAGAGACTTTATCTTTCTCTGAAGTTTCAAACCACTTCTTAAGATGGTCTTCTGTGGACTCCATTCCTGCAGGTTGTGTATCTGTACAGAAAATAAGAACATTAAAGTGACATTTTCCCAATTAGACAAGCAGTAGGAATATAGCAATTTATTCTCGACTAGTTTTAAACATCAGCTAGCAAAACTTGCCTCTGAGAAGCATGGTGCTGTGAAGAAAGCTATACTATTACCTAGTTGGACTTCACAAAAAATGGCAGTGAGTCATTCTTTCTGCATGTCTGCCAGTCTAATCGTTGTTAAAAGTCTTCAGCATGCCTGCTGGAGCTTCATGAAAGCTTTTAGAAGCAGGTTGATGAGGGCAGTAGCACTAATATGCTAAAATCACTACACTTCCCAGAAATCACCAGTCCAGTAATAAGAAATATCAGAAAATATCAAAACAGCTATTACAGCAGCTAGAGACTGCCATGCTGGCAAATTCAAAATCCAAGATCAAAAATCAATAATCTTGATAAGGAAATATTACAAAGTAGGCAACCAGCAGTTAACTCTGAATAGATGATAGCACAGTCTGTGAAAATCAGTTTTGTCAGAAGTGTGTGCTTAACTGGTGTAAAAGTTAAAAAGCAAAAGATTCTAGAGCATCATTTGACACAATATTCTACCTCTTGACTTTATAAAGCAATTGGTCATCAGCACTTTCTGTGAAGCAAAAGAAATAATAAGTTTGCCTAATCTTCAGGAGGTATGTGTCCTAAGTATTATTCAGGTGATGTAGAGCACGGATAATCTTGGCACCAGCTGGGCAGCCCTTTAACAATCTGCTGAATAGGCATTCAAAAAAGCTGCTTCTATATGTTTCAGGTCTGATCAGGGAAAGTACAGGACATCTACTCTCAAAGACCACCCCTTATATTCTGTCTCTCCTAATAACTTTAATAAGACACCACCATGTTACATACCTATTAGTGTACTTAAGTTGGAATTATCAAAGAAGTTTGTTGGACATGTCAGTGGCAGAGGCTTTGATATGTACTGAGTCACAGTTTCCTGAGATACAGACTCCTTGGAGGGTGAAGCTGGCTCTCTAAGGGAACGTGAGACTGTCTTCTTTGGAGATCTTGGTACTGTCTCTTGAGTAGCCTCTCTTGAAAATCGTTCTCTCAATTTTAGTGCTCTTTCTTTCCATTTTCTAAGTTCCTCCTTCAGTTGAAGCTCATTACTGAGTAGGAAAAAAAATTCCAGCATTTCATTAATAAAAACCTTCAGTTGTTCTCTGAAGTAAAAGGAGAAACACACACACAAATACATAACTAGCTTAATACAAGTTTAGACTTGCTACATTCTTTTGCATCTTAAGAGGAGCAGTTATTCAGTTCTACAGGTTTCCTAGAAAGAAATGGTGATAATTACTTACTTGATGCTTACCATTTTTATGCTTACCTTAGTAGAATATCATTTTGTTTCTTCAGGTACAAGTTTTCTTTCTGCAGCTTAACTTGTTCAGATTTTAAAACAAGCATTTGTGTGCTCTGCACAATACCACTACCACCACCACAAGTAATGGGGATGGGCATTTGGGATTTCTGGGGAACTTCTTTTTCAGACATTACTAGAAAAAATTTCATACAAATATGTGTATTATTATTACAATGCTTAAAAATCACATCAATATATATTTTAGATATGTCTATACAAGATTTCTTCCTGTAGTCTTATATGTAAAGCCTCAATAGGTTACAAGTGTCGTTACAACAGCTATTTTTAAAACCCACTGTATGGGAGCTGTTGAGTCATGGCCTGAACCACTGATTGATCACCTGAGGAAAGGACTGGGTCAGCCCAGTGGGAGCACAGGTGAAGGCAATTCAACTCCTTTGTGGAGTCCCTTTCTGCAAACCTAGATCCTTGGATACAGATGAGCATTCTTTCCCTGTTTCTTTTCCTATTTTCACACAATCTATCTAGCTGTAACACCAACCTTAACACCCACCATCAGTAATCACATTGCCAGGGAGATATTAAGAAGCATAAGAGATGCTTCATTGGGCCATTTAGTTTAATGTAGTTATATAGTTTGAGTTGTATCTCTGTGTAGGGATCCTCAGTACAGGAGAGGCACGGATGAGTTGAAGTGCATCCAGAGTAAGGCCACAAAATGTGACTGAAGGGATGGAGAACCTGTCCTACGGAGACTGGCTGAGAGAGCTGGAGCTGTTCAGCCTAAAGAGAAGGATCTGAGGTGACCTGATAGTGAACTTTCTGTATGTAAACAGTGGCCACAAGAAAGGTCTGTTGTGATAAGACAAGGGGAAATAGTTTCAAACTAAAGGAAAGGAAATTTAGATTGAATATAAGGAAAAAGATTGTTTTTATAATAAGAGTATTGAAGTATTAGAACAGGTTGCACAGAGAGATATGGTGGATGCCCCATCCCTGGAGACATTCTGAAGATAAGGTTGTTCAGAGCCCTGTCCAGCCTGATCCAGTTATTGGTGTCTCTGTTCACTGCAGGGGAGTCGTACCAGCTGACCTCTAAAGGTCCATTCCAATTCATACAGTTCTATATTTCTAGTTCTAATCATAGAATTAGAAACATAAGGCACTACAGCTGCAGCAGCTTATCATTATGATTGCTAGTATAACTGGAGAAATAAACAAAAAACACCAAAACAGTACAAGACCTGCTGTGATTCTAATACATTGCACATGCAGTTACTGTATTTTTACCTTCTATCTCTTCCAAAGCACCTAACCCTTCTCATATCTTTTTGAAGTAAAAGGCCTGCATCCCAATCTGGAATTTAAACTACGTAACATTAAAACTGAATGCTTAATATGAAACAGTCCCTTATTTATGTCTTGAATTTACCAGTAACATCTTGCTCTTGTTGCGCTCTTCTAAGTTCTTCTTTTAGCTTTCTTAACTGTTCTTCTTGGTGTTCTGCAAGAGCTTTATAATTAGCAAGTCTGCGTTGGTGGGAAGGCGGGGGGGGAGGGAAAAAAAAACAACACATTTTAAGCTTAGTAATCTAAGTTGCAGGAGAACTATTTGATTTTTCAATTGAGCTAACAAAGAAAAATGCATAGAAAATAAAAACAACACATATGACTAACTCTACACCTGGCTGTCCGCTAGGTTTTAGTTAAAGTGCAGGAAAGCAGAAGTTTGAACTGAATTAATTCTCTGTCCAGTGAGTTATAGAGTGCTCCCAGTTGCTGTTTCTCCCACACATTTGTCAGAATTTTGATTTATGTCTGAACTTAGCTTGTTAGAGACATTAAAAAACGTTGAGAGTGCTGGTCTTGCTCAGACTAGAGAAGAGAAGGCTTTGGACCTCATTTCAGCCTTCCAGTACTTAAAGGAAGCTTATAAACAGGAGAGGGAGTGACTTTTTACACAGTCTGATTGTGGTAGGATTGGGGGAATGGCTTTCAACTAAAGGAGGGGAAATTTAGGTTAGAATTTAGGAAGAAATCGTTTATTTGGAGAGTAGTGAAGCACTGAAACAGGTTGCCAAAAGAAGTTGTTGATGCCCCATCTCCGGATGCATTCAAAGCCAGATTGGATGGAGCCCTTGGCAGCCTGATCTGGTGAGGGCAACACTGCAGGGGGGTTGGAAATAGATGACCTTTAAGCCATCTTCCAATCTAAGCCAATGATTGTACAACTTCAGTGGGTGTACAGGGAAAGAAACTGGTAATCAGCTTGAGATAAATATGATTTTTTCTTTCTCTGGAATGCAGATAGAATAAAAACCTAAGACATGTAAAGCTGAATGTTTACTACTTATTTGTCAGGTAAGGGTTGGGAATAGGTAGTTAAGAAGCATGAAAAGATAAACTTGAACTTACTTCATATCAAAAGAGTTTGATTGCTTCATTCTTTCCATATCACATTTTACTAATTGTGTTTTGAGCTGATCAATTTCTTCTTTGTATAACTCAGCACCTTTATCTAATTTTGCCTAAAAATAAAATAGCTAGTATAAGTTAAGGATTCTTACAGAGCAACGAATCTGGGGACTGCTTTGTTTATTCTTGTGTACCACATCTTGCAGGACAAAATTTGAACAATAGTTATTCTAGAGTACAAACACCCACATTATCAACTAGCAGCATAGCAGTAGTTGCTGTCCTAACTTTGGTATAATGCACACACTCACATATTAGCTTCTAATACCATAACATGCGTTTTGTCTTTGAAAGTTGCATTGGTAGCAAGTGAAGCTGAATACTAAACATGCAAGTAGAGTGTTTTAACATTAAGAATACCATGCAGAATAGATTGACTAAAACTCTCTCCCTCTCTCTCTCCCTCTCCCCATGTTAGAGAAAAATGAGAAAAGAATTTGGCTTATACCTGAAGACTCTGATTCTCTGTTAGGGAAGTTCTGAGGCACTTTTCTGTCTCATTCAGCTTAGCTTGTAGCTGGGTGAGCTCACTTGAAGCTGTTGTTATCCTTATCTGTGCTTGTAACTTGTTTATCTTGTCATCTTTCTCTCTGAGATTTTTTCCTGCTTCATTTACTGAATTTTCTAACCTTTGGAGTTTTACTTCCAGAGCCTATTGAGATAAGCAGTTAAGACCACATACTGTTACACTGATAACACAACAAACCCTCCTCCCCCCCCCACATGCATTGAGGGGGAAAAAGGAAAAAAAAAAAACCACCAGAACAACAAACAAGGAAGAGTCCCCATACATTATATAACACTGTTCACTGGTTTTGTCATCTGATGGCATTCTGGAACACTCAAGTCTAAAAAAGGTGATTTGAGTGTGAGTAACTGTAACATTAAGTATGACAGAAGGAAAGAGTTCAGTTCCTAGGAATAAAGATAAAATTCTTCCCCTGCTTCCAGTTGTAGGGAATACTATATATCTAACAAAGCTTTAAGAGTACCATATAATTAGAATCTATACTTCAGAAAAATTTGGGTGCGTTCTGTATACATTTATAAACTGACATTTATTTGAATACAGAAAACAGACAGTTAAAGTAAATCCCATTACAGGCAACAGTTTGTCCTTTCTTTCACTTTGGGAATAAAAATAAATATACAAAAGCAAAGCATATTCTGTGTGGCAGAGATTTACAGCTACCAAACTTTTCAGTTTATGGTACTCCCATCTAGAAAACAAGCATTGAGTAAATTTTTGCACCTTTATATCTTGTTTTGCAGCCTTTAGTTCAGTATGAAGTTTGTAATTTTCTTCTTCTAATGGAAGATGAGCAGAGCCACCAGGGGCCAGTTGTTGTTTCAGGGTGTTTAGATCCTGAAGCAACTGTTCAGATTTCTCTTTTCTCTGTTTCAATTCAACCTCAGCATTCTTGGAGTATGTCAAAGTTCTGTCATCCAAATCTGAAGAAAGTTGAAGGAGTATCTGAAAAATAATGTAATACAGATAAAATTTCTGAACAAGCTAGAAATAAGAAATAGGAAGTTTGCCTGTGTTAATTGTACATTCTTGATTCTGTGTCCAATCTGAAGACACTTTCTACCAGAAATGAAATTACTGACACTCAGAAGTGCTCAGAGGGCTGGAGCATCCCATGAATTTGAAAGCTGGAACTGTTTAACGTCAAAGGAATGCTCCAGGGAGACCTTATTGTGGCCATTCAATACTTTTGGGGGTCTTACAAAAGAGATTCATCAAGATTCCAAGGCTAACAGCTTTACACTAAAAGAGGGTAGACTTACATTGGCTAGAAGGAATAAATTTGTTTACACTGAGCATGGTGAGATGATTCAGCAGTTGCCTCACCACCTGTAGTGTTCACACTTAAGCAGCATGGAGCTTCAAGCAACTTGATCTAGTTAAAGACATCTCTGCTCAGGACCAGGATGTTAAGAGTTGATTTTTGAAGGTCTCTTACCATGAGTTGTGTTCCCTACCCAAATCATAATGTCGCTATGAGGAGCACAATTGTTTGGATACATTTTTGCTAGAATCCATTCACTGACTGAAGACAAGCACTTAAGAGAAAACATGCCCACTGGACTACTCTAGAAACCAGTGTGTTTACCATACCACATAAAGATGATCTTCATACTTATTAGGTGATAAGTGCACCAGTTTTTCTTTTAAGCAACTGGTTTGATCCGCAGAATGTGTCTATCAAGGACTTCTTCCTAACAACCTATCAGCATTGGAAAATCCTGGGGAACTCAAGGCTGACAGTTAATTCTACAAAAGAAGTCTTTTTTCAATGAGCTGAACTTAGCAGGGTAGAACTGAGTCACAACACACACAGGAAGAGGGTGATGAGCTCTTCATACTCCAGATCAATACCAGTAGAAGATATATAGTATCAATAATCTTAGGAACAAACGTTTGCTGGAGGTTAAGAAAACTGTTTTTAAGAACTAATCAAAAGATAGAAGATACCTTCCCATAACCTGTTTTTTAAGAGTTGTTTGATGTGCTTATCCAAAGATGAAATCTCATTAAATTTAGTTTATAAAGCATTTCATTTTGCATAACATCACCTTTTTTTCCCCCCATATGTAGAATGGGTAAGAAAGGAGCAAAGGGAAAGGACAGCTGAATCAACAGTAATTTATAAAAAAATACAACTAATTTGACTTTCTGAAGGTAGAAAAGGTACAAGAATATCGATTACAAGCCAGTTTTATAGAAAACACGTTAGCCATGTTAAAGGTCATTTGTAAAGAACAGGAAATCCTGCAGGTATTAAGCCTTGAGAATGTAAATGCATCAGGCTGGCAAGTTCTGCAAGGAACATTCAAACAGTTAAAAACCTTGTTTCCAAGATTCACGGTGTTAAAAAGCAAACTATCATGGCTTTCTGCAGGTATTCCATGTCATAACATCATGCAAAGCTGACAAGAGCTGGAACAGCTGCCAGGAAGCTGCAGTTCCTGCTGCTGGGTAGGAAGTGCGAAACTGCAATTCCCAGCAGCCCTGTAATTACCATGTGGTTTCTGGGAGGAAAAGAGGTGATGTAACCACGGCTCTATTTCCTTCTGTAATGCCATCCACAGCACAGCTAGAAAGATAGCTCTCTCCCGTTTATTTGACTTGCTACCCTTCATTCTTTTTATGTTGTTTTATCTCATATTCCTTTACCATTTCTAGTAAATCAGTTTCTCTGTTACCTCAATCTAGCTGTACTCTCATCTTTTTGTCTTCCTGAGGGTTTTGGAAGGGAGGCCCCCTGCCCCAGAAGCAAGACCACAGGAACCATGACAAACATACTGAAAAACCTGCCACATGCACACAATTATCTCCCAGGAAATCTTTTTAAGCAAAAGTTTCCAATTTAATTGCATGAGGGAAAAAAGTCTTAAAGAAATCTTCTAATTATTCCCACATTTTACACAGTTAAATACTAAAACAAGTGCTGATAGTAATTAATAAATGAACTTCAAAATTTTTTTTTGTTTGTTTTCAACTAGATTACAGAAATATTTAACACAGTAATCACATTAAATACATTTTTTATGAATCAAGTTTTTATTTACCTTTCCCTTTGGAGTCCAGAATTTAATGACTTGTAAAAGCCTTTCGTTATCCTTCTTTAACTCTTCTTTAAGTTCTTCAGTATTACAGTGGTGTCCTGAACAAGTTTCCCAGAATTGTCTCGTTTCCATTCTAGTACTTGCTTCCTGCTGCAACTCTGCCTTGATGCTGAGAAGTTCACTCTCCATTTCTGATATATCTTTGAGGATGATCTTCACAGAAAAGGGATCAAGTTAAAATATTGTTTTGTTAGGTGTATATATATACATATATACACACACACACACACGTTTGCCCCCTCAGCTACCTATATATAGAAGAAGTATGTTTTAGCATCTAACTATTCCATTTTTGCTAGGCTAAAAGGAATTTCGCCATCCCCTAATGGAAAAATCAGACAATCCAGGCTCCTGGGTGCAGGTGGAAGGTGAAAGTGGAAAAATGTTTGTTAGTGAAAATTCATCTAATTGCTAACAGAAATCATCTCAGTATCACATTTCTATGTGATCACATAGAAATATATTCTACAGGGCAAACTAGTAAACTGTAGTCCAAAATTTTTTTTTAACTTAATTTTTAGCCACTTTATCAATCTAAATTCTTTTTATGTAATTGGGTAGCGTTAAAAAAGAATTGCTTTTCCCCCCTCAAATTTTAAAAAACAATGCCCATTAGACTAGTGCAACCATGTTAGATCATGTCTTGAAATACCCAAGTCATTGAAAATTTTAAATCATACCTGTGTATTCAAGTGCAAACTCTGCCACACTTCAACATTTAACTTGTGCGAAGATATTTCATTCTGATTCAAATGACACTTCTTCAAGCACTGAATTTGAACTTGTAACTGATGTTGTTTTTTCTTTTCTTCATACAATTCCATTACATACTTACTAACAGTAGCATGATAATCCTTCTTCTTTGAACAAACACGACCGAACAAAAACTGTAAAACAACAACAAAAAAAGAATGTTAGGTAGCTTATGTGAAAATAGGAGATCAGGTTCTTTAAGAATACTAGTCAAACCTTTCTTGTTAAACATTTTAGGTAATGGTATTTATAAAGATGACTGATATTTTTATTACCAGAACTTTCATTCTATCATTATTTTGCCTCCCTGCCTTCCTTCTCCCTCCCTTTCAAAGTAAATAAAAAAACCACACAAAAACTACGTGTTTTACTATACTTCTGTTCATGATGACAGTAATTCTTTCTTCAGACCTTTTAATTTTTTCCTAATAATTGGAGTATGTTTCTCCACAGAACTATGGATTGAGGAAAATCTGAATGACCACAAAAGTTATTAAACTTTTTAGTATTTTTACAAAATGAAGAGAAATCGCCAAGGCATCTTGCATATCTGCTCCAAGGAAATAGGTACTCAGATGACTGTAATTTGATTTACAAACAGAACACTTCCCATCAATGAAAATGGATTAGTACTGATGAAATACTACCATGGAAAACAGCTGCATTACAGTAAAAAAAAAAAAAAAAAAAAGAGGTTCGTTTATCTAAACAGTTCCAGTTTTTTAGATATGTTAGGGGTCTATTTTCTTTAAGACAAGCATTTATGAAATATCAAAGCCAGATCATATAGAATCCAAGCTGTTAATAGTGAGACTATCAAAAAAAAAAAAAGAAACAAAGTAGTATGAATTATCCACATATTCAGCATTTCAGTTGGTACCTTTAGTTTGTTCAATAAGCTCTGGAGATGACCATTAATTCTCTCATTTTCCATTTGCAATCGATTGACTTCTTTACTCTGTTCCAATGAAAGCTGACTCAGCATTGCAGCTATCACTGCTTTCTGACAATCCAGCTCAGCTTTTAGATCAAGAGACATTGTAGAGAGACAGTCATACCTCTTCCTTATATCTGTGAATGTCTCAAGATGTTCCTAAATATAAATTAAGCAAATTAAGTCACAATAAGCAAAGAGTCGTTAGTTATAAATAAGCTGAACATCAGATTCCAGGTTAACCCCCACAGCACGCATAAGGTTTTACAAAGGAACAAGAGTAAAGCAAGAGCTGAAATCTGTTCTATTGTCACAGATGACGATTGAAACAGTGAGCTGGGCCTGAAATAAAATTTGTCGTCTGTTCACAAGTTTACCACCCAGGCTGCTCTCAGAATAGTGCTGATCTCTTTGATTCTCTTGTGGAAAGATCATGAAATTGCTCCTAACACTCTACCTTCTGTCTTCCTTTGTGAAATGGACAAGCTGCTTTCTTTCCTAGGAAAGCTTTCACCGTAAGTTTAAAGCAGTTAGCAGGCTATGAAATGCAAATATGCTTCAAGGGACTACTGGTAAACTGCACCTCACAAATCACATACAGAACCTATATTACACCTTAAGGCAAATATAGGACAGCCCAAATTTACAGGCCATTACTATCTTCATTTTCAATTTTTAACATAAAGAAAGAGGACTCACCAATTCCATATAAATCATACACAGAAGTAAGATTTAGGCTCCTGAATAAACAGTATTAAATCTTGACATGTATCCTTTAAAAAGTACAGTAGGTCACCTTAATTTCCAAGCTTTTTGCCACCAGGCTGTCATCATCCATCTGCTCTGCATTGTCCAGTAAGTTCACTTGAACAGAAGTATCGTTTAGGTCTCTCTGCTTCAGTTTGTTTAGAGCACATTCCAGTTTCTCACTTGTTTCAATACACTACAATAAATGCATACATAATTAAGATTCAAGAAGGTAAGTTATTACTGACTTAGGTATGTGGCTTGCAACACCAACCATCTCCGAACTTTTCTGCAATTCCATCTTGAGTTGGTCCCGCTCCGAACTGATGTCCTGGAGAAGTTTTTGTAGCTCATCTTTTTCTTGATTAATTGATGAGATTTGTTCTTCAAGTTGGAAAGAATGAGTAGCTCTTTCAGCCAATAACAGGTCTTTTTCACTTGATACGCTATTTAGCGTATCAGTTAACTGTTGAATCTGTAACATTGGAGGAACAACAAAAAAAATGAGCTGATCCTAGTCTATAGACTCCACTATGAGGACTGAGTTGTATGTATTTGACACAAGACAGTTTCCAGTAAGTCTAAAATTCACGCTAGCAGCATGAAAAGTTTAAAAATGATTCCAATGTTCTAATCTCTCAGAAGATTAAGAATAGCATTACACCCAGAGAACTCTAGCCAACTTTGGGTTGCACTAAAGCAACGTGAAAACAAAATGCAGTCAACATAAATCCATATTACAAAAAACAGATGAAAAATTAACAGAAGATAAACACAATTGAATTGTCCATCTATCTGCTCCAATGATTTGAATACTAACACTAATTGTTTACCTAAAGCAATACTTAATTACACTGTTAGGTCTACAGACAAAATAAGTTTGACAGATGAAATGCAAAGTAAAAATCGCAAAAAAGACTGAGCTGGGAAGATCTAAGCAGCAGTACTTGCTGAATACCAGATACAGTTTGAAACTGTACAAAGCTCCAAAAATTGCAAACCCTCTTGGAATCGTACTGTCTACACAGTGATTTTTAAAGTCTGAATGAATACATAAATAACTACCACTGTATTTAAAATGGATGTGGATTTATGCACACCGTAGTGGAGCAGCCAACTTATCTGAGATGAGTTGAAAGTGCTGCTTCTAAATTTTACTTAAATCGTTACAGAATCCTTTGTCACTTTCGTGCTTGTTATAGAACACAGAATGACGCGCTGGCAGTTTAAAGTTAAATAGGAGTTGTCTTGACCAAGAATTTAGCTCAGTGATTAAAACATCAGAAAGCAGCACTGTAGAGTAACTAGATAAAAACCACAGACTCCCCACCTTATTTGTTAGGCTGTCCTGTAAGATCTCTGACCTCCTCTGAACCTTTAACAGATGTTCTTCCCGTTCTTCAGCTTTCATTTTCTCATCACTGAGGAGTTCTTGATGACATTTCAACTCCTTTTCAGTTTCAAGAATCTGAGATAAAATTAGACCAACAAATATTTTAAAAGTTGTGAGATATTATACAAATCTATTTCTAACACACCAAACTACTCTATTTCATAGGAGTTAAATACTTCGAAAAAAAAATAATCACAAATTGCTTCAGTCTGAGCATAGAAAGTTACATACTACAGAATCACAAGGTTGGAAACAACCTGCAAGATCATCCAGTCCAACCACCCTCCCATTCCTATCAGTGCCACAAGCTACTAAACCATCTCTCGTAGCTCCTCATCCAGGCGCCTCTTGAACACTGCCAGGGATGGCGACTCCACCACCTCCCTGGGCAGCCATTCCAGTGCCTGACCACCCTCTGAGAGAAGAAGTTTCTCCTAATATCCAACCTAAACCTCCTCTGGTATAACTTCTTGCCATTTCCTCGGGTCCTACTATTTGCCTGGGAGAAGAGGCCAGACCCTTTTGCACCCTTTTTGCATATTTATTTGAAAAGTTTATTCTAAGAAAAACCTGACAGAATATTGATAAGTCCTTAGCATTTAGTGTAAAGAATTGTACAGAGTATGCCATCTAACATGCTTGGACTTGCTTTCTACAATTCTTGTTTCAGAGAAGAGGAACACAAAGGAGAAATGTGAACCTCATTCATATTGCTTTAATAACTGTCTAGAAATAATGACTTCACATGAGACAACTTTATCATGGGAATACTTATCGTGGGAACACTGTCAAAATAATTTAAAATTATTTTTTATTATTATAGGAGTAGCATTCCTTTCACAATCTCTAAATTTCAAGTTTCATAGCAATACAACTAACGTTCAAAAAATACCTAAATTCAAATGAATCAGTAGCACCCTAGATTTGAATCATCTACAGATTGCTGATTCTGAATAAGAATTCCAGCTCAACACTGAACCAAACTATCACCTTCACTGTTGAATATCCAGAAGCAAAATAACAATCTAGAGAATTTGTCACTTTCAGTGTTAACTTCAGAATTCAACAAGATATACTGTAGCATTCAAAAAATATCACCAGAGTGTTTAGGTAATTCAGCATATGCATTTGCTCTTTCCTTTCTAAATGAAGTAGCCTCATAAGATTTTTGAAAGAGCTCATATATATCCTAAAATACAATTCCACAAGACAGAAATTGAAAAACACCGGTGAGCTTTAATTTGGATATATAATATCCATAAGAAACTTTTCCAAAACAGTTTCAAGAAACAGCCAATCTGCTCTCCAACATTTATAATTATTATACTTAAAGACAAAGCACCTTATTAATACTCTCCTGTAGATTAACTTCCAGTTTGTTCTTCTCTGCTTGAGCACATTCCAGCTTTTCCTGGAACTGATCTCTCTCCTGTGCCAACAAAGCACATTGTTTCCCCAGCTCTTGAAGTTTACTGTTTTCATACTCTGCCTTTTCTTTTATTTCTTCCAGCACCTGTTGCCTTTCTTTGGTTACTGAATTTAAGTCCTCATTCAACTTTTCTATCTACAAAGATACAAAAGACAAAAAAAAAATAACACAAAACAAACAAACAAACACAGTTTAGCAACTGTGGAATTTTTACTAATAACTATTACCATAAGATCATCTATCAAAAAGTAAAATAGCCCAAGTTACTGTAGGTAGATACCTTTTCTCTCTCATTAACCCTTGAGGAGACAGTCTCTAAATTAGTTTTAAGAGGAATTTATATTACTGTACTTGCCTTTTCTTTCAGTTTGTTTATTTCCTCAGTCAGCTTTTCTTCAGTGTTTTGTAGTTTCTCTTCTCCTTCTGCCAGCATATTTTTCTGAATATCAGCTTGCTCTTTCTGATGCTTTAGTTCTTCCTGCAGACTTTCCATTTCTGTCAGAACTTCTGTCAACTTCAGAACAAAGTGTTATATAGCTGAATACCCAGTATGACTTTCTTAGAAGTTGCTCATTTAGGTTAAGAGTGGTAAGACAAGGCATTTGAATTTCTAGGAGAGAAGTATTTGAAACTGCAAATTCTTTTCCGAAATAATTATTTACCTCACTTCCATTTAGTTTCAGAACATAGCAGCTAAATTTTTGTTAGCTGCATCTCAGGCCAAGTTTGTCTGAAAAGATGCATCAAAGTAAACATTTTCTAGGCAAATACTTGGAATACTGAATAAGCAGTATCCTGCTTTCAAAACAAGGCATCAAGACAGAGAAATGGAATCATTTTCCAAATGATCAATTTGGAAAATCAATTTCAAATCAATTTCAGATCTGGATTTAGCTTTCTCTTTGTCAGCTCATTCTGAGTTCAAATTGTAGAAAACCTCAAACTTTTGATTTTTGTAACCTTAGATTACTTTTTACTGTTCAGTGCCAAATGCGAAGCCACTGTAGGTTGGAAATGTAAGAGAAGCTTGTAGAGCATTTATCCAGCAGGTGGGAAACTATGGTTAATCCAGAGTGGCACAGTGACCACAACAGCTGCAAAGGAAAATTAAGAGAGAAATTCCAAAATCCAGATTAGATTAGTAGAGTCAATTTTTAGTTTACTGCTGCTGGGAACAAATGAAGAGAGGGAGGGATACTGAGCAGCTAATAGCTACAGGACTGAAGGAACTGAGTGCTATAAAGTGTCTTTAAAACAATTATTTAAGAGATTTGATACGTACTTTCTCCTTGCTTTCCTGACAATCAGCCTTCAACTGATCTTTTTCTGTTTTAGAGACCTCTACCATTTGCTGTAGCTCATCTTTCTCCACATTAAGTAAAGCTATTTTTTCAAGCTGCTGAGAGATCTGCTCATTCATTTTTCTTTCTGTTTGTTCTTTTTCTGCCAGTAGTTTGCCATACTCAGAAGAGACACGAGTCAGGTTCTCAGTTACTTCAGTGAGCTGAAAGAACAAATAGCTTATTAATATTGCTGATATATCTATGGATGCTTGGAAAAAAAACAGTAACTTCTTAATTTATGTCCCTTTTTTGTCTCAGTAGTCAGGTTGATGTAGGAAAAGTGTCAATGGATCACATTTCAAAAGCTCCACCTCCACATACGGGTTGTTATAAAAAAATTTTACAGAAGAAATATCCCTCAGTTTACTAAGGTTGCAAACAAATAATGTAACAATTTTACTGATGTGTTAATCATGTTTCAGCGTTTCTATCTCATTAGAAAGCGTGTATGAAAACCTACAGTTCATGATAATTCCAGAAAAACAACTCCACAGCAGATCTGTATCCACAGCAGATAATGCTTGACAGAATCAAGCCTATTTTTTTTTTTCTTAAAGCAACAATAGCTTCATATACAAAAATAAGCAAAAAAAATTATAATAAGTGTAGCAAGTGAAAGAATGGGCTAAATTGCCCCCCAGTCACTTAGGTATTTTCAGAGTTACATAGCTGAAAGATAACATGTTAACTATAATAACGTTAAGAAGTGTAAGACTTGGAAAATAAGTTGAGGTCAAATAGCAGCACTGATGTTTAATATTTGATTCTTCAGCACCAATACACATTTTGTTATCAAGACTGTAGCTTACATATCAAATTGCAATTTGGTTATCTTTCCACTTCCTCTATTGTTATGGCCTTCTTTTATGAAGTAGATTAAAAAAAGGGGAAAGCTTTAAGTGTTGTTAATACATTTATTGAAACCTTTCAAATTGAAGTCTGTAAAAGATAGAACTTCACCAAACTATATCTGACCTTCTGTTCCACTTCAGCTGTTTCCTTCAATGCCTCTTGAGCTTTCAAGAGTTGACTTTCTTTCTCTGAAATACTTTCTTTCAGATCCATAATGGTCTCTTGATGTTGTCTAATGGAGTTATGAGCACATTTCAATTCTTCCTGCACTTCTGAATTCTTTGGACACAAAACAGTTCAAGTAAATTAAAGCTTGAGCATCATTTCCAAAAATTATGACAGAAGTTTACTAAAGACTTTGTCTTAAAGGTGTGGAATGGTTTTCATTACCATGCTAATTGCTTCCTGTACGGTGTTTCTCAAGTGGTCTCTCTCACTTTGGAGATTCTCCAGTTGCATTTTAAAATCATCATCTCTTTCTGTCATAGTGCTCATTTCTCGACAATCATGCGATTTTGGAATAAGATCTGTTTGTTCCACTTTTTCAGATTCCCTGTTAAATTCAGTTGCCTTCACTTCCTCCATTTCATGCAGTTTCTTTTGTGTCTGGCTCAGCTCCTCTCTTAGATGAATTAATTCCTGCTCAACAGATTTTTCTCGAATCGCTGATTCCTATTTCACACAGGAATAAAAGTCATCAGATTTAGAGAAGCAGTGATAAGAGAATTCTATCAGACCTTTGACAAGCTATTTATGAAAAAAAAAAAAAACCAACCTATGTTTTAAAGGAATTTGTAAATGGAAATTAACAGGATTTGACTGAATTCAGTATTTCAAATTTCTTGAAAAAAAAATACATTTATATATAAAATTTGAAAAGATGTCTTCTGAAACAGGTTGCCAAAAGCAGAACACCACAGCTGTGGTTTAATCCTGAGGAAAAACAAATGTGCTACAGAGATCTTGTCCATGTATCTAGTTTCAACATTAGATAAGATCAGGTTGGATGAGGCCCTGGGCAACCTGGTCTGGTATCAGATCTGGAGGTTGGTGGCTCTGCCTATGGCAGGGGGGTTGGAACTTGATGATCCTTAGGGTCCCCCTTCCAACCCAAGCCATTCTGTGATAAGATGTCAAGATATTATCTCTTCAAGTCTGTCCACCTCCCCATAAATATTACTTTACAGATATCTTTTGTAAGTTTATATTTTTCAAGTGCATTTATGTATAAAAACACACGCATGCTATCAGCATATTCAGTTAGGGAAAATGTTGGGCGGAAAGGCCATCAGCACACCTTGCCTACAAAACAAAACTGAAAAGGTTTCTATGTTTTGAAAAATACATCAGCATCCCTTTCAGTTAAGCAATTCTCAGGTTCAAATACTTAACTACAATACCTCATCTCTATGCAGATCAACCCATAACACCACCATCCTGTATTAAGATAAAATTCTATTTACAGGAAAAGTTTGTCATAGCTTGCCATTAGTTGCCAAGATACAACTGATAGTATTGGTTGAATTGCCTCTTAGGTAAACAATACTGCTTGTGATGTTTGATGGCCTGCAGTCAAATAGTAGGATCCTTCTCTGGTCTATTTAGTGAACTATTATCACTCAAAGTAAAGTTTAAACTCGTATGCTTTGTATTACCAACTTAGCAGAATACTTACCAGAGTTCCTTCTCCATATTCTTCTTTCTTGAGATGTAAACTGTCCAGCTTATCCTGTAATGAATTCTTCTCTTGTGTAAGGGAAAATATTTGTTCCTTTAGCACCTGAAGCTCATCACTTTTTCTATGGCTTTTATTCTCCGCAGCAAGCCTGTCTCTTTCTGATGTGATATTTTTAAGTTCTTCTGTCATCTGTGATAACTACAAAATATGCAAAGATAACATCTCCAACAACTCAAAATGAAAACTAAAAGACAAAAACTTTCATTTATTCAGCTATAGTATTTTTAAACAAATCTTTAACAAACTGTAACAAATCTGGGGAAAAAAATCCAACAGTCTTTGGCCTTTCTGTCACCTGTTTTAAATGCTAATTTTTCACAGTTTTTTCTCTAATACTGGTTATGCTTTATTTAGAAAATATCTGATAGGAAAAAGCCAAATAAGAAAAACTCACTCCATCTATTTCTATGCATTTGCTCTTTCAAAAACCATGCAAATACTAAGTTAACGTTGATTAATTTATTGGGTCTTGCAGTGTAAATCTATTGTCATCTATTACAGATGGGCCTGCAAAAGGAACTGTTACTGAAGCTACTGCGTAAGGTACAGCACTCTTCCTGGTCATTTGTACACAAGCTTGAAAAACATATCAGCTCCCTGTTACATGTTATGAACTCAGTTTCATTTACAGCCACGTACGAGACTTCTCACTGAGAACAAAATTCACAAACCATAAGCTCTGTTACTACTCTTGGGTACCCCTTACCTCTATTTGCCATCTAATTTCACCTGTCAAGTTGGTACCTATAGCACATATTAGTTAGGAAAAAGTTCATTGTACACTATCAGTTGTTGATCTCTGTAGAAATTCAAGCTATGAATGCCACTTTTTTGACTATTTTCTACCAAAGGTCTAGAAATTTAAGAGCAAGAAGAGACTGTAATCAGACTGACAAGACTTGCTTTCACAGTATTGGGAAAGACGCTAGAAACATTTCAGTTTTGAATGATTACAAAACATCTTACCTGTATTTGAAGTTCATTAATAGTTTTTCCGAGCGTCTCCTTAGCACTCACAATTTGAGTCTCTTTTTCAGAAATAATTTTCTCCAGCTTCTTGACAGTTTCCTGGGATTTCTGGAGAGAACTCTGTGCATTTCTCAGTTCTTCATGTGCTAAAATGTTCTTGGAATAAAGAAAATCCACGAGACAGAGATGCTATTTTTTTGCCACGTTAGTAGGTACTCCTCAAAAAACAAACAAACAACCCACACCCAAACAAATAGAAACAAAATACCAAAGAAAACTCTCTCCCCTTATCCCCCATATATTTCAATATACAAGGGTTGCTCTGAAAGTAATGCCTCCTATTTTATTACGCTGGCTCACAGAGGTGGATGTTGGTGGAGTGGCAGTAGAGGTAGAACCTTCTCACCCATAAGCCATTACATTTAGTTGCTGTGTGACAGATGGCAACAGAGGAACAGTTTGACAAATTGGTGTTAGATGTGGAAGTGCATATGAAGCAAAGGCGTGTCATTTAATTCCTTCATGCAGGACAAAAAAAATGCATCCACTGACATTCACAGAGTCATCTGAATAGGAAAGGACCCTTTAAAGGTCACCTAGGCTGTCCCTCTTCAGCAGGGGAGTCAGGCACATCTCAATTAGGGTCAGGTCAAGCGCACAGCCTGGCCCAGCCCAGCCTAACCTTGAATGTCTCCGAGGTTGGGGCAGTCACAACCTTTCTGGACAGCCTGTGCCAGTGCTGCCTCTACCACTTGTATTGCAAAACCTTTTTCCTTACATCCAATCTAGATCCGCTCTATTTCAGTTTGAAACCATTTACCACATTCTTGATGAGCTCATAATAAGCAAAGTCCACCCAAAGGAGCACACTTTGTCAAAAAAAAAAAAAAAAAAAAAAAAACCCAAAACATTTGGCCCAGGAGTAGTAGGTAAGCAGATTATCAGTGTCTTGGCACCATCAGTCCCCCTATCCCAGCATTGTTGTTCTTACAGCAGTACATCAGGTTTTCCTGATATTGCTGAAACCTAAGGTTGCCTAGGGGACTACTACAGGTCACAGAACGTGGCTACAGTCTCCACTCAACATTCTGTACTACTTAATGGCATACAAACTGCACTCTGCTCTCATATCCCTGTAAACAATCTGTACCTTCACTTCCCAGTGAGCAATGCTACACTTCAATTCTCAAGTCACCTGTAGCAATTATTCCATGGACACTTACAAGGGTCCAGAAGCTGGATCTATCAGAAAACTTCACTGACCCTTGCTTTACATTTATGGAGACTGAACAGTGGGTGTTAACACAGTTAAGTGGTGGGTAGTACACTTCAGCAGAGGCAGCAGTGGGTCACCTCCACTGGTGCAGATTTTTACAAGTGCGACATGAAGCCCCCAGTTTATTACTGGCAAAGATATGTAATTAATAGTGGTGATTACACTGAAAAACAGTTTTGTAGCTGAGAATTTGCTCTATCAAATAGTGTTACTGTGCTCTTTGTACCTGTAGAGGTTTCCATACAAATAAATAGGAGGTATTACTTTCAGAGCAACCTACATAGTTCTTTTATAGTTTTTGATATGTACAGTCCACTTCAATAAAGTCAGAATCCCTACCATTGAAACAGTGTCCTTTATGTCTTCTTTGAGCTGGTCTGTCTCAGCTTGGAGAGATTCCTCTTTTTGTTTCAGGTGATCTCTTTCTTGAGTGAGATTTTTTATTTCTTCCCAGCATCCATTAAGCTGCTGAAGAACTGCCTGGATCTCCGAATCCTTGGTCTCCAATCTTGCTTCCACAATCTTTTCTTGCTCTTTTAATTGTTCCATTTCATTTAGCTTGTGATGAGCCTGAGCAAGCTCTTCTTTTACATGAAGATAATGTTTGTGTTCTGCTGTCTTTTCTTCCAATTCTTTCATTTTATTAGAGAGCTTTAATTTAGAAGGGAATGGAATAAACACTTTCACTCTCATGTAAAACAGTATAATACGTACATGATTTCACAGACTCATTTGCTTAGACAAGCTAGACAAT
Source organism: Lagopus leucura (assembly GCF_019238085.1). Classification (NCBI taxonomy): domain Eukaryota; kingdom Metazoa; phylum Chordata; class Aves; order Galliformes; family Phasianidae; genus Lagopus; species Lagopus leucura. Next base: position 40,636,310 of record NW_024962264.1, read on the forward strand.
CCTTTCAGTCTTCAAAAGAGTAGGAATTTAATCATTTCATTAACCCTCCATTTATAATCTTGTCCACATCAATTATTGGTCTCCAGAACCTCCTTAGCAGGAAAATTCTTGCCAAAACACAAACATATGAAATCGTATCCTGTCAAATCCATAGCTGAATATGACAGCCATATAGTTGCCAAAAGGCTTGTCAGAAGTGCATGCAGCTTAGTTTTCCTTCTCATCCTGTATGAATTTTTACCCATTTGCCAAGTAATGCAGTGATTCTCTGTGGTTTGAAAGATATTCAGTTTTCTTTCCTTTAAAGGAAAATCTCAACAGTTCACTGATGAGAAAGCTTTGTTCCTATGAATTCAGAAAGAATAGGCGATAGCTGCTTATTTAAAATATATTTGCATAATAATGAGTAAACTTAAGAAGTAGTACAGGAAAACACATATCCTTGAGTAGCTTATTTCTTTGCCTATGAAGAAAGAGGCCACTGAGATGCATAATCCTGTGCATCTCAAATCTTATCCATCCAGCACAGTACAACTGATATCCCACTGAAAGTAGAACTTCAGTTACAACACCATACCTAGAAAACTACTGCTTTATATTTTAAAAAGAAGTCACTTGGAGAATTCTTAGCATATGTCAAAAAGAGGAATATGACACCAACCTCTAATTTCACATAATCCAAAGCTGTTTTAGACTCCTCTGCATCTTTAGACAAATGTTCTATTTGAAGCTTCATTTGTTCATAGTTTTCTGACACAGCTAGGTATTTTTGTTCTAGTTCTTCATGGAGCTGTTTAAGCACTACATACTCCTGATTAGAGTTTACGTATTTAAGCTGTGCATCTGCTAGCTCTTCTTTTGATTTTTCAATTTCCGCAGTTAAAGAGTTAAGTTTAACTTCATTATCAGCTGCCGCAGAGAGCAGGTTTTCTCTTTCCAATTTTAGTAAGCTTAACTCCTCATGTTTTTCAGGAATCTGTCAGGAAAAAACAACAGCATTTAAAAGTCAATATTTGTTATAGCTGTATAATAAAAAACGTACTCATGCAGGCTTAAAAACAAATACAAGCAAATACAGAGTGCAGTACGTTGCTAGACGTCCAACACTTAATCCCAATAAAACAAAATCTAAATACGTCAGGAAGGAGGGGAAGACAAATCCTATTGCATTCAAAAACCATTAGAACTCTCCCCTCTAACTCTTAAGATGTTCTTAAAATATTTCCTGTCACTGTTTTGAGAATTGAACAAACATGGCAAACTATGGCTCTTAAACTGATTGTACTTTTGACATATCAACACTACTGGCAATACAGACTTTATAAAGGTTTTAACATCTACTTTTTTTTTTTTATAAGTAGAAGTAGGCCAATAGTAGGTTTTGGAACATTCTGCAAAATATTCACAATCAAGTTTGTTCAAGATTACTTGTCCTAGACCATAAGTGCATATAAATTCTCCTGTATTTGCTACTGAGTATTACAAATTTGCAAAGTCTTAGGAAGAATTTGTAGGAAAAAGTATACTAAACTATGCCCTGCCAGGAAACAAGAAAGTCTGCTTGTAAATTCTGGAAAGTTTAAATTAAACCTTTTACTCTCCAACCAATGTTTCTACTCAGAAGCATTAAGATTTACTTTTACCCATCTAGATAAAAATTCAGTTTTAGGATAGGTAAAATGGTGTCGTGAACAAGGACGAGACACATGTAGCTATCTAATGATGACCATGGTAAACAAGCAAGCTTTGTACTAGAAATACTTCATTAGTTATAGCAGACTATAACTGAGCATACAACTCTTGATTTATTCCCGTGTAAATACCAAATGCCTGAGAAACAACAGCATAATGAACTTTGTAAAACCTTACTGTTTGATTTAAGATTTTTTACTGAAAACTATCCAATTGGCCTCCATTAATGTGTTATTAGTCAAATGCAATATAAAAAGCACAAAAGAAAGACAAGCTGCAGAATAGTTCGACTTTTGTTTACCTCTGTCTGCTGCATCTCAACAGTATTTGGTGGAGGCTGAAGTTCCGACAGCTCATCTACTTTTTTTTGTAGTAGTACATTCTCCTCCAATGCTTTTTCTAGTTCTGCTTTTAAGTCAGATGCCTTTTTTTCCAGGTCCAGAAGAGAAACCGTATCTAAACAATCAACAAGTTTTAATTAATAAGAGTGCAAGAGAAGAAAAATAGGTTTTAATTTCAGCAGTTTCATATCGTGCTCTGGATGTCAAGTCTACAAAGACTACTTTGTAATTTGTCAGCAATCAAAAGATGGAACTACTGCTTTGAATTTGGTCAGACTTGGTTAGACTGGCATTCAGTTTATTTCCACTTTCTCCTTGATATCCTTCATTAACTTGACTGTCGTGGGTGACATACAAAGATTTATGGAAATCAACAAATATTTCAAGAAAGTGCTAATGCAGACTGCTATGTGCCATTAGTATCAGAGATTCTGATATTTTATCTTGACAATAACTCCAGAGACAAAAAAGCATCCCTACGTCCCTCACATCAAATGGATAAAAGGAAATGGGAGAAGAAAAAAAAAAAAAAAAATCAACTTAAACAGAACAGTACCTTTTGGAATTTTACCCTCCATCAGTGAATTTAGCCTTGTGTTTTCTTGAAATACAGACTGCAACTCTTTCTGCAAGTCAGCTTGCATTTTTTTGTAGTTTGCCTTTCCTGCTTCTATTTGGCTTTGATAAAGTTGCACATCCTTTTGCATTTGCTTGTGATCATTTAAGAGTTCATTCTTCAGGAAAATAACACAACATGAAGTTCATACACAAAATACAAGTTCACTTGCTTAGCAGTTAATTATTAAATCTGACACATTTTGTGTTACTGATTGGAATGATTTTGGCCTGGTCTAATAGAATTTGCCACCATTAAACAACTTCATTTCTTTTAGAGTAATGTAATAAAATGTAAGACACATTTGAAGTCAGAACCATAGCCATTTTTCCTATTTCCTTTACTCCTTCAGAACTTAAAAGTCCCATCCCATTTTTCTAAATTGATAACTTACTAATCTGACCCCTATTGTGATATCAGACTTGGAGTCTTTTGTCCTAGGAACTCTTCAAAGACTGTTCATTTACTCTCTTCTCTCATAAAAGACAAAAAATGAAGACCAGCTCCTGCATAACATCAGATTCATTTTTATCTTCTTGAGGGTATGCTTTCCATGAGTTCCACAGTGAAAACATTGCTTTGAGTGTTAAGTCACTTATCTTTACAGATATCCTTCTCTAGTCTGGGAGCAAACATTGCCAAACAGTATTTTGTACCACTACAAAAACAGTTTAAAAAGTAATTACCATCCTCTCTTTCAATTCCAAATTTTCTGTTCTGAGAAAAGCAGATTCTTTTTTGGCATCCAAGGCTATGGTTTCACTATCTAAAAGGGATTTACTCAGCTGCTGAATTTCCTCAATTAGTTTATCAGAATCCCCCTGAAAGAGACAAAAACTCGAAAAATTAAGATGACCATAATAAAGCAAATGTGATTATTCAAATATGGTTAAAATGTACAGGTGACTCAGAATATGGTACATTACTCTATCTAAAATGAACAGTAGCACAACACTGAGAGCTGGGATAAAGTACAGAATTTCCCATAGCTTTACTTCAGAGTATCTCTATAAAGTAAACTTCTTGCAGAACTAATACTATAGTAATTTGCATTTTAAGCTTCATAAAATAATTAAAACCTGTTGGGCAGCAGATTTTCATCACATCAAGGCTATGCTTAAGCTTAACTCACTTCCAGAAAAGCAAAACTTAACCTAAGCAACCCAAGCAGAAAACTCATGTTTACCGCTAAAAGAGATGTCTCTTTTCTTTCCATTTCCGCTTTCTGCAGTTGCTCCACACGATTTTGTAATATCTTTATTTTGTTCTCTTTCTCTTTTAGTTGTTCCAGTTTGGACTTCATTTCTGCCTAAAAAAAAAAAAAAAAAAAAAAAAAGAAAAGAAAGTAAAAAAAATAAATTAAAAAAAAAAACAACACAGTTCCCAGTTTGTTTGTTTTCCTGATAGGAATCTATAAGAATCCTTTTTACATAATAAGCATTATTAAGATGAGACATACCTTTCTCATAACTAGTAAGACTAACTAGGACCCAATCAAGTCAGGGTCATCCGTACCGGATAGAAAAACCAAACCATGTTCTATACAAATCTTATTGCATGCAAGTTTATGAGAAAGGCTCACCTCGAGTTCTTCATTGTAGGCTTCAGCATTTGAAACAATATTCTTTAGGTTGGTAATTTCATGCATTAGTTGTATCTGTGGAGCAAATTGAAGCAGAATTGCTGAGGATGTTAGAAAGCACCCACACCAATGGTTTTAGTTGCCATCACCATGCATTAAGCAAGGTCTGTATTATATTTTCTTTTCTATTAGTTAGCAAATCGTAGATGCCACACTCTTTCAAATTAATAAATGAAAATCTCTATTTCAGCTTCACAGCAGTTAGAAATGATTCAAGTCTAATTTAATCTGCAACAGCTCAAGAAGCAAGAGCGATCAAAGCAATTCATGCAGAAATCATACAGATACGGAACGTCCAACTCTGGTCATGTTAAACAGTCTTTTCTGCACAGTGCAGATATTAATGATAATCTTATTGCTGACAAGCAAGAGATATCAAAATTAAGTTTAAGTAAAGCCATGAATGCATTCAAGTTGCATCCTGTGAAAGGAAGCACAAATAGAAGACCAGATATAGAAGCACTTTTAAAGTAAAAGAGCTCTTCTCTTGGTCTTTGTTAGAAAAGCTTAAAAATTAGCACTCTTCTTTGAGTATTTCTGTATTGTTACAAGTATAGAAAAAAAAAATCTGTAATTTTTAAGTCAAAGTCTGATTTTTACACTCTCAGTCCACTTTAAACCCTAGGCTCATTCTTTCTACTGCTGAATGCTGCTTGTATCACCACCTCTTGCGAATCAACATCAAAGTAGCATTCTGTAGACTAAACTCTAGAAAACATTTCAGTATAGAGAACACTAATCTATCTATACTTCTGTGCACTTTACCTCATGATCTCTTTGTGTTTGTTTTTCCAGTGCTTCAAATTCATCCATTTCTATCTTTTCTTCCAGTTTCTCCTTCATTTCATTTATTTCTGATTTCAATTGTTCATTTTCTAATACTAACTTATTAAAGTTTGCTTGCAAAATATTGATTTCATTTACAGCAATATCCTGAAGAAAGAAACACAACAAGCTTTAGAAAAGGTTATTGGAATTTTCCATCTTATTTCAAGGCGAATACAGGACAGGCTTACCTTTTCTGCTGCTAAAGTTTCACAGAGTTGCACAGATTCTTCAAAGTCTCTCCGAGTCTAGAGAAAGAACTGCTTTCAGTTAACTAATTGACAAGATCAAGCAAATTTATTATAACCCTTGTTGCTTTTCACTGCCAGAGCTACTTAAATACCAAAGCTCTCTAGCTCATTCACTACTAGAACATACCACAACTCCATGGAGATGACCAAGATACTTTCTTACTAAGAAGTTATAATTATTAAAGATATATAACAGAATATTGATGCTCTACAGATGAGTAAGGCTGTCTTACTGAGAACCATACAACGCATATAGACTATGTTAAGTGTTGTAGTTTAACCCAGCAGTCAGCTATAAACACAATGAAGTTGTTCACTCACTTTCCCCTCCCAGTGGGATAGAGAATCAAACAAAAACAAAAAAGTGGAACTTGGGGGCTGAGATAAACTATTTACTGAGACATAAAAGAAAAAAGAAGAACAGTAATAGTAACAGTGATAATAATACATTCACAAAACAAGCAATGCACAAGCAATTGCTCACCACCCAGCAACTGACATCCAGTCAATAAAGCAGTGGGGAGCCAGTAGCCCCCCAACTCCCATGTTTTTAAACTTTTTCCTCATGATATCAAGTGGTTTGGAATACCTCTTTAGCCAACTATAGGTCAGCTTTCCTGGTTCTGCCTCCTCCAAGCTCCCCATGCCCCTTAGCTCCCCTTGCTAATAGGGCAGCACAAGAAGTTATGTCCTTGGCTCTTCACAGCCACTGCTCAACAACTAAAACATCCCTGTATTATCAACACAGTTTTTCTCCCAAAGCCAAAACATTTCAGACACCATGGAGAAAGAACTCTGCCCAAGCTGAAAACAGGACAGTAAGATAAAATGAAGATATTATGATGTTACCCAGTTCATGTCCGGTCCATCAATCCATTCTGTATCTTGAATTTGATCAGAAGCAGTAAAATATTCATTGTCTCGTTCAGAACTCTCTGTTAACAGAGCTGAAAAGGAAGATGCATCAAAAAATACTGAACGGCAATAAGTTTTTAATTGGGAATCAAGAATTTTCTTATCAAAGGTCTCATCACATTGGAAATAATGATTCAATGACACAGATATAACACACAGTAGGACTCCTAAGTCTCATGATTTTCTTTTACGAAAGTGAACAGCACTTTAATCCAGTCCCTGTGCTTACACTGAACACCTATCACAAGTTAATGAAGATTAAAAAAATCCAGAATATACACTTATATATAAATGAGAAAAAGTATCTAATGGTCAAGAAAAAGGCCAAGTAACAGCATTCTGCAATATTTGAAGACAAGACATACCTTTCCCATAAGAAAGATTTAAAGCAACTTGACAAATGAACGGGTAATAAGGCTGTACAAAGATGCAATTCAGTATCAATAGTGCCCAGTTATTTTCTCATTTCAGCTTTCTTTATTCCTTGATCTAGGTCCTCTAGTAAGTCCTTCAATTAGAGTTTAATCTTTGAGTAATGACTTTTCTATATCTGCTAACGTGTTGAGTTTTACTCCTTATCTTCCTCCCCCCCTAATTTTTTCAAGAGAACACCACATATTTTAAGATTTTCTTACAAGCAAATACATTTGCTTAACAGAACAAATGAGAAAAATCTCCCTTATGCTCTTAGAGGTGACTTTACTTCCTTCGAGAAGCTAAGCAATGCTTACGAACTTATCTGACAGATTTCCTACAAATTATTTCACCTAGGATGACAAAACTAAAGCTTCCAAAGTTTCCATTTTTAAAAACGAAACAGTTTTATTTCCATTGCAATAACTATCTGCATTATTGCAGCTGAACCCATTCCACTTCCAGGCAGTAGTCTTCGCTCACAGACAAATGTAATTGCCTTTGAAAGCAAAGCCAGTGCTTTCTGGGTTCACAGAACAGTTTGAATAGCATAGTGTCAATTAAATGTATTATTAGCAAGTGAAATGGATTTTTAATTTAGATTTATAAAATAAAGATTGTTCTTCATTTTCAAGTCTCCATTTCAGTGCTGCTTTACAGAATTCTCTGCACAAAAAAAATGGTACTTACAGTCCTCTGCCTCTGGTAGTGACGACAGAGACATTTTCATTTTTTTTGTTGTGGTTAGTGTTGTTTTTTCAAAATCTTCAAAATAGTCCACATTTTCCTGGTTTATTTTACCAGGAGCCCATGTAACTCTCCTTCTTCTCTTGGCCTTTAAAGGGGAGAAAAACAAAACAAAAGAATTCACAGAAAATAAAATTGAATCACTAAATGGAGATTAGTCTACTGTTCCAACAGTCCTGCATCCTAACCAGCTGCTTATTTTTTCTGCAGTTTCTTTAAAATTGAACTACAGCTTGACAGTTTGAAAGCAAAGCTCTTTGCTGCCTGCTCACTGCAAAGCAGCATTGAAGTATTAGAAATTTACTCCTTCAAAACCCATGTGAAAATTGCCTAGACTATCATTTATACTTATATTAAAAGCAAAGGTTAAGGACTGCTAAACTGAAGCTTTTTTCATTTTCACTATAATTCTGTGCATTTGTATTAATTTTTGACAAGTATTTCAGAAGTAAAGAAAGATCTAGGAAGTCTGTGCTTACTTTAGCATTCTGTTTCGAGGAAAATGAGGCAGAAGTCACCAGCATCTCAGTTAAGTTTCGTATCCTATCCTCCTGCACTTTCTGAAGAGAATTCTTTTCTTTCAACAGGTGAGCCAGCTGATCTTTTTCCATTGCATGAATCTGAGTCTTCATAGACACCTTCCATAGAAACAATAATAAAATTTAATGATGTTAAGTGCATCACCTGAAACAGTAGTTTATAAAGAATTACCAGGATTGAGAACTAACAGCATGTACATATATTCCTTTAAGTCTAAAAGAGTTGTCTCTAATCTTTGACAAAAACTGACAACAGTCTACAGTTTCTCAGGAGACTTAGTATTTGAGAGGTTAAAATAGCAAAACAAATCAGCTAGACTCTAAAGACTTAAAAATTCATTATTAAAAAAAAAATCCTTAATATAAAAAAAAGTAACAGTTTTAGGATGACCTTTTGTATAATTGATGAATATACAGATGTTATAATTAAGAAATACACAAGAGAATTTGGCTAAGCAGATTATTGCACCAAAAAGAATAGATAAAGGGCTTACCCTTATCTTGGACTTGCTGGAAAACTCCAAAAGGAGGGATCTCCAGAAGAGATCCTTCCCCACTCTAGCCAGCTCTTAAATGGGTCTAGGAGGGGTGGAGCCTGGCTCCACCCCTTCCAGCAGCACAGGTGAATTGCCTTCAGCTGTGCTCCTGTGCCTGACTCATTGCTTGCCTCAGGTGATCAATCAGAGGTTCAGGCCTTGATTCAGCAGTTCCCATACACCTTTCCACAGTGACAGAAGCCCAAAACTCTTCAACTACAACTGTTAAATAACATGCTTCTCTAATGTATGTTAGTTCTTAAAACTTTAGGTATTGATAATTCATTCTGTAGTAAAGAGACTGTGTTGCAGTGGCTATTTGACAACCTAATCATAAGTTGTGATATGTAGATATTTGTTAATATTCATGTAATTTTCCAACAAATATTTCTATGTTTAATCTAAATACTTTCCTGACTTCTCAGTATCTCAAAATATAACAAGCAAATCCTTAGGTAGCAGTTTTTACTGCAAACTAATTTTTTAGGGAAAAACACTGACATTTTTAAAATGTTCCTCTGGCTTCCCTCAGTCCCAAAAAATAAAGTATCTTTGGATGAGTTATGTAATCAAAACAATATGTGCCAAATTGTGATTTTTTTTTTTCCCCATGCTTTATATTTTACAATCTAGTCTCTTACAACACTTGCAAGATTCTCATCAGCAAAATACTATCTTTTTTGGACAAAGTTGAACTTGAGCTTGGTGTTTGGTGGGAAGTTGCTACTGTCCACTTCCAAAATGGATGTTCAGCCTATATGTGATATAGATGTTGCCAGTGATCTTACACAGTTGCAGCTTATTGCAGCTTTGGCTGAACATCAAGTAGAACGGGGGAAACAAAACTTCATTTGGAACTTTTAATTGTAATACATGATTTAATTGGTCTCGATTCTAGAAAAATGTTTTAGAATGGATACCAGTACGCATGAGTAAAAGCGCATACATTTTAGACACTATACACTACATGCTCTGTGTATGCTACACTTTATATATACATACTATAAAAAGAAACATAAATGTGTATGTATAAACACGTGTACATTTATATATATATATTATAATAAATGCACTAGAATTCATACTTCCTCCAGTTGCTTTTTCAAATCTAGAATTTCTTTGCGATATCTCTTCAGCAGGGCATCATCATCAAGCACTTCATTGACTTTTGGAGTGTTCTTCATTCTTTTGGCTGTATTGGCAAACTGGAAGAGCAACCATATTCTCTCATGTACAACAGTTAAATAAATCAAAAGTGTAATTCTCTCATTTTTCCCCAAAAGCGTTAAATAAAGTAGTTGACTGATAAAGAAAAAACACATTTAACCAAAATTACATCTAATGATTTTTAATTAATATAAAGCTCATCACTATGTTCAATTACTCTCTGTTCTTGTAGAAGCTGTCTAAAATGTTAAAGACTTGCAGTCAAAAGGAAAACAAGAGAAAACAGAATTTATCTACTGCCACTGAGGCAGGAGAGAAAGCTTCATTTCAACTGCTAAAAGGCTTCAAGCTAGCCAGTCTAGCATAACAAAGTGAATGGGAAGAGACACAGAGTACAGACTAGATGTACTTCATGCCCCAAGTGAACAGAGGGCCTTTTGAAGATTCAAGCAACTGAACACCCCCATCCACTACATTTTTCCCCCAAGCCATCAGTATTTAGTCTAATCAGGATAATGCTTAAAAACAGGCAAGAACGTTTACCTGGAGCGTGCTGAGCGTCTCATCAAAAGAAACAGGAGTTACTGTGCAAATAATAACTGTCTTCGCATTTCCTCCAAGGGAGTTCTGCAAAATTCGAGTCAGCTTGCTGTCTCTGTAATTTATGAAACTGGTAGGAAAGTGAGAATAAAGAAAATGAAGAAATATATGATATTACTATACAGAAAAGCAAATACATGTTCTAAAAGTGACAGATCATTTGAAAGAGTAATCAATCCCAAATACAATTTTAATAAATTAGAGTTCTTTATGTATGATCTATTAATGATTGATGTCTAACACAGGTATGTCAACAGAACAGCTTACCCGGATGGGTCATCACAAAGTTTTTTGATAACTTGTCCCAGAATGAACAAGCTCCGGTTTATATTGCAGCCTTCCTTCAGTCGGACGCCTAGGCATTACACAATGCTTTAGTTGAAAAACAACAACTACACATTTTCAGCAATTTTTTCTGTAGCATTATACTGAGAGGGACAGTGCCAAAGTTAAATAACAAGTACCACACCACACAGTGACCCACGAGTAGCCAGCATTAAGTTCTCTAGAATAGTCAAGATGAATCAAAGTAGTCATCTATGAGAAATTAGCATTAATAATCTTTAATCTGTAGGCAGGGCCATAGAAACAAACTGTTTGCAAAGTTCCTATCATATTTAGACAGAATCATATTTTGATGATACATGATACAAAAACATCTAGTAGAATCTAAATATAACAAACCAGGTTTCAATACAGCTTCCTGGTTAGTTATTCTTTACTAAGAGAGAATGTTAACCTGTGTTATTCTCATAATACTTTTTATTTTAATTTAAAAAAAAGTTACAGGCATTTTTGTGCTTCATGCTGTCATTTAAATTAAGCTTGATTGTTAACAGAGCCATTTAGTTTACAGCTCTGAATTTAACAGTCCCTATAAGCTTCTAAGGATTTCTTTACTGCAAAATATTAATCTTCACTCTTTTAGTCCAATCTATCACCGTTGCTGGATCTGCTACTCTAGAAAAGCCATATTAGTACTGAATTGTTCACCCTGCATAGAATTTCCAGTATTTCCCTGTGCAGATCCTGCCTGCCAAGTAGAATAGATAGTATTTATAAATATCAGCACATACATCATTTCCTCTCCATCATAGGCTCTAATTAAAGGTTAGATAACAGAAATGGTCATCAGAAGAGCATCATCTAACACTCACCCTCGGATCCTGTTTGACTAGCTCTTTCACTACCTGCCAGATCTACCAAATTCTGCAAATAAAATGTATCATAGGTTAGTTCTAGGTGCAATTTACTCTAAAGATTTTCTTACATCTATGAATTCTTAGCACAGACTTAAACTAAAATTACTCTTCAGAAGAAACAAACACACACTAAGTGCTCTTATCACTGGAAATAACCTGCAGCTCCATAAAACATCAACCACCACTTTCAATGTGCTTAACAATACAAAACAAGATTGTGTGAATTCTATTAATGCTACTCCGAATGGTATTTCATCCTTGCAGTGCAGCTTCCCCTACCCTTGCTAAAAGGCAAAGATCATTTCTCAATACAGAGGTGTTAACTACAAATTCAAGCCTTAAGAAGCTGAATCAGTTGTCTTTCTCCTTCACTGCCATTCTGAGGATAGTGAAAGTAGAAATTAGAGGTCAGAAGAAAAAACTTCACTCTGAATATGGTTCAAAATTGACTACAACTTCATAGCATCCCACAAGGACTTGGCTGAGCAAGTAGTCATCGATTTTAATGGCTTCTGTTTCAGAAGTGTAAAGTACTGTACTAACTTCACCAAGCAGTAGTAGAACAAAAAGGCCAGAGTCGTCTCTCCTCCACTTCCTCCCGTTAATAGAGGCTATTACACAATCATATGCAACAGCAATACAGGAGATGGAGTGGTGGAAGCATAGGTTCACTAGCAATGAAGAGATGGGAAAAAAAGTGGGCAATAGCTCATTCAGATATTACACATAAGAATTCCTTTGGTGGGAGGATATCCTCCAGATAACACACATGGAATCTCCCTCTACACAGATGAGAAACATGACACACACATAAGAAATGTTTGATAGAAATTAACAACAAGACATGCTAATAATGTCATTATAAAATAACATTCTTCTTACATACAAACTGCAACTGTAAACTCTCTACTTAAATACCAATTTAACAACATCTTACCAAATGGGACACCATCACTGCTCCATCACAGTTTGCATTTGCAGGATCACTCCGTTCTCTGCTTTCAATTATCTAGAAAAAGAGGGAAACAATAAGTTACTGTCATTTAAAGTAATAAAAAACCCAGCATTCTCATAGTGAAATTTTTACCATTCTGAAGATGGTGTGAGAACGGCTGCTGTGTTCGTTCATTTTTGTTTCTCCGTAGTGGCGATTTTCTGTCAAAAACCAATATTGAAATACTTCTGTTTATATTCAAAAAAACTTTCTGAATAAGATTTTGAAGAGACATCCATGATTCTATGCAATTTAATGCTTTTCTAGAATATCAGCTGGCTTTGGCTAAACAACTTACTTTCTCCTTTCCTGATCCATTCCATAACTTGTTCGGGAGAAACAACCACCTCTTCAATCAGGTCTTCGACATATGTATTTCTCTTAAAAAACAATGACAACAACGACAAAAAAAACAGTAATAAATAATTTACTGAACTCTAAAATTCACATAAATAAGACTTATTATTGTACTTTTAAAAGTTAACAACTTGAATGACTTTTTTCTTTAATTTTCCTTCAAACGCAAGAAATGAAAATTTAGACTTACATTAGAACTATTACTTTCAAAGGAGGAAAAAAAATATCTAAAAAGCATCCTAAAAATTAAATTAGTAAGGGAAATTCCCTAAGAAAAGGTACAGAAAAAGATTTACCTTAATGCTACAAGGTCATAATTGTACAGTTAATAAAAATGAATTCTCCCCAGACTCCAAAAACATTGGTCAATTTAGGTGATCAAAATAAATAAGCAAATAAATAAATAAACATCCAGTTTGTTTGCTGCAAAGCTTAGCATAGAGAAACAAAGGATGGCATTTATGTAATTTATTTTTTCCTATGGTTTATCTTCCCAAATATGTTCTATGATTTTATCTAATGATTACAAGTAGAATAAAAGTGTTTTGATTTTGTAGATCATATAGCGATGCTATTAAAGCAATTCTGTGCATCTTTTTGAAGACTTCTATAACATTGAGATAGGGGATCAATATAGTTTCTGTAGTTCCACTAATCAGACAACTCTCAAGTATTCAATAAATTTTTATTAAATAAAAATATATTCTCTTGGAAAGCTTAAAGAATAAGTCTACATTTATGAACATGTATTCAGCTAAGCCAGCAACAAGAAGCTCAGCTTCACTGTTGTTATTCTATTACATCAACTGCCCTTCTGCTAACTTTGAAGACAATTACACAGTTTGATATGGAAACATTTTTTTTTTTTTTTTTTTTACTAGATGCCTCTGAAAGCTTTTTTTCCCCCTAGTACCTGCAAATACAAGTGCTATGCTACATAACAATCCCTCGCATTAACATCGCATCTACTTACATTAACATCTTCACGAATTCCTAGAGGCTTTTTTTTCCTTATATTGCAAAGCAGATCTGTGATGGTCTCGTTGTAGATTTCCATGTAGGAAACTCTTAATAAGAATTCTCTATCTGGAATCTAATGATCACAGGAAGAAAAAATAAAAATCAAATCAGCCTACAGAATGAATAGCTTTTAATGCAAGTATTCTAAACTCAAAATTATATACTTGGATATCATTTCACAAACTTATTTCCACTATACCCTTTCCACACAAGCACCTACAAATACAGATCTCTTCCAAGCTGCATTAACAATGTATCATCTTCAGTAAGCTATAAAAGCAAGTTTTCACACAGCTCTAAGGAAGCATGGCAATCAGTCTCTCACTTAGTTATCTTTTCCATATTAAATCCACTCCCATTTATGCTCTCTTCTTTCTACGTACCTTGACTTCACTCTCTTATTACTTGGATTTTCTTTGCTGCTGCTGCTTCTTTCGCTACCTCCACAGTAAAGAACACTAGGATGAAGGCTGCACAGTGGATTACAGCACCATGGAAGGTTTTCTTGGCTTAGAGTCTATTTTTGTTGATTCTAAAATACTCTGCACCTCACAGGAACAGATGACATGATGACATATCACATAACTGACATATCACATAACTGATACAATAACCTGAGACCCTCAAGGCAGAAGTATTCTGCAAACAATGTTCTAATTTATACCTTCTCCTTATACCTAATTGCATTGCAATTATTTTTATTATTTATTATTAATTCTGCAACATTGCAGAATTTAGGCCCTTGGGGTGCTGCATTAGTTGCACAGAAGTCTTCCCAATACACAAGCGATGACGTAATACACAGTCATTAATCTGAAGATATGCTTTATAATACACCAATCCAGCTGGATTTCACGCATGTCTGTACAGATGATAACTACACTAACGTTGGACAAAAGCCAGATGTATCAAAGCTACTGCTCTTTCTCAGAAAGACCAACAGAGTTGCACACTTGAAGTTCAGTGTTCAGGATAGCCGTCTCTAGTGGATTCAAATTATCAAGAAAACTTAAGCAACAGTTTCATAATATGAAGTCAGTTTCTTGCACACTGTTTCTGACATTCTCTTATCAGTCTGCTGTTCCATTCCCCGGCACAGAGGGCTTCAGCATCTTATGTTTATATGGCACAGTCCTAGGGAATTCTTTCTAGTATGGTTCCAGCCCATGTTCTACCAAAATTCACAGACTAGGAACTATTAAAATTGGCTAATCTGCCTGTGATTCTTTTGAACACCTGAAATAAATAAATTCTTTTTCATATTCTTCATGCTTTGAAAAATCAAGTCCATCATATTGCTAATTTTTGGAGAAAGTTTTAAAATAGCAGAGTAAATAACGAAGTTCCACATTACCTCGTCTATGCTGGTAATTCAAGTTTAGCGAGAACTGTTTTGTTATTGACGTGATTCCAGCTACGATGTTATTTTTAACTAATCACATCTCTGCAAGCTTAGCAAAACAACTGCAACATAGAGCCCAAATACAGTTTGTTTCCTTCATAAGTTCCTTAATACTAAAACTCATTTCTCTATAACATTCAGATATATTACTAGCCCTTTCAGTTATTTCAGTTTCACAGACACTCACCTCGCAAATAATTTTGAAGACGTGTTGAATTGCCTTAGGAATAATGCCCAGAGAATCTTTGTTTCCCATCATTGTGTATGTCTTCCCTGAGGCAGTTTGTCCATAGGCAAAGATTGTGCCTAGGAAGATGGTTACATTTTGTTGATTATTTAGAAGTTACATTACAAACAGGAGTTTAGTTCAATTTTAAGACTTACCATTGTAACCTTGCACAGCTGATTGTATAATTGGCACAGCTACATCTTCATATACTTGCTGAGTGTTGTCGCAAGAGTGAAAGACACGATCTTAAAAAAAAAAAAGAAAGCACGTTAGTGTACTGCACTGCAAGTCAAAAACAAGCTGTCATCTTACTCGGGAATACTGACTTCAAATCAAACATCAAATGTAGTTGTTACAACACTGCTATGACAGACTTTTAAAGAAGAAAAAAACGTTAAACTCAGAACCAAAAGAGGCATGATGAACAGACAGTGGAGAAGTCAAAGAAACCAAAAATGACAGTTAAACAGACACTCTGTTTAATCCTAACAACTGTTAAGACTACTTTATCAAGATTGTAAGCCAGACAGGCTACAAGACCTCTAACAAAGGGTATGCCTATTAAACCTCTAGCTTGGGAAAAAAATGTTTGTAGTGGCCAGATAAACACTAACAAATGCAGTGAATCCACTGGAAAATGCTAGAAGTGAAGCATTTCCTGGGCTCTAATTCCCATGCTGTCCTACATGTTCTGGGCTGCCTTTCTGTGACTGGAATGCCAGCATGCTACTGAGTTCATCTTCCTGTGTACTGTCATACAAAACGAATCCAGCTCATGTGCTCCAAAAACACTTGGTTTTCGCTAGTACGAGTCAGAACTCAGAAAGCAAAATTCATCGGGAATTTGGCTTTAAAAGTGCATTCCTGGACCAGCCTACAACAAAGTTGTGCGTGCCTCAGAGGTACATTTTCATAACTGTGAGAAGTTGGGAGTTGGAGAACTACAGAGCTGCAAAAGCTGAGGCAATTGCTGTTAACGTACATTCCAGTCAGATTAACGAAGGTATATATAAGCACTGAAGCTAATTATATAATTAACTTCAAATAATAAATAAAATAATAACATAGGCTGGTTTAGCAATAGGGATCAATACATTAGTTTAAGGACCAATGTAATTAGCAAAAGGAATCAATGCATACTAGTTTTAAACTTTCCATTTCAGCTTTGCTTCGTTGTTTCCTTCAATGACAACCTTGTTTCCTTTAATGACTCTGCTTCACGAGAAGCACTGGAGACATAATAGACTACTTTTATCTTCACATTCACAAGGTGCAAGGACTTTTTCCTCAGATTTCCCATATATTGTTTTGGGCTATAGTGTACTAACAGAGCTGCTCATTACAACCTAACAAGCAATGGAAATTTGCCAACCCGGGGAAGAACAACAAGAGCCCAACAAAAAGTCACCGTGATGAAGATGATGATGGAAAATGAGGAGGAAGTAATCAGTCTAAGACCACCATAGGCCCCCACCATGCACACCCAGCAGGACATTAGCACGTATTAATGAGTTCTCAGAAAAGAACACACATGCATATTGATGTATCACATATCTATGCCTTAATTGCTTAAATGTAGAAGCTGAACTCCGAGATAGCGTTCTTGATTTGTCAATTGCCTGGTATACATCATAAGGATAAGGAAACGCCAGATGACAATTGCTTTCGCATTCTTACCATAGCTGAAGACTTTTGTACCATTCACTTCCGAAACGGCATTGCCCTCGCTTTTCCAGTAGAGCGATGCTTTGTCTTCTAGAGTGCTTTCCCTAAAGGAAAGGACGCCCCGTTAACCGCACAGGTGACGCTGCGGCTTTGCCCACCCGCCGCGGCCGCCACTCCCGTCAGGCCCCCCAGCCCGGTCCACCCCCCGGGGCCGCGCACAGTGCCGCCGCCAGCCTCCCCCCTCAGACCCGCTACCCGGACAGGCGCTCACCTGGCGATGAGCGGCCGTACGCGCACGCAGACCGTCACGGCCCCCTCGTCCGCCATCCCCGCGGTAGCCAGGCAAAAGGCTGCGCTCACAGGAAGACGCGCGCCGCTCCCACAGCTCTCCCCCCGCGCCCCGCAAACTGAAGAGGCGGCGCCGCAACCGCTGTCCGAATTTGAACTGCTCCCGCGGCCGCTTCCTATTGGTCCGCGCTGCGCAGGCGCCTCGGCGGAGCGGCCACTCCGCAACCGCTGCCGGGAGGGGAGAAAGGGAAAGCGGGGCGAGGTGCGGATGGCGGCACAGCCTGTGGAGCGCTCAGCGGCAGCGATGGTGCCGGCCCAGGTCCGGGAGCTGTGCGGCGCAGTGAGGCGCGCTGAGTTGTGTGGTTTCACCCATAGACTGGACGTCCTTCTGTGACCGAAGGAGCAGCAGTGAGGAGTGAGCAGAGATCAGAAAAAGAAGTACGTTCCACTCACGTTCAACAGCAAGTACTTTGCAGTTGCTTTATTACACTAATAAACTAACGTTTAAACTTTTAAAACGTTTTTGTCCTCTGTATTTTAATCATCCTCCTATTAAACTAGCGTTTGAATTTTTGAAGCATTTTTTCTCCCTCTATTTTAATCATCCTCCTCCTCTTCACCATCCTCAAATTCTTCCTCCTCCTCTTCCTCCTCTCCTTCCATGCCTTCTAGAGCTTTTTGTTCCTGTGCTGCCTTGAAAGCCAGCTCCTCTTGCACCGTGGGGTCTGTGGCCTCCCTGATCTCCGGCCCATCGGGGTACTCAGGCTGCACAGGTGGAGGCAGTGCAGGTGTATGGTTTCCCAGGCTGTATTTGTGCCCCCAGCCAAAGTAGATATTCCCGAATTTCCTGAGAAAGAAAAGTGAAAGATCACACAAACTCTCCCCAGCAGAACATCAGCTGTGATAATTCACAGGCTTCCTTACTCTGCTGTGCACACAGTCGCTGTGGTGCAGGTTCCCTATAAGAGGTATGTTTACAAAAAGCCATCTCTAATAACCGTTGATGAATTCACTAATCCAGTTCTGAAAGATGCAGACCTATTAGAGCAGGTCCAGAGAACACCTATGAAAGTGGTCAGAGGGCTGGAACACATCTGCAGAGGAAGGCTGAGGGAGCTGGTGGTTCATATTGGAGAATGTGCCAGGGAGACCTTGCTGTGGCCTTTCAGTACTTAAAGGGGGCTTATAAGAAAGATGGACAGAGACTTTTTACAAGGACATCTAACAATACAATCAGCAATAATAGTTTTTAACTGAAGCAGGGTAGACTTAGATTTAAGGAAGAAATTCTTCATTCTAAGGGCAGTGAGGCACTGGAACAGGCTGCCCAGAGAGGCTCTGTCTGCTCCATGCTAAGAGCTGTTCAAAGCCATGTTGGATAGGGCTTTGGGCACCTGGTCTAGTGGAAGGTATCCCTGCCCATGGCAGGTTGGTTAGAAATGAGTGATCTCTGGAGGTCCCTTCCAACCCAAATCATTCTGTGATTCTATACCTTCCACTTAAAAATCTCCCAGTGCTAAAACAATGCTTGCTATTCTGTCACTTCTCTATTTTGCAGTGTGACTTTCACTTCACTTTAGTAACATAGATCCATTTCTCCAATTCCAGTGCCTATTTAAAAGTTCCCACTCTTAGTTAACTGCACTGTGTATAGTGGAAACTAATGGAACTAAGAACTACAGATTTAAGATTTTTTTATAAAAAGCATTGCAGACTCAGGAACACAGGTTTTAAATTGAGGACCGCAGCCAAATATTAACTGGATATTTACACCCATTTGCTTTATGGTAGTATTTCCAGTGATTCCTCATTTTTGCTTTTGAACATGCACTGTTGCTATTAAGCTGTATTTTCCAGTCTCAGGATTAGTTACAATTCAGTCAGTAAATTAATGGTAAACCAGATTTGACTTCAATAGATACGTATGTGTTCAGCGTGTAGAATTTGTGTTGTAACTGTGTCAACTGACTACTCACGCGCCACATGCAAAAGCATATGCTCCAGGCCATCGGTTCGACCGAAGGATTGCAACAGCATATTGAGGGGTCAGCTTTGGAGAAAGTGAAGCTGTCCAAGCAGGGATGTTTTGAATTCCTGGAGACAGTCAAACACACAATCTGTGAATAAATTGGCTTAAGAACCACTGCATTTAAGACTGAGCGACAAGGCTGTTACAGAATTCATGCAGTATTAAATTAAGATGCACATTAGACGATCTAAGTCACAATTAATATAGGCACTGTATTCAGACAGGTCATTTGCATGGGAAGGTATCTCATGGATGCCAGCAGCCACACACAGAAAATACCATGTTCCTGAAATGCAGTAGTACTCACTGCTGTTTCTTTTGTCAAATATCGTTTAATGCTGATGGATAAATTGAATTCGTATTTTACTCTGATCAAAGAATGGAGAGCAGGAAAATAATTTGCTACTGCTATAATCTAATATTCAGGTTTGCGTATTGCCATGATTTGCTGCAGTTAACATGCTACAGAATATAAATTCTCACTAATATATCTATACATGTGTGTACACATTTATTTACATATGCACCTGCTTTTTTGTCTATAAAGATAATGGAAAGATATCTGAATGTATTTAATATGTAAGCTGTCTTGAGCTTGGAGTAGCCTGACATGTCTGAGGAATTTTTTCTTTATTCTCACCAAGACTGTTAGCTAGAAACCCCAGAGATTACAGTTTTAATGTTGGTACTGGTAACCATTTTGCATTTGATTCATTCTGCAAAAGAATAATGGCAAATTACATCATTCCACAAAGCACCAGAGGCCTGTCACTTCAAATGTTTACTACCTGAATGCTAGCATTTCCAGGGACTTGCTATCAAAAACTTTGTGCTCCCTGAAGAATACCTTCATCTTCAGAGAGTGGAGTGAGAAGAGGAGGTCCTATTTCTTGCTGTAGTTCATCTGGCACCTCATCCTTCTCCTCCTCCTCCTCTTCACCTTCTTCTTCCTCTGTTTTTTGTAAAGGGTTAAACCAAACACAGCGACCCTACCATCAACAAGGAAGAATCATAAATACATGCAGCAATCAGCGAAAGAAGCCAGCTTAAGTAAGTGGTTCAGACACACATACACAAGAGGGAGTGGGGGAGAAAAGAAGGACTATATATTCCACAACTGAGATATTGTAGGCAGACTGTTGTCTCTCTATCCCTCATTCATTACTTATCCCTGCTTACCATTTCAGAATAATCTCATACTTCTCTCATGAGCTTTCTGTTATTTTGTTGTATTTGATTCTTTTAACAATCCATGCTGATGATAGATGCTGGACTTCAGCAAGAAAACAAAAATCCTGTTCTTACTGAGATTGTATCTTAAAGCACGCATTTGTTTCAATATTCATTTTGTGAAGGGATATTAACTTGTTGCTGGCCTTATTGGTTACAGCCATGCTGACATTATCCATCTCTTCCCAATCAGGAGGTGTGAAGATGCACAGAAGGTGCACAGAACATCCTTTCCCTCTACACCTGAGCTCAAGTCCAAAAAAGTTCCTGAAATGTGTGTGCAAATTCCTACCTATCTCTATCCTTCTTGTGCAGACCTGTATGCTCTTTTCCAGTTGAACCCTTAAAAACACAGAAGGCCCAAGAAACACCACTGCATGACATAAGCGTTTATACCAAATTGTCCTTAAGTTTGGAGTGAACAGCAGCTCAAGAATACAGGAAGCTAGTACTACAGAATGAATGGTATCTGAGGTCAGGTGAAATTTGTGAGCACATACCTGCTTTAAAATACTCGGTACATGGTGTACCCATGTAGACAGAGACTCCACCATTTCAAATGCAGAAAGAGGTTCAAAATCAGGGTTTTCTTCATAGTCATCTCTTCCTCCTCCCCCTTCTTCATCTTCATCTCCTTCTTCCTCTGCAAACCGGTAATATCCAAGGGGACTCACATGAGTTCCTGCTGAGATCCGAGCTATCTGTGCACGCAGGTAATTGGCTTCATTTCCAGGGAAAGGAGGGAAGCTCACAATGGGAGCATCAAGCCTACCAGTGAAAAACTTCCTGATTTTCCTGGCACAGACAATCTGTGCTGGTGTCACTGGAGGCAACTTCACCCAGGGCTCGCCTGGCTCATTACAAACAAAGTAGACATATTTATTAGCCCCAGTTCCATTTTCTTCTTTTGGAATGACAGGTGGGGGCTTATAGGTAGACTTTGGTGGTTCACTTGTTTCTTTTTCCTCATCTTCATCTTCGACCAAATCCATTCTTTTATCTCCTTCGTCAATAATCTCTTCCTCTTCTGTTTCCTCCTCCTCTTCCCCCTCACGGTACTGAACTTCAGCTATAATATAGTTCTTCTCCCGGCCCAGAATTCTGCCCCAGAAGCGACAGGTCTGGATTGGCTGAACACTAACAAGTTTTTTAAGGGCAAGAAATATGAGATAGGTTTCATCTCTGCTCAAGCCAATTCCACCCTGTTCAAAATAAAAGGCTGTTTCCATCATGTTAGGTAGAGGAGTCCCTCCCTAGTAAACAAAATCATGAGTTAGAATGAAGAATAATAGCAGTATCTATTTGAAAGACTGAACAAAATATCCACTGAAAGTCATACTTCACTCTCTCAAAGTACTTTGCAGGCATTCATTTATTACATCTTTCACTATTGTTTAGAAAAATTAAAAATGCCACAATAAGGATAAAGAATGCAGATAAACGACAGCTTTTAGAATACAAGATCTCAAATTTCAAACTCACTATTAACTATTGCAAAATAAGCAAAGTCAGGATTCTCACAAAGGATCTTCAAGAAGACTTCATTGCTTATGCATGTTAACTATATGAGAGGCCTTGACAACCAGAAACAAAACTACTATCTTTCTTCGTATTTGTGAAAGATGCATTTGGGGAGAACAGAAAATGTATTTTATACATTTAGACACCAGGTCAACGCTGTTTATCTGAAATTAACGTTGCCCTTTTTAATACCTTGTCATAAAGCTCCCTGTATTATTAAGAGGGAATTTCATAAGACTAGTATGAAATATTGGCTCCTGCTCTTACTGAAGTCAGTAATGCTCTGGCTGGCTTGTGGGATGCAGAACTAGGCCAATAACAAAGATTAAGAATTTACATTTGGTTTTTCATCCGTCTCTCATTTCATGGCAGTAGGTGGATAAGGATTGTAAATTATTCACAGCAGGGAAGGGAGTTTAGTGGAAGTAATGCTGGTTTCGTATGGAATTTGTCTCATTATTACAGGTTTTATAGGTCAAAGCAAGATAGACAAGAGTATGAAAAATTCAAAGTTCCTTTCTGGAACACTGCACTTTTCTCCATTTTTTCTTTTACTATTGCATATTGCATATGATATATTGTTACTGTAAAATGAGTAATAGGCTATGGTAAAGATGCAAAAATGTATATTCAGTCGTTAGGATATGTATTCTGTGGTGGCAATTCATTTTAGTACATAGTGATAACTTCATATGAAAACCCACATTTGTTATCTTAACATCCCTTAGTTATTACAAGATTTCCCTTAGTTTTATTTTGGCTGCAAATACATTTGTATGTAAGCAACTGAAAACAGAATATTTCCCTGTTTAATGAAATGGCTTTTTTTTTTTTTTTTTTTTTTTTTTACATCAGTAGTTGTTCTTCTTGTAACCACATATTTTTTTTCTAATTGGAGAAGGAAGGACTGGAACCACAGTTGAAGCTGGAAGAATCACAAATTTTCCATTCTGTATTTTACCGTAGAAGCTGTGTGCAAAACTCTAAATCTGCACTAGAATAAACCCAGAAATATGGTTACCTTAGGTAAAGAAAAGTCAGGTTTAGGTAAAGTATTTGGATGGAATGTTCCAGCTTGAATTGGCACATGAGAGATACTTCCCTTCTGTTCATCATCTCTAGAACATCTATGATTTTAAAAGCTCAGGATGTTAGACTTACTACAGGAACAAAATTCCCAACTAAGTAACCAGTTGTGTTTTCTTCACAGCTAAACATAGGACCAGCTTGACTGTGAAAAGGGTGCAATTATTTCATGTGATCATGAGAGACAATACTATGAGAGAGACCATAACATCCCCCCTTTATCCTTTCCCTTCCCACCATCCTGCCACCCATCTCTCCAGTATATTTGGTGTCCTATTTTTTTCTAATAAACACTCACTAGCTCTTCTTCTCGTTCTTCATCTCCTCCATCTGACTTGAGGAACAAGTTTCTGCGCATTTCTGCAGATTCAAATGATGGAAGAATCTCATGTTCGTCTCGAAGAGTATCCATTTTTTTCTGAAACTGAGCTGCCTTCAAATCCTTGCTAATGTTCTCAAGTATGTCTACTGGATCTGTGGGCTGTTCATCCAGGATTTTTGTTAGCACATTAACAAGATGATCATATCTGTCATATAAATGAAGATAAAATTGGTCTACTATGCAAAAGACCTAGAATATTACATTTTTAATATTAAAAGTAGAAACGAATCACTTGTGTCTTCAAAGAAAAAAAAATGAATGAGCATCTAAAGATCAAAGAAAAAATGGAGCATTGCAGGAAATTAGACTTGAAACTAATCTGTTTGTATTGTCCAGTCTTCCATTTTTTTGTTTATCCCACACCTTTCTCGGGAATTACAGGAGAATTTAAACCTAATCTCATTCAAATCAATTTCCCTTTGTACTCTATAATTCCCCTTGGCTTTTTTTTTTTTTTTCTGAAAGATGGTGGACACACAAATATAACATAGTGATGAGATACTGCATCTGTAATTGTATGGGAACTGCTGAGTCACGGCCTGAACCTCTGATTGATCACCTGAGGTGAGCAATGAGTCAGGCACAGGAGCACAGGTGAAGGCAATTCACCTGTGCTGCTGGAAGGGGTGGAGCCAGGCTCCACCTCTCCTAGACCCATTTAAGAGCTGGCTACCAGTGGAGATGGATCTCTTCTGGAGATCTACCCTGCTGGTGTTTTGTGAGTGAGCCCAGGATAGGGGTAAGCCTTCTATTTATCCTCTTTTTGTTATCATAGTCTGCTTTGTTGAACTCTCTTGTTTATTTCATAATTATAGCGTCTTAATATTCATTGAGTATACAGTATTCGCCTATTCTATAGCCTCTGCTACCCCTTACCTTCTTAACAGATCCCTTTGCCCCTTCATCAATACTACTTTTATTTCCACTCCTACTTCCTTCCCCTTTCAATTTTGTTCTTTTTTCAGACTTACAAGTTCAGGCCAGATGTTACGCTGCTCTTCAGCAAATAGGCTTTTGCATTCTGACACGCCAGCATTCGGTGTTCAGGATCTGGTGTTTGATCATCATATGGACCGTAGCCTGGCTGATATAGTCCATAGCCTGGTTCATGTGGCAAATAAGGTCCATGCTCACGTTCATAGGCTTGGTAGCGATCACGTCCGCTGTGTGTCTGGTAGGCACTTCTTGGTTCCTGAGTTCCTAGTGGGTATGTCTGATACATGCTTACCTCCTGTGCCTGATGAGAGTCTTGTCCCAGTGTGTGTATCTGACTGAAGTTTATGTCTGGCACATGTTGCTTGTAAGAGCTTTCTTCTGCTCCCTGTGGGTGACAAAAATATTGCACTGGGGTCAGTGAATGATGTACTTGTCCAGGTGTACGAGCCTGGCCAGCAGTCCAGGTAGAGGTCCTAATAAGGTGCCTGTGACTGACTGCCACGCTTTCCCAGCTCTCCTGGCTGATCAGATCTAGGCCATACCTCCTGGTACTTGGAAGCTGCTCCCGGTTCTAACTGCTGAGGCTGGTAAGATTGTCCTCCGGGTTGAGAGTTCTCAGAAGGGCCCCCCTGGGGTAGCCGGGGGCTCTGTTCAGGCTCCCCACCAGGCTCGGCCATGGCCAGACGCCTCAGCAGCCCCTCAGCCTCGCTCACCGCCGAGGTGTAGCGGCAGCCGTTGCCAGGGCAGCCGTTGCCGGAAGGGGTGGGCCGGCCGCTGGCCTCTGCTCTCGGCAGGGGACTGACGTTTGTCCCCGCCGGCCGGCTCTGTGGAACGGCGGCCTTGAGGGAAAGCCGATGAAATCGCTGGAGCTCCTTCGGACGGTTAACCGGACAAGGGGAGGGCTTCCGCGCCTGCTGCCGTTCCCGCTAGGCGGGCGGTTCCCTCCGTTCAGCGGCTGCTCGAGCTGCTCTTCGCTCCTGTTCGTCTGCAGGGGGCTCCGGCCCGACTCCCTTCCCCTCTTCGTGACCCGTTGCGATTCGTGTTTGCAGAGTTTGTGGTGCAAAAGCCTCTCGCAGCTTCGGCTGAGAGCAAAAAAGTAGACCTTCCAAAGCTTACTTTTCCTTTTTAAACATGCCGTGTTCCCTTACCTTCACTGCACACAATAGAAAACGCTGTTTAATCTGCTGCATTCTAGTAGGGATACATCATACCATTGCTATTTGGCATCAAGCTTTTTCTTCTGGGACAAAAGCACACTGTAAAACTTGATGAACATTTAAAAAATTGCCTTTGCAGATCCAGGGAAATAAATCTAAACAAAATAAGAATGAAGGTAATACTGACAGAAGAGTTAAAAAAAAAAAAAAAAAAAAATTGCATCGTGTTTCTATGATTCCAGAAAGGGAAACAGTGTCCTAAAAATGCTAATTCTACTGCGTCTCTACGTGCAGAGTTGACCTTCGGGTCTTCGCAAGCAACGTGCCCACGGTCCCTGCGTTGCAGGTGCACTTGCAGAGCTTCCCCAACAGCTGCAGAGGGCGCTGCAGCACTGCAGGTTATTCGTGTGTTACTTCTGATGCTCTACCCGTATTTCTCATCTGGAGGAAAAACTTGATTTGTTGTTTAGCGTTACAGTTGGGAAGATTAACGCGGTGGAATGGAAGAAGGGATAAACAAGAAAGGAATGCTCGTTCATATCCAAAGATCTAGGCTCACACAGAAAAAACTTCACAAAGGAGGGATCTCCAGGAAGAGGTCCTTCCCCAGTGGCAGTCAGCCCTTAAATGGAGTCTAAAAGAGGAGCCAGGCTGCACCCCTTCCAGTCACACAGCTGAATCGCCTTCACCTGCGCTCCCATGGCTGACCCAGTCCTTGCCTCAGGTGATCAGTCAGTGATTCAGGCTGTGACTCAACAGTTCCCATACTCTTAGTAATTCATGTTTATAACATGTATAAAATTGCCTGTATACACATGATGTTCTGTGAAGCACCTGCCCAAGAGGACAAATACTTCATTTTTTCAATCTCCTAGAAAAAAAAAAGAATACTAGGATTACCTGCACTGTTTCATAATGTTACTCTTTGCCTTTGCTTTCATATAGGTTATAAAGTACACTATAGTATCAGGGTAGAGTGTACCTCACTTCATCCACGTGCTCTTTTATCAATGTGCTGTCATCATCTCTCATTGATGTGGAAAAGTAGCGAATGCATGTAATATTACTGCAAAATCTCACTCTGGTGAACACCATCAGTAGCATGTGTTAATTAGCTGAAATGTAACTAAAGTATCTATTAATATTTTCAGTTTCCAAAGGATATACGCTAATGATTTGTATTCCATTTGCTGTGGTCAGGTATCAATGGTCTCTCTTGTGCTGCAAATTCAAGCCATTTTTTTTCAGTAACACTTTTTTTTTTTTTAACTGAAATCTTGTTGGTTGCTTTGTTGCACTTCTATGCAGTTTCTTTGTTAAGTTCTGAAGTTGCTTGCACTAGCAAGTGAATTAGAATGGAACTTCTTATTACACACGGGAATCCTTCTGTGCTCTGTTAATATCTAAGCAAACATTTTTTGATTGAATTGGAAAACCCAGTTTCGGGGCCCACGTGTGTCTATCCTGAAGAATACTTCCAACTGATACTACAGATAAGTAGCACCTGTAACTTCTGAGGTGGCTCCTGGGTAGTGGGCAAGGCAGGTTTAACTGAATTCCACTCCATACTCAGAACCTGGGTGCTCCTGTTTTCAGTGCAGCTTGTTCCTATCAGCTGCTGCTGGGTCAGGTATAGCACCTTCCTGAGCAAGTTGGAAAATTAGTAGATTTTTGGGTTGCAAATCATGGTCAAGGCTGAAGAGCCCCTGAAGATGTGAAGTCTGGCTTTTTGTTTACTTTGTATTAATGAATTAAATACCAAATTCAATTTCTAGTAAAGATCTGTTCTTTTAAAATGTTGAATGAGCTACAGACACTTTCCTTCAACTGGAAGTCCTTCAGCACTCCTCCCTATGACAGGTGGCTCTATGGCCATAGCCTGAAATGGGCTTTCTTACATTAATTCCACGTTGTTTTGAGAATGTGGGACTGTGGGAGCTTCTTAATGCTGTCTGGTCCGGTCCCTTGTATCACGTGCAATTGCAGTAGCAAATCTCACCTAAATTCAGTAAGGTAGGCCTCCTGGTGCATGATTAACGGCGTTAGTACCATCCTGTTATTAGAAAGGAAGCGAGGACAGCGGTTGCTAGCCGCGATCGTGGTGGGCGGCGCGGAGGCAGACGCAGGGCTGCCTGCCGTTCCCAGGCAACCGCTACCAACATAAGGCGGGCGGAGGACACCGCCGGCCGCTTGGGGCGGCTCGGGGCGCTGAGGCGCCGGTTCCGGCGAGTAGGTGCCGCTCGGTACCCAGCGGGGCCCGGCGGTACGGTGACGCTCATCGCTGCGGTGTGGGACTTGCTTTGGGCCGGGCTTGCTTAGCGTGGGCACCCTGAGCTTCGCGTAGCGCTGCGGTTCGTGCGGCGGCGGAACCGAGCCTTCCCGCTGGTCCTCCGGCCGACGATCTTTGTTTTATTCTGCTGTATTTCGGTCTGGGAATCAGTCTCCTGCCCATCCTGCTCTCTGTTCGAGTCCTTATATTCCTTAGGCTTCTTGTCCAAACGTTTCCCTTCTGTCGGTCTTCATTGAAGGGGGCGTTAAGGAAAAATGAACATTCACTATAAATGATTTGCTCTAAAATCAAGAAGAAATCGGAAATATTCACCGTAACCAGCTATTGGGCTGCTGTTAGAGGGCTTCCAAAATTGCACTTCTGTGTTTTCTCTCTGACTTGTCCGTGCGGCCTCCTTCTATACTGTTAATTGAAATCCACTGCTACAGAGAGCCCCAAGCTGAAGAAGGAGGCTGCTGGCATCTTGCTATGTGTTAATGCTACCCCTAATCCCAGTACTTGAAGATAACTGTTAGAAAATGTTGACCCAACCCACGTAAATTCAGTGAGTTGCACCAGTTCTACTAAAAATGCCTCTTACTTTTTTTTCTCCATCCATGTTCTGAATTTGTTTTAGAAATAAAGTAAAATGGTGTCCAAATTCCACATTATCTGTTTGTCCTTTAAGCACCAAAACAGTCAATCATGTTGCAGATGAGTTTCCTCAGATGATGTTAATGCTAATATTTTTAATCAAAACTCCTTGAATTTTACTTAAAAAAAAAAACTTTGTTTGCTTGTTTATAGGGGTTGACTGTTTATGGAGTTATAGTAAAACACATAAACAGAGATAATTCTACCTTCTAGAGTGGTACACTATCACCCAGCCATGCCTGTAGAAGGAAAAAGTGATATGGAGAGGATTGGCCTCTTCAGTGAAATGAGCTATGTTACCATTGGAGATAAATATGTATCACATTATATGCGTAAGTATATTTAATTTTAATCACCATGTAAGAACAGGAACTCCTTTTAGTATCCATCTTTTTTTCAGGATCGTTATTTTCTATTATTTCATTTTATCAGAGGCAATTGTTTTTTCATACATAATCTTTGCTTAGATACAAATGCTTGGTGTGATGGCATATATATATATCAAAGAAACAAAAAACCCAGTAAAATAAGTATGCATAATAGAATCACTACAAAATTAATGTATAACTTTATTTTTAATATAATTTACTTGTAGGTTGTGAGTATTTTCCTGTGCTTGTGTAAAATAATAGTGTTATGTGTGTCCTGCCTTTTTTTTTTAAAACATTCTCCTTTTCTTGTCTTTTTGGGGAATCTCATGTACAGGAGTGAGAACAGAACAGAAAAAAAAAAACCCAACAACTCTAAATATAAATTACAACTCTAAATTAAAAATAATGTAATTCTCAGAAAGAGAAAGTCTGCTGAAAGAACACATAAGTAAATTGTTGTAGTAGGTAAGATATGGCAAAGCTGACCCTCAGTAGTTACTTGGAAGTGAAAAATGCAAATGATCCTCTGAGTACAGATGTGTTTGCTGTGATGTTCTGTCAGAGGCAAGTGTGTCTGTCAGAACCCTGGCTCACTAGCTCATTGCTTCCACCACAATAAGCTGCTGGGTGCTAAAATCCACTGGGGGACATTGAAGCTGGTCGACCTGGTCTGTAATTGGAGGGTGAAACAGATGCTCCCCTCATGCATTACTCATAGTATATAAGTAGGTGTCAGGTCTAGCTCTGAATTGTAGTCTGGAGTAACTGATCGCTCTCTATTGCCTCTAAAGCAAATGTAGGCAGTGGAATATGAAAACTGTGTGCTGTGAATACCTTCTCATAGTATTATAGTCTTTACAATATCATAGTCTTTTACACACAATGTATATTATATGATATAAGTCATAAAATATACATGTTTGATTTACAAGTGAAATGCTCTGCAGGACATTCTTTGTCCTGCACCCAGCCATTTGGATCCTTAGCTTTTTAATGCAGTCTAAGAGAAGCACTAACTTTGAATGTTTTTTTTTAATCATTCTTACTTTTTTAAAGGCCCTTTTAATGAAACTGCGAGCAAGAACAGACAGATGCTGTCTGAGGGGAGCAAAACATTGTCAGCTCTTCAGGCAGGTTATTTTGACCCTCAGTTTAAGAGGATTTTCAGCGGTGAAGCCTACTCAAATCCTGTTCAACTAAGGAGACGTTATAGATTGGCAGAATCAAAGAAAAATTTGGGCAAAGCTTTCCTTCCCAGTAATGGAGATAAATTGCCGTAAGTGTTGTGTTTAGCCTATTTCTCTGTATATCTGTTTGTGAATCAGTCTGTACTAATATTACTTTACCTTGCTGGTGCAAAATTGAAACAACCTCTGTTAAGCCTATTTATAACAAGAGTCCTCAGAACTTCATCTCCACTTCCATCTTGTTTCTTTTGTGTCCATAATACTGTACACGGAATTCCTATAATTGTAGTTCCATGCACAGTGGATCCGGTATGGATTGATCCTTACCTCTTCAGATGATACTTGTTTGGGTTTTCTACATACTAACATTTTAGCACAGTAAATATGGAAAGCCTGAAATATTTACAAAGATCCAATTAATGTGTTAATTTGCTCTTTTTAGATGTGGACTAGGTAGCTATTATGGAACCATAGGAGGTCCGTTTGCATACTTCAGTGCACAACTGAAAGCCAGAGAAAGATACATTCCTCCTGGAAAGAATTTTTATACTAGTCCAGGAAAAAAAGGAACTGGATATGGGTAACTTCACAGCATTACTTCTTGCAGTCCTTTATTAAATGCTTTTTGAGTTTTGATCATCTAACCAGTGCATTCTCTTTTTACAGTTATGCGAATCTTACTATAGGTGAGCAATATCCACATGAAGCGGATGGCTATGAATTAGAAACAATAATTGCAAAGGTAAAAAAGATAAAATCTTTATTATGTACTAATCATGATTATTTATTAGAATTTTCATGAACTTCTTGTTCACTGTGGTGTTTCCTTCAGCTCAGAATCACAATATTCGTTTATTGGTTGGTGGAGGGAGGAAGACAAATCACTATATGTAAAAATGAAGATTTACTTATTGTTATTTTATTTTTTTAAGACAAGCAAAAGTATCCCATACAAGTTCCAGCAATCAAGATTTGACCTTAATTTTTTTTTTTATGTGGAGCATTTAAGCAACAATTGCAATAATTACCAAACAATGTGAATAGCAAGAACAATAATAATTCTTCTGTATCATTGTCAGAAATGAGATTGTATTATGCTAGATGCCTTACAAAAAAAAAACCAAACTGAAACAGAAAAGAGTTTATTCTGATCATACAAGCTCATAATTTGAGGAAAGCTCACATCTTTCCTTGTACCGAATTTCTGAATTTAGTTTTCTTATATATTTTCATTATATGTAGTGAGAAATCACTAAATTTGTCTATGGTCAGAATAAGATTAGAAAACTCAGAGTCTAACCATTATACTTGGAGGCTACTTAAATACCCTGAGTAAACGAACAAAGAAGACGGAGCAAATTTTTTTTCAAGAATGAATTTGAATGTTTTCAATGTTTTGGTTAGGAGAATGAAACGAAGTTGAAAAGCTCAAGATTCTTCCTCTGAATTTATTTGTTTTACAGAAAGCACGAGAGGAACACAAGCGTTTGGCTAAAGGAGGGCCCTTCAAGACAAATATGTACCCCCTGGAGTATTTTGACATGAATCCCTATTTTAACGACAAACCTTTGCCACCTGTGAAGAAACCACCTCCAGAGAAGCGAATTGCACCACCTTTCAAACCAAGTTCCCCTGCTAAGAAGGTTAGTTTATCTTAAAGCTACTGGAAACAATATAAACTGGATAAATATGCAGATGTTTTGAATTAAAACTTTGCTTACAGTACATAAGGTTGAAACCAATGTTTCGTACTTTTAAAAATAGAAAAGACATTGTGCAGTTTATTTTGTTGGTGCCAATGCTCCCTGATAAGTAGTTTCAAGTAACCTAGAAAGTCTTTAAAATTTGCGTAGTGCTGTTAACACACAGTTAATTGGCTGGATAGTCCATGAAATATGCACAAAGTGGAATGAATGTTTTACAATAAATGACAGCAAGAAAGAATTACAGTAGCAAAACAAAATGCTTTTTTTATTTTGGACTCTGTCAATCTCTCATGGCATTTTTGAACCTGTATAGGTATCTAAAACAAAATTTTTAGCAGTGTCACAGGAATGGAGAGCTGGAAGGAGCAGAAAATGCAGATTAAGGCTCCTGCTCAGCGAAAGGCTGTAGGAGTTATCT
Organism: Lagopus leucura; assembly: GCF_019238085.1. NCBI lineage: Eukaryota > Metazoa > Chordata > Aves > Galliformes > Phasianidae > Lagopus > Lagopus leucura. The sequence continues at coordinate 40,668,698 of NW_024962264.1, forward strand.
TGGGAGTTAGTAGCAGACACAAATCTGGAGTCAGCTTTAGAATTTTCTAATTCTTCAGTATTTAGGAAAGAAGGAGGAGGTGGATGGGAATAAATACACAGGGGAAGCACTCAGGGGACCTAAGAGATGAAGCTTGGTGTTAATGTCAAGGAACACAGTTCGTTTGTTTCAGTTGCTTTAATGTTACTTCTTAAAATCCAGATGGATATTTTTGCATTCCATGAAACATTTCTTTTAATATATTGTTTTTTCTGAGATTAAATACTAAGTTTATGGAATTCACCTTAGGCTAAATCTTATTTTTAGTTTGAAATGTTCTTAAAATATTGATGCATTTGATGCATAAATGTTTCTCTCAACTGATTCCAAATATGTAGTACAGTAATACCTCTTAATTTGTCACTTCTACATTCTGGTGTTCCACTGTCAGCCACTTAATATAATGTTCTGCTAATGTTATGATTATTCTGTCCTTCACCACTGACTTATTTGACCAATACTAATTCATCTGAGGAATAAGATGATAGTGAAAATGTTCTGAAAAGGACTGCAAGAATGCTTACACATGAAGAATTATGCTGGGTGTTCAGTCTCACAGATGAAGCAGCTGAGATCCTTTAGTGTTCTGAAAAGACAGCTGCTGAAACAGCTGTACATCTTCTCAATGACGATGCTGGTGACCCTGTTCCTGGCTTTCAACACTGCATGCTGCCATTCGAGATATGAACGGTGTACTTCTCTAACTCCCTCTTTTCTATACAAATCCTCAAAGGAAAATTTGCTTTATTGCTGATTGAATTGCTTACTGTTGCATTTTAAGGAAAGCAGTCTCAACAGACTGTGGAGATTAGCTGTTCCAGAGGCTTGCAAAGAATTAATAAGGTTTCTGCATGCTTTTTAACTAGAAATTGCCATTGTTATAGTTCTGGTGAACTTACTGTTACAGGAAAAGCCTGTGTTGTATTTCTATACCTGCACTGAATATGGAGGTTTACTGGTGAACTAATAGTAACATAGGACTTCTTTTTTTTTTTTCTTTTTTTTTTTTAGGTCACTTCAGTGAGTTATGGTTTTACATTTTCTATGTTTTTCTAGGTTTTCTATGTTTTTAAAATCCTTCACTCAAAATCCAGACTTACAAAGAATATTTTAAACCATCTAATTAATCACTAAAATTTTCCCTAAGGTTTCCAATGGAAGTTTAAGGAATTTTGGGTTGGTTGTTGTTTTTTTAAATAGAATATAATGCAGTCTGCTATTCAGTATTCTCTGCTTTTGCATGAAAAATATTGTAATAAAATCCAACTATTCTATAGATTGGCACTTTGAAAGTTGTTTTTTTTTTTTTTTCAGTCAGGGGGCATGAAAGGTGGCACATTTGATCCTTATCCAAGCCATTCTGCTGACCCTTATGTAACCAAAAAAACTATGGCTGCCTCATCCAGTAAAGAACAAAAGGTTTTTCATCCTCCTCCTGGACCGAAAAGCAGACCTGTTACAAGTATAATCACTCAAAATGTCTTAAGGTAAGCCACTTTAAGTTCATATTTCATGCATGCTGTCTCCCAGTATTCATTAGATAATTGATTACTAACAGAATAATTGAAGGAATTGTTAACAAAAGCATAAGAAATATATAAGGAAGATTGTTTTCAAAATTTTTTTCCATACTTCTGTAAGTTTGGGTGAAGTTTTTTCAAACAGTTATTTTTAAATAACTTTCTGTTCGGCCTTACTGTAATTCAAGCAGATGACCATGTTCTTTAGTTATTTGAAGCTTCAGTTTCAAATGGGATTTTTAAGATTGCATGCAGAACAGCTCAACATAGATGTATGATTTTTTTTGCATACTCTGTGAGCAACATGAAATATTTTAGAAATATCTGATTAAAATTTGGAAATCAATCTTAGAAGAATGTTTCACATTTGTGACTGTCTGTTATGTATCATATGTGAAGTTCAAGAAACGCATCTTTTAATCCACATATGACTGTTCTATTTACTTCACTACATACCTGAATTTGCTTAATCACTTTTAAATTGTAGGAATCATTGAAAGTTTCAGTTTGAACTGACAGGACCAAACCAGAAGCTACCTATTACTCCACATGAAACAAGTTTTAAATTGAGAAGGAATGGGTGATTGTGGAGTGTATGGGAACTGCTGAGTCACGGCCTGAACCTCTGATTGATCACCTGAGGCGAGCCATGAGTCAGCCAGAGGAGCACAGGTGAAGGCAATTCACCTGTGCTGCTGGAAGGGGTGGAGCCTGGCTCCTCCTCTCTTAGACCCATTTAAGAGCTGGCTGCCAGGGGGGAAGGATCTCTTCTGGAGATCCCCTCTGCTGGAGTTTTGTAGGCGAGCCCAGGATATGGGTAAGCTTTCTCTATTCTCTTTTTGTTAGTGTAATCTGCTCTGCCTAACTCTCTTGTTTTTTTTTTGTAATTATAACATCTTTACATTGATTGATTATACAGTGGAGTATCACCATGTGCTCACAGAAATGGTTATGATGGACTCGTTACAAATATCTGTAGAGAGAAAAAAATCACATCTGAAAGTTCCACAGCCAGAAATTCAAACAACTTCTTCAAATTGTCTGCTACCATTTCTCTCCTAACAATTTTAAAGGATGTATTGATTTTTGCTTTGTTATTCCTAGGTATAGTGGGATGAGAATTTTGAACAGCATTTATTAGAAGTATGAATGTTATAGTTCATATGTGGTGAGATACATTTCAAATTGTCAGCTTTTCCCCACTAGATTACAGTTTTTATGTACTTTCTAGTGGAAATCTTCTGGTATTTTGACTGTGATTCTGAATTGGATTTGTGAGCACAAATTCTTGCTCTAACACAGAGTTCTGTATAAATCATTTAGATTCTCATGGATTAGACACTAAATCTAATTACAGGAATGGGTGTAACAGTTTTTCATTTTCACTAAAACTTTCCTGTCCTGAAGAGTTGTATTCTAAAACAAAATTTAATAAGTTTCTCTTCATTTACGTTTCAGATCAATAAATATAAAGAACTACAAGACTGCATATGCTGCATCTTATTAGGTAAAAATGTTGAAATGAAGGATACGTATTTAAGACTCTTAACAATACAGTTGCTAATCAGCATTCAGCGTAAATAAAAATGTGAAAAGTGGAATTCAAGTACGTAAGGCAATCTGGTTTAATTATTGAGAATGTAATATCTGTGTTTGGTTTTTACACATACACACACAGACATATACATACATACATGGTTGTAAAGCTACAGTAAGTAATACAATGTATTCAGTAGGTCGGTGGGTGAATAATTTTTAATCTTACTGCTTCACTTGAGTACTGAAATGCACTTTAACAGAACATACTTCCTATTGAGTAATTTAGGTTCAAATTCACAAAGTATTGCAGTGGAAAAAAATGCACATCTTTCAAAGACTGCCAGTGTATATATTAGCCAAATAAGTCTGCTCACAGTGAAACTAAGATAATTGTTTCCCTTTAGCAGTATTACAATTTGTAGTTTATTTCAACAGTACTTTGTGTAAGAACTGTCTTGAAGACTTTCAGTTACGATATTCTCAAAATGACCATTGTCAGCCTTTTATAAAGGTAGTTATCTCTAATTATCATCATCTGTTTAACACTCATCCTCTGTTTCCTGAAAACTCTAACTGCTGCTATGTTCTCAAGAGAAGCTCTGTTACCTCTGTGTTCATGCAAGTATCTTAACAAACGTAATCTTTCAAACTACCTTCTTCTAGGATGAAACTCAGATCCTAACTTTTATAAGGTTTTATTATATGTGTTCCAAGAAATTTGTTCATGTAAACACCCCTCAGCATTTATATTTCTAAGCTATTTCTTGAAGATGTGTAGATCTTTATTCTTTAAGGATACTTACTGCTGTCCTCAAGATGAGGTGGTTTTTTGTTTCTTTTTTTTCCTTATTAATTCTAGGCTTGTGAATTCTAGACTAGGTCTCACAATTTCCTAACATTGAAGAAAACAAAAATAAAGACTTGTTGACCAGGTCTTCCAGCATTTATTAAGGCATAAAACCCCATGCTTTTAGATCAAGAGGGCACAATATTTTAAAATACTGTACTGTAATCTGTACAATAATTTTGATGTTTTCTTTATCCAAAGACCTGTAACAGAATTCCTTTTTTTTTTTAAACATGCTGTATAAGATAATGGTATTGGTGCTGGCTTTAGGTGTCTTGTACGGGTTATCAGGACAATATATTATGTTGTTCACTTATGAACTCTGCAGATTTAGCCCTCCTAGACAGATTGGACTGCATGGTACTTCTAACTGCTGTTCTGATGTAGTGCAGCTGATGAAGACTGCTCTGAAGTTTTTATTTTCTTTTCCTTGCTCTTCCTTCCACCTCTTCAGTTCTTCCTGTCGTATTTTCTTCTGTATTTTAGTTATCTTTTCATTCCCTAGCAAAATGGGGAAGGGAGATTAAAATTAAAAATTAAAATATGGCACTTTACTAAAACAAAGCAAAACAAAAAACCAGAATAACAACAAAAAGAACCCAAACACAACAGCAACAACAAAAAACCCAGCTTGTTTAAGAATTTTTTAGTGAATGTAGACTAAGTTTATGTGGCCGTTATGGGAAGCGATTGCTTCCCCTGATAAGTCCCCATTAGAAACAGTGTGCTCTGAGAAAGCTGATGCCCATTTCTGGGTAGGGCCTCAGCATACTGTTTAATACAAATAATAAATGTGTCCCTGGTTTCTTGACAGTGCATTTTACCATGATGGTGGAGGTTAGAACTTTCTTAAATTTCAAACAGGAAAGACAGTAGGCACTATATTATTTTCATGTAACAACTTCCCTTATATAAAAAACATAGCCAGTTACCTTTGTAATAGATTCTGAGCACAACTTAATATTTACAATCTCACACAACTTTGTGTCAAATGCAATTAAATGCCTGACCATCCATCTACCAAGCAACCCAAGTATTAACCATTTGATTGCTGTTACTGAGTCTGAGCACACAATGCAAAATTATAGCATATAATTTTTGCCTATCTCCAGTAAAAACCAAAAAATCAAAGCAGCAAAATATTTTGTACCTTAAAAGGTTTTTAGAGGAAAAGCCATTAAGAGGTTGACTAAGATTCTTTAATGTTCCTTTCAGTTGTTCTAATTTGTATCTGTAGTGGTACAAAAATGCACTCTACAGTTAGTGTGCTGTGTTAAAGCCAGATAAATAACTGTTTCTTTGTTACAATCTGTTTTTATGAATTATTGAAGAAATAGGAAGGAAGAGATTACTTTTATGCAGTAACAATCTCTAAAGATATTGTGCCTTTTACTGGCTAGGGACTTGTATACCAGTGGTTGTATTAGGAGGAACTAGAAGATAAGTAATTACCTCTAAGTCTGTTCTGGAAACACCAATAACTAATTACATGGCTTTACATTAACAAATTTATTTAGTAAGTACTAAAAAAAAAATGTAGCAGAATAAAGGGAAATAGCATGGTAGAAACACTACTTACAGACAATTTCATAAATATTATATGCAGTGTTTTTGAAAAATTCTTCTTCCCTATGGTCCTGTGGCTGAGAAAATTAGTCTTTGTACAGTAATTAGCAGATGTTAATTTTTGTGTTTTTTGTAGTATGACTGTTCTCAGAACGTGTTTACACTGAAAATGTTGAAATTCATGTTTCAGTTAATAAGCTTTCTAAGTTAGAGAAACAGTAAAAAGGTAAAAGTAGTTTGTACTAATTACACATAAATCAGCATTAGAAGTCATCTGAAGGACAGGTTAATGCGGGTTACACTTTATTTAGGACTTCTTGTAAAATAACCTGTGAAATGTGGCATGTACTAAACTGCTTAGCTAAAAGGTTGCTAAGATTCCTTTCTGAGTCTGAAATCTTTGGGACAGAATTCAATCTCCTGTCAACTGTCATAGTTTCATCACATTTCTATATACTAATGTTGTATAAGGATCTGTTCTTCTTAATCTGTAAAATGTAGCAAAGTATCAATAAAAGCAGACAGTTTGAGTACATTACCAAGAAAATAGTGAAAAGACTGTAAATGACTTAAGAAGATGAGTAAGGTATTATGAATTGAAAGTCATACCTTGTGAAAGGCAATCCAAAGGAATTTCTTTACAAGTTGTAGTGGAATGTTCAGAATAACAGTTATTCTGCATGGTGCCGGAACTGAGATTGGGTTTCTTTTGTGCCCGTGCTAAAGCTGTAGCTTGGCCTCGGAGATAAACATAATCCTTATGCAAACGGTGGAATTCAAGCTGTGCTACATCTCTCTCATTTTCAATAGTCCACAGTTGATTTTCTAATAGTAAGCATTCTTTAGACAGTTTTCTAATGTCATTTTCATATTTGGAAGCGTATTGTCTGTATTCATTCAGTTCTCTCTTAAGTAGCTGATTTTCCTCTGTGATGTCTGTTACTACTGTTGATAACCTCTTATATTCTGTGTTTGCAGCGGTCAAGTCATATTTTAAAAGATCAGTGTCTGCTTTTGCATTTCTGGGTTCAGTCATGAGTTTCTTTTCTGTATACACTTCATCTGTCTGGACTTCCTCAGTGTCCTTCAGCAGCATCTGTTTAGTATTAGAACATTCCTGCAGAGTCATTTCAAGATTAAGTTTTTTCTCTGCAAATGTTTGCATTAATTGAAGATGAGTCTCCAGTTCAGATTTTGTTGCAGTTTCTTTTTCTTTCATTTGTTTTATTTCACTCTGCTTTCCTTCAAGCTCTTGCTCTGGGGAGCTCTTTTCTTCTGTAAGTTGACCAAGTTTTTTATTTATTTCTTGTGAATTGGAGCATTTGTGTTTCAAGGACTCTAGCATTGCATTGAGCCTCCCTTTTTTGCAAGTACCAGCAGTCATCTTTTCTTCTAATTTCTTGTTCCTAATCTGAAAATCATGTAGTGCCTGTGTTGTGTCTTTGTTTCCATTGTGGTGTTGATTCTTTTTCTTTTCAAGGATTACTTTCTGGTTCTGGAGTTCTTTATATTTTCTTATCAGACTCTTTACTTCCTTAATGCATTCCTCATTGCCTTCTGGTGATTTAACCAACTGAGTTTGCATACTCCTCTTTTCTTTAGTGAAGTCCTTAATTTTCACATCATATTTTGATATTTTTTCTTTCAAAGACTGTACAGAATCAGCAAGAGGTGTGACCTTGTTCATGAGATGTAGATTTTCATTCTCAAGATAATGTACTCTTTTTTGCAGATGCTCAGAGTTTTTCAGAGGCTTATGCAATGCTTCAATTTCTCCATCATATTCAGGGGATGCTTTGTTTTTACTGAACTTCTGATCTCCTAGCCTCAGCAGCATCTGGTTAAAAACAGACAGTCATTCTTTTTCTAGTTGCTGTTTGTGATCAAGCATTAGTAGCTTATCTTTCACCATTTTGGAAAATGAATCTACCTGGCATCTGTTATCTTCACTACAACTGCTTTTAAATTCAAGTACATTTCTGCTTTTAGATTCTGCTTTTTCATTGCATGCTGTTGTAGGAGGGGTTATACTGCCATACTCAGAATCCTTATAAATTTTTTGATCAAAATGTAGGCAATTTTCATTAAGTAGAGCTGAAGCAGTATGTGATTCATCCAAGGAAGTCACAATTTCTGCAATGTCTTTCAAGTTACTTAATTTTTCTCTGTATAAGAAGACAGATTTTTCTGTATTTTGTCCTAACAAGTCTGAATTAGTATTGGCTGACTTCCAAAACTCTCGTTTCAGCAACTTGGTAGCATAATTATCATCTATTTTACAGATTTCTTTCCTGTGTTCAGGTAAATTCATAGGAAGCTTAGATTTACTAAAAATTACCTTCTCCTGAGCAGCATCTGATCTTTCTGTCTCTGAATCAGTTCCAGATACCAAATGTCCACGTGTAAACTCATTGTTTATTTTAAGTATCCTTTTGTTTCCAATTAGATTTTCTGAATCTTCAACCTTTTCAGTTTTCAGTGAAATCCTATGTGAAATTTGTATATCACTGACCACATTTTTAGCATTGCAGTTTACTTCCACATGCTCTTCAGAACCGGATTGTTGGTCATGGTGAACTTCTCTTTGAGAAGACAACAATTCAGGATATTCCATATGCTACCTCACAAAATTAAAAACAAATGTCCAAAAAAAAAAAAATCATACTGTAAGAATAATGAAATGTAGTAATTTAAGCATAAGACATCTGAGCTGCTAAAAAAGCCACTTCTCAGTCAAGACTTGCACAAATTTTCTCTGCCAAGGCCATTTAGCTATTACAATGTTAACAATTTTAATCAGCCTCACTTAATTCAGTATTGGGTTTTGGAGCAAGCAGAACATACTGATGTCTTAAATTGATTATATTTCAAGCAAAGGAGAGACGAACTAAGGAGACTATAGTTTGTCTTTGGTTTTGTCATCCTAGTCAGCACAAATTAAAGACAAACTGGAGTTGCACTAAATAGATGCAGAAAAAGTAAGTTTTATTCCCTTTCTTCATTTCTGTCCCCTCCTTGGCTATGTCCTGTTTCATTATATGCTTTGCATTGCATTCCATATCCAGTGAAAATAACCCAAATGAAGATCAAGCTACTATGTTGTCTGTGCAAAAAAGAAATGGAACTTAAAGTGAGTGGAAGGGAACGGTATACATATTTATGACTTCTCAGGAAGAAAACACTTGTTATTTTTTGTACTCAGAATACCCATTGGGTTATTAAAAAAAAAAAAAAAAAAAGATTAAAGCCAAAATCCATCTACAGAATAATGTGTTTGTAAGTAAAAACTGTTAACATACCAGTGATGCATTATTTGCTGTAAAAGTGATGTGTGCAGTCATCATAATCTTGGCTGACGTATGTACTGGGGTTTTCACTTCAAATATATTTTTGTTTAGTATGTCACTGATTTCAGACTGTACCTGAAAAAGATTGTTTATAGAAAACTTACATGTGTAAGTATTTCACTTTGCAAAACACATTTTTAATCAGGAAGTTATCTCCTGCAAATGACAGACTGAATGGAAATGAAGTGTACGAACAGGGAACTGTGCATAACAAGCAAAGCATAATGCTAAACATCCTTTCTGCATCAGGTCTTTAGCTTTTATATAATGAATCAGACAAAACGATGGGGGGTTGGACTCGATGATCTCTGGAGGTCCCTTCCAACCCCTACAATTCTGTGATGGCAGAAAATGCTCCTCAAAAGGTGGTCTAGCATTCTGTGAGAAATGCCAGTTTGCAGTATTGGAGCTGGTTCTGATATCTAATGACTAACATTATGTGGAATTGAAACTTATTTGAAAACAACAGTTTCCTAGAGGTTACAGTAGTGCAAGTTAGAGCTAGTCCTTCAACTTTTAATAGCTTATTATTTTTAATAGTTTAATAGTTTTCTAGTTTTAATGTATATTTAATGTACATAATAACCTAAAATACTTATGGCAATATCTAAAAATGCAGGAGTTGGCATTTACACTTAAGATCATTTGTGTAGTTTTTTTTACCATATTAGCATTCTCCAGAGTCTGTTTCTGAAATGTCTGAAATGATTCCAGCTGTTGTTGAAGAATCTAAAATGTAGAAACAATATCAGAAAACTGGTAATTTTTTTTAATGAATCAATATTTTCTGTTTAACTCATGTTTATTTACTAACATCATTTTCATCCAGATCCTCTTACCACTCAATAGCAATTTAGAAACATATTTGCAATACTGGAAGATTTCAGGGCCATTCTTTGTGGATAGTTGCTCACATCACTAAAAGCTCTGGCACATCTGGTGTTACTTTTGCCCATAGTTTTTACCATAAGGCCAAATATGCTTGTGTTTGAATTTTATTCCAGTACTCCAAATCCAAGTTACATCCTTTTGGCTTAAATTGTAGTGTGCTGGTTGGACAACGTAAGAAAGCTGAACTGTCTCTGGGAACTAGTAAAGGGAAGCCCTAGTATTCCACGTTAACAGCACTGATCTTCACTAAGCTCTAATGATTTAAAAGTGCTTTACAATAAATACTGCATATCTTTTACATGGATCAAAGAATGTTTTACTGAATTAATCATATTTAGGGCACAGGAATTCAGAAACTCAGTAAAAATTTCAGCTAAAGGAATGAATGTGGGCATATAGCAAAATGTGTAGTTTACCATGTGTTTCACTTTGGAAAAAGATTCCCCAAAAGAAGAGACGAGGCAGGTATAAAATCATAGAACTGTTTGGGTTGGAAGGAACCTTTAAATCATCTAGTTCCAACACCCCCTGCTACAGAGGGAAGAACACCTCCCACTAGACTAGGATGCTCAAAGCCCCATCCAGCCTGGTTTTGAATACCTCCAGGGAAAAGGCACCCACAATCTCACTGGGCAACCTGTTCCAGTGTCTCACCATCCTCACACTACATAATTTTTTCCTAATATGTAGTCTAAATCTACCCTCCTTCAGTTTAAAGTCATTTCATCCTATTGCTACATGCGCTTAAAAATAATCCCTCCACAGCTTTTCAGTAGGCCCCCTTCAGGCTGTTATAAGCTCCCCCAGAAGCCTTCTCTTCTTCAGACTGAAGAACCACAACTCTCTCAGCCTGTGCCCACAGGGTGGCTGCTCCAGCCCTCCAAATGTTTTTGTGGGTCTTCTCTGGACCTGCTCCAAGGGCTCTGTGCCCTTTTTGTGGTTGGGCCCCAGAATTAGACACAACTGGGGGGGGGTTTCAAGAGAGCAGAGTAGAGAGCAAAATTGCCTCCCTTGACCTGCTGATCATGCCAATCACCTTGATGCAACCCAGGGTGTGGTTGGCAACAGTGTATAGAGATATTATGTATAGAGTACAGGTGGATATGTAAAGTATATATTAGGTACAGAGTACTGTAAATCCTATGCCTAAGTTACTAAAATATATTAAAAGCAGAGCCAACATGCTTTGCTAATTAGTATTCAAGTATAAACTGTAATTTGAAAGTAAGCTGTCCATTTCAAAATAATTCAGCAAATTTCTCACTGAAAAATATCTGGACAGCTTCAGTTTTAAATATATAGAAACAATCATTCACTTATATTTGTGAATATGTCAACCAGATTCATACATAAAGAGCAATGTAGAAGAGACTAGCTTTATATTAAATAACTCTGTAAGCAGCTCCTGTGAATTAAGGCCCCTTAGCTGAGTGGTTCCTACTGCTCCAGCTTCCAGCCCATCTGCCTGCAGTGGTTTGGCCACGCCAACAGGCACGTTTTAAATCAGATGTGCCATGTGAGACTCGAGCTAGCTGTGGCTCTCTTTGTGCTAAGTCATCATGTTCCTGTCTGCAGACAGAATCAGCTTACTTCCAGTGCTGTTTGCAGGTGAATCAGATCGTCTGCTTCTATTGTGTGATTACCTGCAAACACAAATGACATTTCTACAGTTAGCGGTGCCTGAAGTTCTCAGCTAGAGATGTTTCATATCTAACTGCGCATCCACAAAAGGAAATGGAGAAAGCACAAGCGTTGTGGAGGTTGAGGAAGGACCTAACAGCGTATTTTCTTGGTGTTCTGAGCTCGGGACACGTCAGGGTAATGCAGTCAGTGTCTGGAGACCCCTGAGGAGGCGCAACCTCCAGCTGAAAAGTTCCCTTGTGAAAGCGGCGAAGCGCCCCCGGCAGAGCAGAGCACGTACCGCGATGGTGCCGCGGCACTGCCCCCTGCGATGGCCGGCCCGCCCCGCCCCGCGGCCAGCCCAGCATTCTAGCGCTCGATTTTCTTCTCGCGGGAGACTGCGCTGGCCCACGCCGTCTACCGCCTCAGGAGGACGAGGGCCGGGGCTGTGTGCCGGTCGCCTCGCGGCGCTGAGGCAGCGCGGCGTGCGGATGCGTGGCGGTGTCGTCACACTCGCGGTGACGCACAGCCCCCGGCAGCTCGGTCCCGCCGCGGCAACCGAGCCTGCAGCCGGCCTCCTGCGCGCGGCCGCCGTGCCAGCGCCAAGCGCCCCACCGCGGCCGAGCGCCGTCACGGGAGGCCCCGCACCTCAGGTGCTCGGCATTCTTGGTGCCATGTTTTCTGGTAAAGAAAACGTTCACTGTGCGTCACCTGTATTCACGAGAGCAGCCAAGGAAGGAATGCTCGTATAATTAAACGACTCAGGTGCACAAAGCATGCGAGCTTGGACACAGCTTGTTAGGCACGGCTGCTACTCATAACGCAGCTGTGAGGCCACGTACACAGGGAAACCTTGGTTTGCTAAAGCACCTGCTGGCAGTTGCAGTTGATATTCTTTCAGAAAACAGTACCACCTCAGGTAATTTTTTTCTTAAACTGTACATTCCATATGTATGTGATGTGAAGCAGCATTTCATCTTATGGGATGAGTGAAACCTTTCTCATACAGATAATTGTTTTAAATTGGAAGAGACGTTCTCTGAAAGTGGATGTTAAATGTTTCTACTTGAAGACCTGAGGAGAATTCTACTATTTGTTCATGTTCTTGTTCTGATGACTCCAATAAGAAGGTAAACAGTTTTGGGAGAAATTAAAAAAAATTCTTTTTGAAATTGGTGCTGAGTACATTTCCCACCCTTCAAAAGACTGCAAAAAATATTAATTTATGAGTCATTTCAATGTCATCTAATGAAAAACTTCAGATAAATTGCAAATATTATTTCAGAATGAGGGTGAAAGAATTACCCAGAATTACTGGCATTTTCCTTAACTGGAGTGTGACGTTGATTGCCTCCTCCTTAGAGAACGCCATTCACTTACTGTTTTCATTTAAAAAACAAACAAAAAGCAACAATGTGGCAGAAAGAGACTTAAAAACCTATTGCTGTCCTCCTAGCTTGCAGTATCACATACCAAACTGTCTTAAGACTGTATGACTCAGGTCTTTACAGACCCAGGAATGTTCTTAGGGAAATCTAGTTTAAACATGAACAGCTGGTTCATTTGTCTATCCCCCTGAGTATGGCAGAAATATTAAATCAGCTACAGGGGCAGCTGTTACCTCTTGATTATTGTGAGACTGAGTGGATAGCTTCCATGAACCTTTGAACAGGTGCAACCTGGTCACGTTTATTAAAACATAGCAGTAAGTATCCAAGTATGTGAAGCATTAAGATCTGATGAGGTGATCATAGAGATAGAATGCATTAAATAATTGGTGACATCAGTTTGGCTTTCTAACTTGGGAGGCAATGTATAAGTTAGAGCTGCTGTCAGTTTACTGAAATTGACATGTAGATCTGAAGTGTCAAGGACAGATTCATATAATAAATGAAAAAAATATTCTTTTGTCACCACTGTGGCAAATTTGATGATTTTTTTTTTTTTTTAATATAGGGAATGTATGTAAGTAAGTATTATATTATTCTGATTAGGATACTATTAATTCATTTCTCCCACATATCCAGTACATAAATTGAAATAAAAAGTTAAACACTTTTTTTTTTCCCCTGGTCTGTGAACTAGTGAACTAGCAGAATAGGAGAATATCCTCATTTCATATTACTGTATTATGTTTTGTATTGTGGTGATAGCATGAATTAGAGCCCTTTCAGCATTTCAGAGAAAGTTCTGTTTTGGAAAATTGAATTAATACGAAAATTCTTCTGGCAAACAGCATTGAGGTCCCATGCAGCACTGCTGTATGAGTGCCTCAGAGGTTTTGCGTTTTTTCTTTATGTGCCACAGAAGAATTAGGAGTGATTTGATTGCTCATTATCCGTTCAGATGCTAAAATATATATTTTATTCAATCATTACTTTTATCTAGAGGTGGGCAATAGCTGACACTATTCTACAGTAGTCTTCAAAAGCCTGTGTTCAGGTGTAACTTCAAAAGAACAGCCTTTTGTCACAGCAGTCCACTCTGCAGAAGGGGACTTACCTCACTAGCTTTTGTTGTGGATCTGTAATGAAAGGCAGCACCCGTATCTCAATAATTATTTCTGAAATGTCATTCTTTCATCCACTGTGAAAGATGAGAGCAGTTCTTGATTCAGAAAGGGCAGTTGCTAGTAGGCAGTGAATAGGAAGTAAATGGGAAAGACCATTAATAGAGCTCTGTGGTATATGTACGCGTGGAGAAGAATCTCATAAATCATAATGAGAATGGAAAAGGCTGGATAAATTACGAGTCAGAGAAGAAATATGTGAACATTTTTAGAATTATAATCCTGTGTTGGGATCAAAAAAATCTTGTGATTATGTCATCATTAATTAGTTTACACTCCCATAGAAGAGTGAACAACTAGTCCTGTTAACAGTGAAGAATCCCTACTTGGTCTCACATTTTTTTTACAATTCATTTGAGTTCAGGGAAGAGAGAAATTTTTATGACCTACCCAGCAACTGGATCAGTTAATGAAAGCTTTTGCTTCCGTCTTGGTGTATGATTAATTTTTACACATTTTACCTGCATGTTTTTGTTTTCTATTAAATCATCGTTTGTGCATTTTTCTCTTGCTTACTAACTCTTACAGTTTGGGAGCTTTTTTTGTTTTGTTTTGTTTTACCTCAGTCCACCAGTCTTCTGTGAAAGGAAGCAAAGGAGCCAAATATTTGTAAATTATCATGTTATTTATTATTTGCAGTGTCTTTTCCCTTCTATGCTGTATCTGCCTGATCTGCTTAGTCTGGATTTTAAGCTGTGGGGTAGCTATTCTCTGCACAGTGCCTGTTTGCAGCTGGATTGTGTTTCTATCTGAGTATTCTCGCATTATGTGCTTCTTTTATAAATAATAAAATGAAATAAGGGAGGTCGTGAAAGAATCTTGCTGTAAAAGAATTGTACTTATCACCTCATACATTCTGCTTAGGTACAGTTTTGAATTGGCTCACTCAAAGAGAAGCAAGACGTAGAGCAGTGAACAGCAGTGCTTTCTGTAAAAGTAAATGTAATTTTGAGGCTAGAGATATTGCAGTGAAAATGAAATAGAGTGAACTTGAAGAATAAAACATCAAGTCATTTAATTCTTGCAATTAATTAAAGAGGTACCTAAAGAGTTTACCTATAAATAGAATGACAAACAAATTGTCTTGTGTGCAGTCATAGCTTCTCCTTGGTTTTACTCTTTTTCAAAGAAAAATTGCCTGTGCTTTGTGTATGTGCACAACCTATAAGTACCTTGTAATTCTACTGGCTGTTAAGCTGATGCTCTGTAACTTAATTTCTACCTACAAGGAGAATGAGTATTTCTGTGCCTTGTTCAGTCATATGAGGTGTTAATAGCCCCCTTCAGGTTTTGTGTAATGCTACAAACAACTTTTTTTTTTTTTTTCTTGAAAGTGTTGAAATTTGGCTCCATGTGTTATGGCGCTTTTTTGTTTGTTTGTTTGTTTGTTTGTTTGGGCCATTGAACATATTATTCCAGCCATGTCTCTTTAGTGTCCCTGGTCTAGTTAAAATTTAACATTCTGTAGGCTGCTGGTTTAGCAGGACAATTAAAAACCTCTTACATCAGGAAATACTAAAAAGATTGTAAAAAGTAATTTTATAAAGAATGAGATGTATAAAAATTTGTTTTCAAACGATTATCTAGAAAAGAAAGACTGAAAAAATTGCCAGGGATTTTTCCTGTTGCTCAGAGTCTTGCTTGTGTTTACTAAATATTTTGTCTTAAAATTATGTCTACAGTAAATAGCAGGCTGCATGGTACAGTGCGAGCAAATCAGTTGGCTCTGAGGATGTGGCATCTACTCAGTGTGTATTTCAGGGAGAGCTTATTTAGCTCTAATTTGATTCTGCTGAATGACTTCCCTTTAGTGGATGGTGTGTGTTAGCAGTGCTGCTAAAGATCATCTAGGTGAATTTGATCATAAAGGTAATCATTTTATGCACTTTGAAATTGCTGTATGATGTGAAGCAAAATGTAGTTAAGTGGAATGATGAGGGATTTCAAAAGCACATTTCTGATCTGAACAAAACTGTTAATATATTTTTAAAGTGTTGGAATGCGGTTGGAAACCGAAGAAGGCTGTTGAGTTAGTGGAAACACAGAGTTTATTTTAACTGCTTTAAAAAGGTTTTGAAGTTTCAGGTTGTTGGTAGCACTCTGACATTATGTAAGAGAATGAAAGCATTTGTCTTGGAACAGTTGATACAGAAGCACTCTGTAAACCAATCCGGTATATGTTTAGATGCAATGTTTGTCTTGCTCATTTGAAGAGTTAAAATTTCATGCGTTTCCAGCTCATCTTAGAATAGCCCTGTTGTTTATGCAGTCGTAACATAGCTGAGGAAAGCTTTTCACACCTGTTGATCGACATCTGAAGAGTCTAGATAACAAGCATGTGAAGTCACACTTACTGTCTTTCTCTCCGTCTAAAAATAAATGCCATTGCTCTCTCTAGCTTGCAATATATATAAAGTCTGGACACAGCTGAGCAGCATAGTAGTATTACGCTGTCTTGATTTAGTGGGTATGCGATTCTTAAGCCAGCAGATAAAGTGGATCGTTCTTTAGCTGAACACTTTGTATGTATGGGATTTGTGCCAATAAGCCCTGACACCCACCAGAGGTAAAGAACGTGGCCTTGAGTGTGCTACAGAGAGAACTGCTGAATCTTTCTCTCACATTTAAATCTCTGTATTTAATATCTTCAGGCTGGAGAGAAGGTAGGATGTGATTTCCAATTTCCAATTCCTCTATCAGGATCAAGGATTTTTGAATCCGAATGAATTGAACGTTGATGTTTATTTCGTCTTACAGTGGTGTAAAGGTTTGCACGTAGGTTGGTACTTGCAATTAGATAGGCTTTCAAGTTCTATCAAAATAATCTCAGACCTCAAACCTCTCAAAATAGCACCATGTCATGATGCAATGCCACTGAACTTTACTCACGGATTTGTCATCAGGTCATGTTCTCTGGCTTTCTTTTAACCTAATATTTCTTATGGCTACATTTCCAGGAATTTCCTCATGTTTTTAATTGATATGTTTGGCTTGTTAAAGACAGTCTTCAGCTTTGAAAGCACATCATTGTATTCACTTTCAGAAAGCTGATTTTGCCTAGGTTGTATGCTCAAATGTCTAATATAAAACTTGTTTCATTCTGGCCAGCTGTTCGATAAAATCCAAAACATTCTTTCCTGTGTGGCTGAAAATGCCTAACTTCTATTATTGCTAAGTCACTTGACATTCATACATTCCCATTTTTCATACCAGTTGAAAAGAAATGCGGAATCCTTATCATATATAGTACATTTATTTTTACCTTCAGTTGCTCCACAAAGAAATGAACATTAAGCAATTATTTAAAAACACCAATGACACATTGCAAGTTTGTAAAAATAGACACGTGCACTCTCACTGTCAAAATGATTTTTAGGTTTACTTTATGAACTTTATCAGTGGAAAAATATAAATACTACATATAGCCTTCATGATACATAAGGAACAGAATTGTTTTGTGCCAGAAAATAATTTGCTAGCTAATATTTAAATGTGCCTCTATATGCTTTTGATATGCAGTTTTAAATTCTGAATACAGTGACACGTAGATTTTTAAAATATTTTAATTGTGAAATAATACTAAAACAGATTTAAAGTCTTTGAATATGCAAACATTGCATTTCAGGCTTTGGGAGTCATCTGATTTTTTAAAATAAATCTAAATTGTATACAGCCTCTTATTTTTGATTCCTGATTCTTCTTACATTCTAAGCTTTTCATTTTTAGAGTGAGAAAAGTAAGATTCTTTGTCACTGAGTTGTTCATTTCTGCTATGAATTTAAGTACTGTGTTAAGTATTTCTGGAAGATGCTAAGGCAAAGTTTGTCATGTGCGTGTGTGTATGCAGCTGGCATACCTACCTGAAAGCAATGGAGCCCTTACAAGACATTCAGAAATTCAGAAATTCATTTGAAAACTGTGTTCTTGTGAGTTCACCAGTCTTTTCATAAAAGATCTTTCCTTTCTAAATGTTAATTATCAGTCATTTTTTAAGTTGTCCAAGTTTTAATTATCAGGAATTAAGATACTATGGTGATATTTTCCCATTGTTCCTATATGGAAATTGAATAATCTAGAGCAAACAAAAAAATAAACAGTACCTGAAATAAACATTTTCTGTGGAAAGGCTTTTAAATTTACTTTCATTCTCAATTTGCAGTGAATTCCTAATAGAATAAATTCTTTTTTTTTCTCCCAAAAATAATGTATTGGTGTGCCTACCTCAGAATAATTTTCTGCTAAGTGATGTGAGAGCTGAAAGGTGATTTCATTTGCAAATCATTAAACAGTGTAGAATTATTTTGCTTCTTAACTAAATGATCATTATGATACTAGCCCTTTTATTATATGAAATGACATTCATTTCTTAACACATTTGCTGCATCAGAAAATTAAGAAAATATAACCCCAAATTGAAAGCAAAGTAAGCAGAATCTATTTTTGGCACACATTGGTGATAGTTGAATGGTTGAAACGGGCATGAACATCCCATTGTTTTGCAGTATCCATGTCAAATAGCTTCTTTTCTAATGATTGATCATGTTTCTTTCTTGGGTAAGGCCCAGCCTGTAGCGCAATGAGGCTTTTGATTGGTTTGCTATTTGTACAGATATTAGATTCTTAACGTGTTGAAAATAATGTCTTAATAATGTCTTAACTGGGTGCATATACCTCAGTAATTGTGTAATACCCCTGATGTTTCAATTGTTTTATTTTTATTATATTTTTTATTCCTATACAGCTGTTTCAGTTCATACTCCATTGAGCTGTATTGGCAACTTCAAGGATAAAATTTTAGCTGAATTTTACTGGTATGGTATGTTACAGCTGATTAATAGGGACTCCCACCTCAGAATATCACAAGAGAAAGTTTAAAAGCTGCTACTTTGAATTCAGACAGAAGTCCTGACAGTTGTACTGCAGTTCTAAGCTGTTAATGGCTTCTCGTGTGCATGCGTATATTTGTGTGCTAATGTAAGACTAGCATTTTGGGTAAACAGTAACTGCTTCATATCCCTCTGGTGGCCTCATGCGAGCTCGTGCATGAGCTTCACAGTATAGCTGGCCTTCCACAAAGAAGTAGCCTTTTTGTTTCAGGTTAAGATTGCAGTCAGAGCACACAAAACATTCTGGGTGTCGGTATTTATCACGTGCCTTCACCACTGTTCCTCTGTGTGAAAACAAGAAAAAGCAATTAATTCATACAAATTTAGAGTGCAAAGAAACTAAAGTGTAACACAAGATAAGTTTTAGGTGTTTCTTTTAAGGCCTTTAAGTTGTTTCTCCAGTGGTTTTGCCAGCTTCTAGAGAATTTAAAGTTGTAAGATGAATTTGAATAAGTAGAATACAAAATGCGTTAGAGGTGATGACATAAGCTTTCTAATAGCTCACTGGAAAACCAGTTTGAAGGAACATTTTATTTTGGTTGTAACACTTTACGTATAGTCTCACCTATTAATACGTGGAATAAATTAATGTATTTATAAAACCCATTTCCTCATCATTATCTGTGTTCTTTGCTGAAATTAGTGATGTCATTAGAATATAAAGCTGGCAGATTCAAAACAGATCAGAGTGTTTTTGATGCTCCCACTGGCTTGTCAGGAGGATGCTTTATACTATGGAACAACCTACAAACCTGTAGTTTATCTAGATGTAAACTGGGGATGTGCACTTAAGCTAGAAATTTATAAAACTGAGCAGAAACAACTTACAGAATTCCACTCCCACATTTGTCACACTGTGGTACTTTCTGGGCTCCGGGCAGGCCAGTAGGTATCTTTGTTACAGGTGCTTTCACACTTCTTGTACCCACTGGACGTCCATCTGAAATCCAAAATATTTCTGTTAAATACAGGCTGATACAAAAGTGTCTGCTACAGTTAAATCTTTTCCTGTAAATACGTACTTCTGTGTTTACAAGCTTTCACTTATGCCCAATAATTTCTTGATATAAGCTTTGTGAGCCCAATCCCACGTCTTTAGAATTGGGAACAATGATGTGTACTGTAGCCAAAAAGCAGGTACAGCTTGATTAAAAATATATTGCTCTCTATCTCGTAAACACACAGAAATTCTAGATAGCAGGTCTTGGGTATAAACAGGAGAAAGAGGAGGATTTGGCTTTAACATAGGGCCTTAACAGAGTCACAACCTCTCTGAAAGCTTACTTATTTATACAACAATATAATGAGTTCAAAAAGCTTTGTAACATGATATAAATATAAAATTATATAATAATAATATAAATAATATAATAATTACATAAAATATAAAAGAAGATGCCAAATAAAATCCCACAATAATGTGTGTACAGAAAAAATAGACACATTCACTCCTTCTCTCATAAATATTTAGATATAAAAGGAAAAAATATAAATATTTATAATATTCACATCTTAGCTTAAATTTGGTTATATTTTATTCTTTATGCTTAATGTAATTGTAAATATTAGAAACTTGTAGCCTTTAATAATGTTTATTGTTATTTTCAAAACTTCTTCATTTGGAGGAAATATGACTGTAAATGGTGTTGTCCTCTTTAGTTTTCATTTAGAATGGAGAAGGAACGAGTGAAACTTCTCTTAGAAGCTGGCTTAAAATTCTCTTTTTTCTGGATGTGGAAGAGAGTGTGTTCTTTCTTTGTGTCCCACAAGTTCTTACACATAAAACTTATCATTCAGTTAAAAACTATTTTGTACATTAGCAGTCTTAAACTAACATCACCATTTTATTAACACAAGACATTGCTGGCCATAAGAGCAAGGGGAAAAATGTTACTAGGCTTGTGTACTATTTGTCAGATTTATAAAGACTTGGGCTGTCAGAAATCTGTGCAGCTCTGATCTCTCCTATTCTCTGATTCCCCTTTCTCACAAATATTAAAAAAAAAAAAAAAAAAAAAAGTTGAACAGGTAGAATATGTTATTATTAACCACCTTCCTCGGAGACTAAATTCTGGAGCACCTTAAAGGAGCCAGACTGGCGGGGTTGGCTGGGCTCCTCCTGTTGGTTGGAGTGCAGCATCCTGTACACGTCAGACTGGGGCACTGCCGTGGGAGCTGGGTCACTGCATCACAGGGAGGAAGAGCAGAGAATGCAGTTAACAGACATAACTTCAAATGAACAGCTCTGCCAGGCATAGAATGTGATTCAGGAAACAGCCATAGAGATATGTGAGTTTCTCCAGCCACTGGGAAACTGTTTCTTCCAGGTAGCACTGCTTTATATAGGCTTCTCTGGAGCCTAGTGTACTGAAAAAGATATCCATGGAATTCTTACAAAAATAAGTCTACGAACTCATGACGCTGTTTCCATAATTACTGCTCTGGCTCTAAGGGCATTTGGAAATAGGCCAGTACTTGTGTTTAACTTCAAAGCAGTTGCATTCTTGTGATCAACTGCTGTATTACCAGATGCTCTCTGGTCCAGTATCCAGAAATTCCATTTTCACAGCAGCTGGCTTCAGGAATGCTGATAAAATCACAGACCAGATCGTTACATAGGGTCAGCCAAAGCCTAAGCAAACACTTTGGGAGAGTGCCATGAAGTCAAAGTATTCATGCTTTTCTAAGTTGGCTCATTCACTAGTTACAATAATGATTACTTATCTAATCTAATTGTTACTTAATTTATGAAGGTGACAGAAAGAGACTGAAGTAGGTACTGCATTTGCAGATAAACACAGGTGACTGGAAAATCTACTTTTAAAATTAAATTAGGGTGGGATGTGACTTTTATAATGGCAATTTCATGACAAAAATATAAGGTAAATTCTTGTCCAGATAGTGTTTCGTGGTTGAATTTCTTGTGACCTGCAAACAAAAGATTTTACAAAAAATGTTTTGTGGTATTTTAAATCATGCTGAATTTTAAAATTGATTGAGCTAACTAACATTTTCAATGTCTGAGAGAAAGGGCAGATGACTATACATACTGGGAAGCCGAGGCGAACGTGTGACATCCATAAATTTCAAATTGCTACTGGGACTAATTAGGTAAAAATTACTTCAGTGAAGTCTGTTATCTCACTTATACTTGTGTAAATGTCCAGTTTAAATTTCCTATTACAACAAGCCTTCTATGGTCTGTTGTACCTTGGATAAGTTGCCACTGGAAAAAAAGCAACTAATTCCATGGGAAATTAGGCTGGTTTTGATTTAGATGATTTTGTTACCTTCCCAGAATAACATCTGGGCTGTCACATAGTACAGTAAGAGGAAAAACTACTGTTGACTACATTAATTCTTTGTGTCTTCTCTGAGCAACCAAATTGTTCACAGCCATATTTAAGTTGGTATAAAACGTGTTCTTTCATAATAAGCTTTTAATCTGTAGAGTAAGCTCACTTCTAAAGATTTTCACTATTGCAAATTCAGACCCTCAGTCTCTCTTCTTGACTAAAATATTCCTGAAATCTAAACAAGTGATAATACAATTACATACAAAAGGCAAAAAACAGGGACAAATCTATGAGATAACATTCCTAAATTCATACAGAGTTAAAATGAATGCCGTAACAGAAAGACATTTTAAACCTGTGTAGAGAGTCAGTTCTCAGACTGAGAACACTACAAGCATTTGTGAAATCTCATTACTTTGGGCTTAATCCATTATGACAGTATAAAGAAAAAGCCATTTGGCTTTTTTCTTTTTCCCTATTCTTGTTGTTATTGAGGGTAAACATTAATGCAGTAGATTAACATCGCTCAGATGAAGTACAGTTTTGTGTTCATCAAATTAGCATGAATATAAATATTTCTTTATAAATTTGATTTTTATGGTTAGTTACAGCCCAGTTCTTCAAAGTGCTGAAGAAGGCTTATTCGTGCCAGTGATTACTGCTTATTTAAGGTATTAGTGATTAGCTTTAGTTTACACCGTATATATTATAAATTATTAAGTCCTGTTGTATAACAAAAAAGTAAGTACTGTTAAGCAAAAATAAAGATAAACCAAAATTAATGATTAATTGTACCTTGTAAAGATGAGTAGAGTTTTAAAAGTTTTTATTATTTATCACTGCTGTCCATATTGGTGAGGTTCCTACCTGACTTTTAGTTACTTTAGTAAATAAAATTCATAAATCATCTTTTAATCTTTAGGTTATTTTTAGGTTTAGAAAGTCAAAACTGGCTCTTTTTTGATAAAAGCTAGTTACTGAATGAATTGTCCCAAGAGGGAGTTAAATAGTATGAATATCTGTCCACAAGATCTCCTAACTTCAGCAGTTGAAATAAATTTGACCTAATAATAATATTGCATTAATGATCAATAAGAATCATTTATTAAGAATAATTTAATAAGATTATTAAATTAATAAATTAATAAATACCAACTGTGATAGTAATAACAAATAATTATGAATTTGGGAGGGAATCAGAATCTTAATTTGGAATGACCAGTCAGAAAGTTGTCCAGGTAGTTTAATCAGCTCTTATTTATTAATTACAAATTTAAGATTATTTCCTCTGAGTTATTTATAAATTCTGAAAGACCTCTTTAATACTAAAAGTCATCAACTACTAGTGTTTTAATGGAAACATTCAATGCCTTTAAATAACTTAGTTTGTCTTTAACCGTTTTACACATTCTTGAAGAAACAGTGTGATATTAAAGCCCATGACTGCTGGTACATTCTAAATTCATATGTTCATAAATATCAAGCATACTCTCTAATTACCTCATCACGGGTGTTTCCCCCAGAGCTGTAGAAACTTGGCCTTGCAGTGTTTCCATGATATTGTCATCTGAGTACAACTGCATAGGTGTGTTAAACTGAGCATGTACAATCTTGACACCAGGAAGCTCCATTTCCAGGGGAACGTTAGGGGCCATCCTAGACACTGCTTTCAGCTCGGTGGGGCAGATGGAGCTAACCGTGCTAATTGAAGAGGGGGTACTACGTCCACTGCCACAGTCAATCCCCGAAGGAGTGCTGCATCCACTGTGTTAATTACAGATTACAGCCAGAGTGCAGAAAGGTGTGCAGTGCGCATCGGATTATAGAGAATAAAGACAAAAGTACAGGAATACGGTGATGTTAGCAAGCGTATGTATGTAAGAAATACAGGAAAGTGAAAGTAGAGAAAAGCAAAAGTATGTGTACTCACTGAAAAGCATTTTCCTGTAAAAAGCATCAGTGCCAGTTATAATGCGTTCCTTAAAATTCTGGCAAGCATTTTCTTTAGGCGGTAAAAAAAAACCAAAACAATGAATTTAATATTTCAGAACACAACATTAATTTGCATTTTGAACGCTAGATTTTGTTTGAGGAGCAGTTAAGCCTCCATAAAACTTGTTGTAGGCAAGTAATTCTTAAGATCTCAAAAGAGTAGCCTACAAAGATTATGAGAGTTGTACATGCCAGTGATGCCAGTGACAGAATGAACACCAGCAATATTGGAATCCTAAATGCACCATTCCAGCCCTGCACTTCATAATCCTTCTCAGTCCACATCTGAAGAAATTAAAGTAGTGTAAAATAATGAATATGACATTGCCCAGATTTCCTTAAATTCTGTGTGAGTTCGTCTTTTAAAATTATTTTATCAATATATTTTATTTGTAATATTTGTTGAAAATTTCATAGAAGAAAAAAATGCTTTAACAGCCAGTTGTACTTTTGCTTTTCTAAATGACAGTGTTTTTAATAGAATATAAAATGGTCCTTCACAAGAATATTCATTTTACTGCTTTTGAAGCAGATTTTGCATGTAATTTATATAAAATAAAGAAGATGTACAGTTTTGGAGAAATATTGATGTTGCTCTATATTACTGAATTAGAGTTAATGTGCACTAACATCTGTGAAAAAGGTCTGGTGAAATAATGTAAAAATGTAAACATTAAGCTCGAAGTCTTTTTCAGTGTCACTAATTTGAAGACTTCAGTATTTTGCTCAGAGCATCTCAGAGGCTTCCTAGATTCCAGGGATATTTTTTTCCTGTTGTTGTGTAATTTGTTACCATTTATATGATATTCAGAACCAAGAGAAGATAAAAATCTTTTTCCTCTGTATCAGGGTTGTGATTAGTTCTTTCCAAGCTGAATGATTTTGTGTAGGCCTGTAAAATAATACTGTATTTCACAATTTGATCATACTTTGCTCAGGAGATACTCTTGCATGGAGAAGAACTCAAATTCTCCCTGATTCAATGGAGAATTTGTGTAGGACCACTTTCTTAAAAATTTAAAGGGAAATACATTTTCTACAATTAAAGACATATGAAAAGAAAGCTACTTTCAGAAAGGACAGGCAAGTCTTAAACCAAAAGTACGAATTCTGTATCATCACCCAACAAGAGTCAGCTGAAAATATTAATATATATGGCTATTTATAAATTCACAATCTTAAAATAAAAATAAAAACAACACCTGCAGCATACATTCTGCAGCATCTTGCTTTGTCAGTGCTGATATTGTTAGTAAGTGGAAAAAAATAGGATAAGAGCAGAAAAAGTGTAAATCTTGCTATTAGCAGCTGAAGTGGTGTTAAAGCAGGATGAAGTATAAATAGAATGTAATCATATATAAAATATAATTTCCAGTTAGTTTAATCCAAAGTTGTGGCTAATGTTGAATGTTAGTTCAATCCCACAGCCTAGAATCAGCTCTTGTCATCAAAGTGCTGTTTACCTTCAGCTGTCTGTTCCAAAGGGATATATATGGTCAAATTGGAGGTGGATTTTTTTGTTTGTTTTGCTGTGTTTAACAAAGAATATTTTTTCATTCAAACTAACGAAAAAGTAGGAGATAAACTGTGCGACAGACAAGGTTTTGTAGAATTAAGATTATCCATGAATGAGTGCAGTTTTTAAATATAGACTTCTGCAATGCTAGAACACTATACAGACCGTAGCCAACTAAAGTTCTGAAACTTCTTACATTTCTGGTAGGCTGGTGCTCTTCTGACAAGCTGGAAAATGGACAATTTAATTCAGCATTATCTCTGAAAATATTGGGAAATTGAGAGTAGGCTCCCATACACTCATTTGAACTTCTGTGTCTGATTAGATACCCACAAATGGTACCTCATGGTCCAAAACTCAGTTCTAGATATATATATATATATATATATATATAAATGCTGTCTGTAGTTAGAGGCCACGTTTTTCCTAAAGACTGTTATCATTTATCCTGTATTGTCATCAGCCTCCTAGTAGAGATGGGCATGTTTTCTCCATTCTACATCGTTCTTTTTGTTCACAGAAGGGTGGGTCTCTATCTGTCTATTAGTTTCCTGTTTGTCACTCAGATAGTGAAAAAAAAATAAAATACATCTGACAAAACTGATAGTCCATATGAGATTGTCCCTTGTATGCAGGAATCAACTATTCTGCTTTTTCAGTCTAGTCTGTCAGACTTGAAGTAGTATAACATAGCATACAGGCATTTTTGACCCTCAGAATGAAATACAGAACACTGAATCCACTGGTAAAACCTGTTACTGCTAGAAAGCATAAAAAATAACATCGCAGTATATTGTATTGGTTGAGCACTTTTGAGCTTGAAAGAATTTGCATTGTTTCCCTCTCCCTTCTGCATTTAGTACTGCAAATAATAGTAAATTAGACATTCTACCCCCAGGAATATTAGACTGAAACAATTAATGTTAATATATAAGCTATTCTGCATTTTACAGATATACACATCTGTAACAGTAGGTAGTTATTCTAGCTCTGCATTAGTCATTAGGATATCCTCTGACCAGCTATCTGCTGAAATTTTAACTTAAAATCACCACACAGCCTGGACTTTAACTTGCAGAAGTACCTATCTTTTATTTAGCAAGTGAAGAAATCTCATACATTTGTTTTTGGACAGAATTTCAAAGCTCTGTATATTTCTAAGTGTACAATACTTGGTGCCACACTATAAACTGAATCAGGTTTGTGGTTGCAGTTACTTCAGAATCATATATGTATAACTGAGAGTAGGGCCTGGACCTGTTTGCTTTCGGAAGTTTTGAATTTTGAGCCTGATATCTGCAAGTTAAGCACTTCAGATTTTTAAACTCCAGCCATACATAATATACCACCATAAGTTAATTTCAGATGCCTCAGTATGCTATATTAATGCAAACTGTGAGTATCCATTAAAAAGTAACACCATGCATTCAAACTCATCACAGCACTCAGAGTTTATAACCTGCTTCGGCCTGGGAGTATGAAAGGTTTGGGCCGAATATTATGCTTGTGTTCAAAGTAGTTCATATCCTGTAAAGAAAAAAGGGTTAAAATAGCTTTCTATAGGCCTATAAATGTTTACTTCTAACTAAAAGGTTGCTGATAACGCTTAAAAATAATAACTATGAAGTAACCTTTTTTATTTTGTACATTCCTGGAACTTAAAAGCTGCAAGGTAAAAGTATTAGAAAAGAATTAGATTGCAGTGTTGCAGATCAGTAGGGGGAGGAGAATTCTAGCTACCTGCAATGTTACTACAGAGTTGAATGTAGAGTTTTCTGTGTTGGAAAAAATTGCTTCATTTATCACTCATTTTTTGGATAACCAACAAACTCCTGATTATCAGAAAAAAACAGCAAGAGCTGGACTTTTTAACTGAAAACAGAACAGATAGTGATATAACACAAAAAAATACCAGTACTCACTTTTGTGATGCGTTAGGAATGAGACTCCTCAGCTGTCCATGGAGTGCGTCTTGTATATTGCCAGATGAGTACAGCCCAATTGGAGAATTATAGGAGGAGCTCACTACCTGTCTTTTGTCATCAATATTTGCTGCTGCAACAAAAGGCTGGGCCCTTCTGTTGTGAGCTGTACCAATAGGCTTGAATTCCTGTACATGATAGGCAGACAAAATACACAGAGCTACAATGCACACCAAAGCTAGTAATGAGTAAAACTGACATCAGTATTGTTAATCTCTGCATTTTTTACTTTTAACTTTGTTATTTTTAACTGATGCAAGCATACTATATTATTCTACGAATTTTCTGTTTTCTTCTGAAGCCGTACACATTCACAGATTATTTTTCTGTCTCAGAGCAACCAGAAGCCATTCCACATTTGTGAGTAGCATGAAAGTTCAAGAAGAAATGAGTGAGATGACCTGTTGTATTCTCTAGATTTTACACTGTTTAGGTTCATCTTGTAGAAACATTCAGTGGATGAAGAGTGTTTGATACTGTAGTCCATCATCCTTTGCTGCTGTCCTGCAGTGATTTTCAGTGACAGTGCTATGTGTGCACTTGATCAATATAGAATAAAAAAGTCTCATTCCTAACAGAGGTTTCTACAGTTTGAATGGCATTCTTCTTTAGAGACTGGAAGTTTCAATGGTAAGATAGCAGAGATTGTTGGTACTTCCGTAGCTTAGCTCTGCCAATTTGCTATCTTGACTTTGGATGTGGGATGTGTATTTTGGCTTGTGTTTGATTTTCCTGAGGTTTAGACCACTTGACAGCAAATCTACAGAGGATGAAATCTGAACCGAGGACAGAACTTTCACACGTGCTGAGTCCTTTCTTATTCCTGAAAGCTATATTCTACACTTAAAAGTGTGGTTGGAGTAATGCTACAATACTGTAGACAATGTATGTAATCACGTTGGTATCACACAGTGTCATATGACCTATGGAGGGTTTGTTCTGATATTCCCTTATCAATTTTATTCCAGATTGGTTTAATCATTATGTACAATTTATGCTGTGTATTTACTGTCACGTGTTTTTTAATTGTTACATACCCAACATCTTCAGTATTAAAATTATTCTGATGCAACCGTGGTCTTTCAGTTAAATCTTGCAAGTTATGCAAATGAGTTTTCTTGTTCTGCTAAGTTGTTTTTTAAACAAAGTTTTTATTTTTTTGAGATGCAAAAAAGCCTTTCTTAGGTTATGCTAACTTTTAGGAATGCTAGAAAAATTTGACTTAAAACAAATTAGTAACAAATACAATACAATTTGAATACTTAATTCAGGATAATAAGATTAAGTAAGCATATAGTATGAATATATGAATATGAATAAGTAATTCAGGAGAGCAGATTAGATAAGCATGGACACATTTTTGACATCTGTAGATTTTAATTTTTGAAATTATGATAACCTGAATGTGAACTGGCTCCATAGTTTTCATTTAAAGCTACAGTTGCAGGAATATATTTAGGAACAGATGAAAAGAAAAGTCATGGTTATATAGAATGTGCAGTCAGGAAATGCAAACAGTAAAAGCAGTTGTATTAAATGGGAGAGTTTAGCAGCATTACATTGTAAGAGACTATTGAAAGAAGCAATCAGATAGATGTGCACAAAGGTTTTGCTTGCAATCTTTGTTTCTTTCTGTCAGAACTGCATTGCAATTGAGAAAATTTATTAGTAAATGGAAGTAAGCAACTACTGTTTAGGTTCATGTCTCATGAAATATATTAATATCAAAATATTTTAAATTGATTTAAATCCACGTATGAATACAAAGCAAGCAAAAGCAACAAGTAACACTGTCATTTCACCCCATTTAATTAGGTTGACAAATGAACAGCACAGAAGACGTGGCATCAGAGTAGCATATTTACAGTATAACAGTTTTGAAAAAAGTACTTGCAGTTAATTCAACTTAAATTAACTCCTTTTTAATTTAAAATCATCTCTTCATATAAAATATCAATGACAGAACATACAGCAGCAAAAACAGTCCAGCTCTTGTGTTTATTGGATCTTACTGAGTCTGTAAAAAGTCCTCTTTTATTTCAAAAGCAAAATGAGAACTGGATGTTGTTGAAATTCATAATCAGGAATGTGTGATAATTATGGTATTTCATTTCTTAATTTTTTTTTCTTCTTCAAGACAGGTGGTTTTTTTTGCATGACTAAGTGCATTTTGCATTTTGGTACAGGTGTCAGGAACAGTATGAACACAGCCCCAGAAGTCTGTAGAAGTGTATGCAGCAAGGATTGTACGATGGCATTCTTTGGGGCTAACTGCCATGAGTACACACAGGTTTACATGTTGAGGTACTCTGTGACTAAAATCTCTGTGAATGCTGTTACAGAAGACAGGCTAGGTCCTCAAAACAACATGAGTGTAAGTGTATAATTTTAGTACTTGACTAGAAGTAGTAATAAACTGTAAATTTTGTAGAATATTCTGTTTTGTTTAGATTTATAGACTTATCTATGTATACAGTATATTTATATTTCCAAGGAATGTGTTATGTCCTTCAAGGCCAGAGGTCTAGTAACAGGGAACAGAATGTTCAAAAGCAAAGATAGAAGGAATAAAAAAAAAAAAACAAAAAAAAACCCACAAATAAAGACAATTCAAGAAATTGTGATGATGGAAACAATTTTACCTGAGATTAAAAGAGTTGTAAATGACAAAAAAATTTACAGGTGATAGTGTTGTTTTACATTAACAATATAGTAGAAAAGTATATATGAGGGGTTTGGTTTTGTTTTGTTTTAAATGATTCACTTTGTCATTTACTTTGATTGTCTTTTCTTAATTATATTATTTGAGAACCTTCTGTTCTAAATTACTTTTTTACAGAATACGAGGGAAATGTATTAGTAGTACTTCAAGTAGTCTATTATTTCCTATTATTCATTGTGCTATAGGTTGCTCCAGATTAACAAAATGAAGTGGTTGGTTCTTACATGGGAACGCTTTCAAGAGCTTTCAGAACTCCTGGTCAGCAACTACCACTGGAAGTTGTTTGCTGGGATTGTTATCTTTATATTCTCTTCCACTAGTTTTTCCTCTGGGGAGTTTTTATTTGCTTTGACAGTTGCCTCTGTTAGTCTCCAAATGACTGGAGCTGCTCAGCCTAATGCAAAAGCTTTCTGCTGTGTAAAGGTTTCTTGTTCCATAGCTGAAACTAGGCACAGTGTTAATTGTTTATCAATTTTCACATAACCATCTCCAAGCATCTACAGAACACTTTCTATCTGCTGAAATTAAAGTAAGCTTTCTTTGACCTTCTGTTGATTTGCTGAACTATTTAAAGTATGTTTTACTTTCATTTATAACTACCTTTTATTAGCTTGCAAATTAAAATCATTAATTAAGAAGATTGTTTAAGTCTTATTCTTATATAGTTAGCTACTAATCGATTTTAAATTACTGATTTCCCCCCTTGTGAAACTTTCTTAGTGTACTTTAGATCACGTATCTGGCAAAAGTGAAAAGTTCTAACTATCTTTATAACATCTGTCACCTTCTGAGTAATTTTAATTATTATGCAGATGTTGGAAATACTTTTTTATACAACTCAGTGATTTTCCATTTTTGTAGACCAACCAGTGTGTGCAATACTTTTGGATAAATGGGATTTGCATTTAAAGCAGTACTATACTATACTGTTTTTAGATTTTGTTTCACTCGCCTGGGCTTCAATGCTTATGTTCACTGTTAGACAGCAGCACACATTACTGTCATTTATGCAGTTTGTAGCTGTGCTGTAAATGGTCATCTGACAAATTTTCATTCTGCTGTTTGCATTGTTGGTATACACGCCGCAGGGTTTTATGTGCTGTGACAAAATACGCCATAAAATTAAGTTTAAAATTTCAGCACTTATAGAAAAAAGGCTATATTTTTTTCACACAGGTAGAACAGATTGATGGATGTTCTTCAGCAGAATTTAACTACAATGTTAACTGTCTTGAGGATGGTTTAGCATATTTGTTTACTAACATTGCTGCTTTTCTGATACCTAATAGTTATTGAAATTAATTAGTACTCCTGATTTTCTGATAAAGGAAAGAAGTAGACATACCTCTGTACCATATGGAGATGCTGGCTGTTTAAATCTGGGATAGATATTTTTTCTAACTGCCCAATGGAGACTGCTTTTCAGTAGCCTGCCAAATAGCACTTTGAGAAATCTTATGATTTATTTTTAACTAACAGCTCCTCTTAGGAATGCAGCATACATGTAAAAGGGATTATGGTCCTGTAATACATACCTACATCATTTTCTGTACAGATTGTAGTCACTTTGTTCTACTGCTATGTCTTCTATATATATCCCAGCTATTCCACAGAAATATGCATTTAAAATAGCTATTTTGTTTCTTCATTACACTGTCTCTTACTGCTGAGGAAGGTGGATTGTTTCTCTTGAAGTTTGCTGTATCGTCTAACATAAAGGCTTTAGAGCAGAACAGAGAGAGAACTAGAACACCAGAATGCTGCATTCATGTTTTGGAGTGCAATTGTAAGAACAGAATGGGTGGAAGCATTCACTGCATAGAATGTGTTCAAATAGAATCTGCTCTTATTTATTCATTCATTCATTTATTTATTTATTTATTTATTTTCCCTGGGGTAACACAAAATAAACACTTTGACATGCTAACTTTGATCCTGACCTGCAATGAGAATGCTCTTTTCCCTTTCTCTCTTGAGACTACAGCAAATGTTTATGTATGTTAAAGGAGGAGTGGCGAAGGAAGTAAAGCACTAGTTATAGACAACAGCTAGACAATTAACAGATAACAACATGGAAACTTCTGCTCAAAGATTTGCACAGGAACTGGGTATTAGTTTAAGAGAAAGGAGGATTTAAATTGAGTGGATTTACTTTGCTCACGTACAAGAAACAGGATCAGGCTGTTCAAAAGTGGTGAATGATTTGCTTATTGATCAGTGCATGGGTGTTGAACAGTTTTGTAACTTTCAGTTCTGTAGTACAGTGTAAAAGTGCATGGAAATAGAGAGAAGCAACATTAATGAATTTTCCTGTTGTGTTACCTGTTACATCAAAAAGACTTTTGAGATGTGATGGACGCATTGCACTGGTGTTTGACATCCATTCCTGACTTCATCAGAAAGTCTCTGAAGGAGTTAAAGCAACTTCAACAGTATCAGAATAAAAGGAGGTATTTTTATCCATGGTAGAACTATGGTGATATGTGCAGTTTTAAAGAAAAATGGGTATGTGTTGTAACTTGTTAACATTTTGTTTCATTTGTAGCTGGAAAACTAAAGCGTCCATCAAATAAGGTGATGCTTATGTATCTGAAAACTGTTATGATTCGTATTTGCTTAAACTGGTAGATAATGGATGGAGTGGTATTCAAAGAATTTTAATGACCACAAAGGAGATCATTTGAAGTGTAAATACATGAGTGAAAATGCTTAGGTAAATTTAAAGAATTCATACCTGTGGTTCAGCTTCCAAATTTATCTTGAAGGGATTTGCTTTGCCATCTTCCGAAACTTGTGGC
This sequence comes from Lagopus leucura, assembly GCF_019238085.1. NCBI lineage: Eukaryota > Metazoa > Chordata > Aves > Galliformes > Phasianidae > Lagopus > Lagopus leucura. The sequence goes on from NW_024962264.1 coordinate 40,701,828, forward strand.
GACCATAATTTAGTTTGTGCCCTACAAAGAGAAAAAGGCAGAGATTAAAGAACTTGAATTCCTGTATAGTTATATATCTCTGGTAAAAGGTAGTATAGTTTGAAAGTTTAGTTTGTTTTACGTTTTGTTACTGCTTTAACATGAAAGTGCTTTAACAGTATTTGTGTATTATATGTGAACTGTATTAAAAAGTATATGTATATTTTTTCAATTACTTACATTATGAAGAATTGGAAATAATTTTTTAACAGTTAATGGAATGCAAAGGAGAACTAGTCAGCTTCTGTTTTGAGTAGAGCAAGCTTTTTACAGCTTTGTTTTTTAAATGTTTGATAGCTTTTTGGATATCTTAAATATTTTGCACAAATAGATGCATATATTAGGAATTTTCCTAAACCTCAGTATCAGTTTATTTTTTCATGACCACAGTATCTGTGGAAGAGCTGCTTTTCAATGGAGGAAGGGTGCAATTTAGGTACACAAGGTATATATCCAGTTGTAAATAGATGTTGCATAGATATTCTTTCAGTTACTTCAGTGCAGATAGCAACACATAAATAACAGTTACAATTCTGACTTCACAGGCAAAGGAAAATTTGGCAGCTGATTTTAGAATGCTGCAATACTAACATTGAACATTAATATACAGCGTATACAGTAATACTGTTTGTTATGTAAATCCAAATATTTAGTATTTTTTAATTTGCTGAAGCTTCACATGGAAAATTACACTTACCATATTTTTAAATACTTCTTAAGAGAGTTGTTAAATGGTATGTAGCAGCCTGTAACAGATTGATATACTGCAATTAAGTGTAGGAATTTTTAAACTAAAGTCTAGGCTCTAGTAACTAGACGATTCTTCTTCCAAGAAAAATACTCCTTTATTTGGAAAGGAATATTGTGGTCAGCTGGAACAAAGTGCTGCGTCTCCCTAAGGGCGTCAGGTTGGTCAGAATTGTCTGATTCCTGGAGACAGCTGGGAAAGTGATTTTGATTAAAGGCTGAACAAACACATTTAGGGGATGTGAAGATGTATGTTGTTCCTCATGATAGCTTTAGCGGAGTGAAATGACTGTAAGAAATTTCTGGGCTTGTGCATTTCAGGTAAGAGGGCTTTTTGTTTTTTTAGCTACTTTTTTTCCACCTGTGTTTGAGGGCAGGAGGCAGTGATAAGTGCTTGGAGCTGAGAGTGGTAGAATACTGAGGTAACTGACCAAGTGACAGCTAGCTAAGGCCTCTGCTTGGCCCTTTCCAGCTTTTTATTTCCCAAGAATGTTAAGAATATTTCCCAATGGTAAATATAAGGCTTATGAAGTCAGTAGAGGCAGTGAGGGATAGGGTTCATAGCTCAGTGATTCTTCAGGATTGTTCCTTGATGGAAGTTAATCCTGTTCCTGAGGATGTGTTCTGGGACTATTGCCTGATGTGGAGTTGGTGAGGTAAGTTTGCATGTGTGTAATTTGAAAGGTTTTGTGAAATTCTCAATTATTTGATGTAAGTAACCTACATAATGGTTGCAGTGTCTTGGTTGGTTGATTGTACAGTATCTTTTCTCAGAAATAAGCAGATATGTTCACGTACCTCTCTATTCTCAAGGAAAGCTGGTGTGTAGCTGCTTTAATTCTTTCCTGAGCATCATTGTGTGTCATGTTCTCTGTGCTTAGGCCATTGATAGCCACAATAACATCACCAGGGCACAAGTTGGCAGTAGAAGCCTTGCTTCCAGGTGTAATCTGAAAAACAAATTCTGAGTGAAGTTGCATTCATACCTAATAGCTGATAGGGAAGCATGGTGAAATTCATTCTATTTTCTGCTGGACTGGGTGTGGGAGGAGTGGGTATATAAACAACTGTCGGATTTCTCCCAAAAGCCTTGCCTTTGCAGTTTTGGTGGTTTCTCTGTTGTTTTATTGTCAGATCAACAGGCGTGCTTTATTCATCATAACTTCAAAGTAGATGAAAATTGTTTTCACACTTTCTGAATTAAATAGATTCCACTTTAATTTCTGTACTTGCTTTAACTTGTCTTTGAGCCTTTCATCTGAACTGCCATTGTGTGATTTGATTGAGAAAGTGGTGATGTTCTTCTTCAAAACCTGAGGCAGTAGCAAAATAGTACTCTGCTAAATAGTTGTGTTTAATGTTCATGCGTGTGATTTTCATTGACTGGGGAACATAGAAGGACATTTGTGGTCTCACTGTGCTTACGGACAACATACAGGAGTGAGTGTATTTCCTGCAAGCTTGCCTTCTCATGTTGTCTATTTAAGTAATCATAAAAATGCCAATAATACTGAAATAATATTTTCTCTTTATTCATGTCTAACCTGGATCCTGAATTCCTTAAAGTTCTTCAGTCCTACTGCACTTCAGTAACAGTGATTCTTCCAGGTGAAATACCAAACAATGCATGCCAAAAAGAGTATCACTATTGAAACAGTGGGAAATGTCAGCCAGTCATTCTTTACTCTTTCTAGCTGTCCATCTCTGTTCAGTGAGTTTGAATGCTTGAGGAAATTAGGGTTTTGCAGTCTTTTTTTTTTTTTTTTTTTTTTTTTTTTTTTTTCCTGCTTTCCTACTTGTAAACTTATTTGTTATTTCTCTGCAACAAGCTGTAGTGCATGTATTATTATCACATGAGTTAAGTAAGCTTTCAAAACAGGTGCTTGTAACCATCTGGAGGTTATTAGCCCCACCAACATCCAAAAGGATGGGCTTGCCTATTTTGTATTGAACAAAGTGTTAAGGTGCCTGGATAATCATCTTGAATATGGATCAAGAAAGTTTCTTGCAGATTCTGAGTCTGGAGACCCCAGAGTGATCTGCTTGTCAAATTTCAACAGCTGCTAGTTTAAATAAACCACTGAGACCACTTACATTACTGCAGCAAGAAATGGGTGGGAGAGACCATTCTTCCTGTAGCCTGTTCCCGACTTTGTCTAGCATGTGGAGGACATGCATGGAATGACAACTGCAGGAGAGGCCGCTGGTGTTAGAATGTCTGCTAAATTCTCTAATGCTCTAAATATAATGGGCAAAACCAGCCATTCTGTCATTCTTTCTCAAGTGAAGAAAGGGACCACTCTGTGGTCACAAAGTGTTACAGGTATAGCATTGACATTGCAGGTACCTCAATAAGTGATGCCGTATCTTAAGGAACTAGTTAGTGACTTATGAAATGTGCATTGTGACTACTTACAAAATGTTACGAGCACAGCGTTTGTTGGCCATCCCTGCTTTGTGAGATAGATCCTACTGGTACTTTCAGAAAACTTTTTTCTTGCTCTTTCAGACACATCTGTATGATGTATCTATTGTTCCTGCATTCTCCTGCATCCTTTTTATTTGGATAATATAGCTGTTGAGCATTCAGATGTTGACAGAGATAACTCTTTATCCCACATGGTTAAAGTATCTGTTTGAAGAAAAACACTCTGCATCTGTTTAATAGAATTACACTTTGATAAATATTTTAAGCTTTTACTTTATGAAGTTATGAATGTTTGCAGGCAGAGAGGCTAAACATGAAGTTGAATTAATATAAATACTTGTATCGTGATCTGTAAAAGTTTGTAGTAAAACAGAACTGAAATCTAGAGTTAATAGTGTTTTACCATTCACTCCAACCTCCAGAAGTTTTAATTTTGTGTAATGCTTTATTTAATGTGACTTAAAGTCTAGGTTTGCATTCCTCTAAATATGTGACCCAAACTGTTATCTTCTGCTCAACATAGATGGAAATTGTTCTGTTTCATGATACTGGGGTTTTGATCATTTTGCTTAGATAATTTCTTTCATCTTTGTAGAGTTCCAAGGATTTAAAGAAACATTTTCCTTATTTCCAGTTAGCTGATCATTTTTGACCCTAATAGCATCTAACTGAATGTGTTTATTTTTATCCCCCTTCTCTTTCTTCCATCCTCTCAGAGATCATGGGATTTGTGGTCTTTGCATTTGCTTGAAACAGTCAAGAGAATTGTCTTGCTTGGAAAAATTGCAAATGGATTTTTGAGATGGCATCTGTTCATTAGACAGGTGTATGATGATCTCCTCTGCCGTGGGCCCTCTGACTTGTTCTAGTAAAAGCTTTTTCTTGTTGAACAACGGGCTGTTATGGCCACCTAAATGTACACCTGTTCAATTGTTTTATTCAAAATGTTTGAAAATAATTTCTGTCCTCGTCTTTATAGCAAACAGCTTTTCTTGTCAGGACAGTTGAGCTGAATGTGAATAGACTACTGTTGATTCCTCTTATGAAACGAACAGCTAGGCCCAAAAAAGCAGGGTATGTGAATCCCACAAATTGTTCACTACTGGTTAACATCTACAGCACAATACTTATTGGAAGATTCTTCTAATTGTATGATGTGGCAAAAAAAACTCGCCACCACAACCAAAAAAACCCCTAAGATTACACAAATCTACCATTAAAATTATTAAACTTAAGCTAAGCAAACATAAACATCTTCTTTCTCATACATATGTATATTATTTCATAGTTCTACTTGCAATGTGATTTTTGAGTATTGCCATAGTTTGCTAAAAGCCCATGACTTATGTCTTGTGAGACATTTGGTAGGTATGAGTCAATTGTAAAATCTTCAGAAAGTTACATTTATAGTAACATCCTTTGTTACAGTAGTTTTAAACTTCATTGCACTTAATCTAAACACAAAGGAAATACAAACCAGACACCGCTAAAATATTTTTCATTAGAGATAATGGAAACTATTTTTCTTTTGGAAGCCCATAAAAGGCAGTGAAGGCCCCAAAAAATCCAGAGATTTTTTTTTTTTCTTTATTCATTGTTTTTTGTCTACTGTTTGCTTAAAGCTTTTTGTTATATCTTATGTTTTTTTTTATGAAGTTGTGCACTCTCTTTTATTTACACTTAAAATAATTGTGTTTATGCTAGTGTGAATCTGGAGTAAGTGATCAAAAGAAATCAATTCTTACTGGTATAATAGAAAAAGGCTTGATGCCTTCTGTGGACGCCTGTTTAGAAGTGTATTTACTGCAAGGCATCAAGAGTGACATTCATCCTTCAAGGCTTTTGATGTTTATTTAATACCAGACATAGTGTATATATTGAGTCATAGTGCGGGGCTTTGGAGGGGGGGAAGGTGCCGGGGGCTTGGTGGCTCAAGCATTGCATACTCAGTGTGTCTGAGGTGCTAAAAAGCAGCAAAAACATAAGGAGAACTAGTTCTGATCCTTAATGTGTTTAACACAGTTTTCAAAATAATAACAATAAAAAAAAATTTGAAATACAAGTCTACTTAATGACAGGATATATATATCTGTAGATGCATGGCAGCTGTCTGCTTATATGCTCCTTTCATCAAGTAATTTATTTCATAAGCAATTTGCAATTAATAGTTCAAAATCATGGGAATATGAAGGCTTGAGTTCTTCCTGCCCTTTAGTGGGGGGTTAACGTGAATTGTCTGTTACTAAATATGGCAGAAAACACAGACGAATTATCTCTTGCATATTTAGGATAGATAACTTCAGATAATTCCTTAAACATTCATGAAAGTGGAAAACTTTCAGATTTAAAAGCAGGTGCTGTTGCTTTTGCTGGCAACATGCAAACTTCAGTTTAATTAAAGTTAGATTCATCTCAGGAAGTTGGCACGGAGAATTTGCAGAACACAAACTTGCAGGCATGAGGAGCTGCCTGCCAGGCGATGTCTCCCTGGTGAGCACTCAGGCAGGCAATGAAAGTGGGAGCAGTGGGGCTCTGGCCTTCAGAGGCTCAGAACTGATTTTTTCATCTGAATGCTTGGGGAAATCATGACAAAATTTTCCTGCTGCCAAAGCACTTGAATTTAATTTTTGGGGCGTAATTAGAAGTATTCTTTTAGACCAATAACAAAGTTATAGAAATGTTACACAAAACTTTTAAAGCAGTTAGCTTTCGGCTAGCCCTGCTCAGAGCCAGCAGCTGCTTGCTGATCTGTGCACAGCTTCATCTGTGTCTCTGAACTTAAGAAAAGTAAAGGGCAAAAATCTGCAACAGGTGTCAAATACAACAAATACAAAGGAAATGAACAAAGCACATACCCTGGTTATGATCAAAGGTTGGTTAAAATCTATTCCTCCTGAGAGCCTGAATCCCCAGGGTGCCGGTCCTGGAAGAATAACGTTCTGTGGCATCGTGGCTGGGTGCTGCTGGGTTCCTGCTTGTTTTCCTTTGGTGTGTATGAGGGCTGAACTGCAGGAGGATGTGTGCTGGGCACCTGCAGGACAGGGCAGCTGACTCCTGGGATGTTGTGGTCACCCCAAGCACTGTGCTTTATTCCTCCTCTGGGTGACGTCAGCCAGTCCCTAGCTTCCCCACCCACCGAGGGGAGTACCAAACCAGACAAATAAAGCCTCAGCTGGAAAGTTTACAAGTACATCAGCTTTATCTGCTGCTTCAGCATCCTCCTCAGCCTTACAATCAGTCAAATCCAGGATACAGCTTTCTGGCTTTGTAAAGCCACCCTGTTGCCTGCTTTATAGTGCTGGTCCTTGTTTTAACTTTACAGAGCACTGCTCTGACTGCTCATGGTTCTGTTTCATATAAACAAATATAAAGAGATTTCCCTCTCGGGCTGTCATTTCACATCTTGTCTTACTTGTAATGTAATAGGCTGCTGCCATAAGAAGTCTGTCCAGCCCTTCAGCTGAGTATTTCAGCCGCAGTCACTTGAGAGCATGGCATGCATCAACTCCAATGGCTTGAAAAGTCTGGGCTGATGTCATGCATATTTCTTGTACTGAGGAAGAGAATTGCAGAATTATTTGATGATACCTCTATTTTTTTTGTAGAAATCTACAATTGCAAGACAATTCCAAATGCCTTCTCTTGGTTGCTGATGTTATTCAGTAACATTCTCCATCATTTTGATTTTCTGGCATTAGCTTGTTCAGCTTTATTCTGACTTTATCCTCTTTGTACTGCTCAGAAAGAGGAGGAATTGTGCAGTGATGATGTCTGTGTTCACTCACTCTCTTATCATGATGCTACAGATTTTTGCTTAGAAGTGACATTACTGAAGTTAATTGTGCATGTGAAATGTACTTCAAGCTTTACTTTGCCCACAGTTTGTCCTCTTTTGTAACAGTGCCTACAGCTCTAATAAAAAACTGTTGAGAATATGTATTTTGTAGTGATAACAGTCCACATTATGTTTTCTGCCTTTGGGTAAAAGTGGTTGTCTTTCTTTTTTTTTTTTTTTTTTTTTTTTTTTTTTCTTCCTTGTTGTTTCCTATGTCAGAGGCCTTACTCACCTTTGTTCATTCTGTGCATTTGCCTTTCTTATTACCTTTCTTATACACCCTGTTCAGAGGAGACTCTGGACAAAAAAGGAATAATAAGTGAGACGCAAGAATAAAAAGTAGGTTCATGCCATTCGGGTAATTCCTGGTGTGGGTAATGTGCTTATTTGCAAATATCAGTATAAAATTGGTTTCTGCTACTTATTCCTCATACTCGTTGAATGTCTTTATCTGTATTCTGAAAGTCCATCTCAGTAAGATATGCTGAGAACTTTTTTCTCTTCTTGAGGGCTGTGAAAGTTAGCCTAAGAATTTCTGAAGTATTTATCCTTTATTTGTGGCTTGCTATTAGACTGTAGTGTTTGTTGTGATTTTTTTTGTTTGTTTGTTTGTTTTTTTGTTCTTTAGTAGTCTTCTTGACCAAAATACACTCTAAAACTATAAAAGGTCTTGGAAATATTTCACACCCCAATATGAGCAAAATAGATGTTAGTAACTCTCTCAAAGAAAACTGTGAGAAAATAGACCCTATCAGTTTGATTTGACAGTTGTCAGGAGCATGGGAGTGAGGTCAGCTTACATTAGGGAAGATAAACACATTGATATAAAGCAAGGCAGGTATTTAGTTCCAGGCATATATCAAGTGTGTTAGCTTAAGTATTTCATATGATTTAAAGTTTAAAAGAGTTTTCATTACTTTTGAACAGTGTATATACTTTGATATGACAGTTTTTCAGGTTGATTCAACACATGCCTTCAATATATTGATGCTCTGCTTATGCAGTTCATATCCTGCCAGGTTCTATTATGCATAGAGTCAGAGTGTATCTCTAATAGTTCCTCTGTTTTTTTTTTTTTTTTTCATCCTCTCTTATACTTGTTTTGGGTAAAAACACTCTCGTGTTTGGTACCTCTCCTTTTTTTCCCCACTCTAATGAATTCTGTAATCTAGTTTCTTGCTGGGCATATGTAGCATATTAGGTGTACTCATCTAAAAAGTGATGTTTGCCTTTCTGCTTTCATTGAGTACTGTCAATCTCAAATAGTAAATTCTGCAACAGCAAAGGCTTCAGAATCGTAAGAATACCTGTATCAGGTCAAACCTGTGATCAGACTCTTAGTTTCCAGTGTCAAAAATCAGGGTACTTGTATAACAATTTGTTTATTTGTGATGTGTCTTCTAAATTCTTTTTAGTAAATTATTATATTATTATATCTTAATATGTAAACTTTATTAGTAATATTTTAGAAATCCTGTTCTTCTCAAAGCCTGTTAGGTATTTTGACTGCTGGTGAAGTAACTAGAGAGTTACTGATCATCTGGGGACAGCTGCTAGTTGGTGAAACAATTTCAGGTTGCTTAAGAATCTATCATGTTTGTACATGCTTCTCTACTATACACAGATGTGCTTTTCCATCCCTTCTACTCTCATTAGAAACATGTAGGGAGAGAGCAGGCTTAAAAAATAACTATGCAGGTGATTGCTATTAATTGCAGCGGAAGACATGCTCATATCAAACTGAACATTGGATCAAAGATTTATTTTTTTCTCCCTTATTTAATTGGAAGGCAGATTTACTCTCCAAATTGCTGCTGTTCCAGACAGCAAGTGTTGAATCCTGTTTTACTGATGTGTCACTAGTTGAGCTTTAACTCTATGTACTCTTTTATCCTTTTAACTTTTACCCCACCTCCCTTTCCCCTCCCCAGAAAAAGGCAATATTATATCACAGGTTGCACAGAGATGTGGTTAATGCTCCATCCCTAGAGACTTTCAAAGTGAGGCTGGATCAGACCCTGAGCAACATGATCTGGCTGTGTATGTCTCTGTTCATTGCAGGGAAGATGGGCTAGATAACCTTTAAAGGTCTTTTCCAACTCCAAGGATTCTATGATTCTAAGGAAATATTTTCCTGATAAATCAATACAGTGGATGTACAAAAAAAAAAATGTGTGTGTGTGTGTGTATATATATATATATATATATATATATATATATATATATAAATAGAATTAGATTTCATTACTAAAAAATACCAAATGTTTAATACTGATGCATCCTTCTGTATACTCCTGGAATGCTTTGTTGCAGGCTGTAGAAACAGAATGAACCTGGGCAGAAACAACAAAAAAAACCTCAAAGTGTGCATTTGGTGTCAGAAGTGTGATAAACCTGACCTATTCTGGAGCTTGTTATCATAAAGTGTACTGAGCCTCTCTGTAAATTTTGGACAGTAACAGCTAGGATACTAAGTGGAGCCTGAAAATCACTTACACATGTGGAACAGTATGTACTTAAACTGGCTCTCCAGAGGTGAAAGGCCAGAATATTCCCTGCTGCATGGCCTGACTTCTATTTCAAAACACATGGGTATATGGGAAATCTTCTTATAACAAATGTTTGCAATTTTATAATGATTTCCCAAAGCAGCAAGATATGACTAAGTACAGTTTGAAGTCATTTCTAATTGAACTACCAAGGAACAGGAATAGTTAATAGCTTGGATCTCAATGCATATTTCATCTCAACTTTTTCTGGTGGATGTCTGATAACCCATCTTTATATTTTCCTGGCAAAGGAGAAATTTTTTCATTTTTTCATGTTTTTAATCAGTATGACAGGCAACTCTAGTGTTCTTATCATGCGTCTAGCAAAGTGGAGGAGTGGGTTTCAGGTGCTACACCCCTTTCCCAGGCATTAGCTGGAAAACATGTAGGAAAACCCTTTTCTACCTCACAAGTCCTCCCCATGCTCCAGTTTTGCAGTTGTTCTGAAACAATGATTTGGCTCAACTGCACTTTCACTTCAGATTTTTGACCATCATTTTCACATGGCTCTTGTACATCTCTCTGCTGGACAGGTACTGAGTAAAGGATAAATGTTATGTCTGCAGGCTCATTAAACTTGGTATATGCTCTCTTTTCTACAAGAAGCTGCTTGCTTATAAAGTGGGTAGTAGTTGCCTTATAGCTTTTTAAAGTCTATGTTAAGGATATGGTCCAAACAGGCAAATAAGTGGAAAGTAAATTTCTGCTATCATAATATATTTCAGAGTTCCATTTCATGAACATCTAAGCAAGTTGAAAGAAGAAACTGAAATTTTCTATTTTAAAAGACTTGTTTCACTAATCATAGATGTGCTTGTTTTGAGTTTTCACCTTGCCTGAAATCTGTGCACTGATTTTCTTGTTTGCCTTTTTCATTTTTTTTAAAAGGCAAAGGAGGAGTTGGAGGCTTGTATGAAATAATGTGATTGGTATGACTTTGCTTTTCAAAGAAAATCTAAAGGGCATTTTAAGTTAAATGAGATGCTTAGTCACATTAAGGCATTGAGTCCTGCTTGTCCATCCATTCATTTGCAGAGAAGTTCCCAAAAGGAAGACATTTGAATTTCCATCTGTGTTTTTATAATTCCCATTCATGCACTGGTTACCTGAAGTGTTACTTCCATTGCAGCATTTCTGCTGCCTTTTTCTGTGTTATCAGAGTTAGATATTGTTGTGACTTGAGAAGAAATTTCTTGTCCTTTATTGGTTTATTTGTGAATCTGATATAATGTCAGCACATACTGTAGTTATGATTCTTAGCCAAAAAGTAAGTCGTGAAAGACTTCTCAATTTGCATGCCTAATTATTTTGATTCTCCAATTTCATGCTTCATTATTTTTATGAGAACTGAATGTTTTCTGCAAGGACTGTATAAGAAAAGGGTCTTGTCCTTCTGTGCTAAAAGCCAGCAGAAGGTATGGTGGAGAATCCTAAAGACTAGAAAAGCAACATGACTCTAAGTTGTTTTTTCTTTTCAGTCCATTCAGTTGTTGATGGTTCTGCTCCCATTAATAGCTAGGATCAAACGTCACCTCCGAGTTTGGCAAGCTGATCCCTTATTAGGTTTAAAGTTAAAGCCCATTTTGGCACTGGGAATTGAAAGAGCTAATTCCAGAAGAGTAAAGTTGGAATGAAGTTAACAAGGCTGTGTGCCAGCACAACAGATCAGTCCAGTATGCTTCATAAATTAACATGCTGACTCTTAGATATATAATCTTTTACACAGCATAAAGTAGTTGTTAAACAACTATCTGATGTGCTTGCCATTAAGTATTACGTGAAGGAATAATGCATAAAAACTGTTAGATTTCTGAAAACTCTTTCATTACATGTATTATAAAGCTGCATTCAGGAAAAGAGTTAAAATTCTTCATTAGTTGTGTAATGACACGTATCTACATGGACTGTAACATAATTCTTCAGACACCCAGTACTGCCTCTAATAAAAAGCAAAGTCTCATTTTGTGTTTCTAACTAGGCCTTTTTCTTGATTTCTGTGACTCTGTGTTGCTTTTTTTTTTTTTTTTTTTTTTTTTTTGACTATATGGTAACTGACCTCACTTTTTCTGGAGGAAAGCTTATCATATTATCATATTTATTAAAGGCGTGGTAAAAGAGATCTGATGGGATCAAGAGACTTATCTCCTGTTCTTCCCAAACCATAGGGGTAAAAATGTGAGTTACTACTAGTTTGTTCATAGTGGCTGCTGGCTGTTCTCACAACTGAGCTTCTCTGATAGTGCTCTGACTAAATGCACGTGGACCTGCCACCTGTTCTGTATGCTGCTGATGAGCAGATGTGGTCATCGTAGGACTCTGGTAGAAGTGGAAGAGGCTGCTTTTCGGATGCCTTATTACTGTTTGGCTGAGACCTTTTGCAGCAGTTGAGTAGAAACTAAAGCATCTTGAGAGGGCAAAGGCCGCAGAGCAACAGCTATCATGATATTCTTGAGTGTATGGGCTGAAAATTGAAAGGGTATCTGCATTAGTGTAAGGCAAAATCCATTTACTGGTGTTTTAAGGATACTTATGATAGGTAAGGGTATGTGTTTTCTTGCGTTGTGTTACACAACACATGTCAAGCATTGACAATGCACTGAAACTTGCAGGCTGTGTGGCTCTTTCTGAAGCGAGTGAGGTGATAAAGAGCAGGGAAACAGTGGAGGCAATGGAAGGAGCGTTAGTTCTTCTAAGGGAGTATGTTAATTTTAAATTCATTGCATTGTAATTAGCAGCAGTTGTAAATCTTTAGAGGCTGCTGGATGTTAATGTTTCATCAGATTTTCCCAGTCACTTCCTTCTGGGTACATATCAGATAATGTGTAGTATTTTTTTATTATTATTATTTTTAATGTGTTTTTTGTCATTGTTACCATTGTCATGCCATTGCATGACTTACTGTATTCTGAGACTAAAATGGGGGTGAGGTGCTGTGGTACAATGTCCCTGCTATGAATATACATTGTGATTTTAAAATGTGGTCTTTAATGTAGAGCGACTACAGGCCTGCAAGATTAGCTGCTTTCAATAAGCAAGGTTAAAAAGCAAATTATAGCATAGCAATTGGACAGATCAATACAGTGGGAAAGGCATACAACAAAAGTGCAATGATGAAAGGACTGGCACAACAGAGAGGTGCTATAAAGGAAGGGAAGAATATTGCTCACCCATATCAGAAGATTCTAGGTTTACAGGGGAAAGCTTCACCAAGAAGGGATCTCCTGAAAGGGATCCTTCCCCACTGGCAGTCAGCCCTTAAATGAGGTTTAAGAGAGATGCAGCCAGACTCCCGCCCTCCTGGTCACACAACTGAATTGCCCTCACCTGTGCTCCCAGGGCTGACCTTTCCTCAGGTGCTCAACCAATGGTTCAAGCTGTGACTCAATAGTTCCCATACATATAGGAAGAAGAATGTTTATGTGGAGATTATGTGTGCTGCTACTAGAGAAGGAGCTGACCTTATTCTGCAGCACGTGATGTAACCAAAATTCCAGAGAATTTTGGAAGGTTCAGGACTCTAGAAAAAGGTATACAGTATAATTTGTCTTGACTAGCAAAACCTGTCAGGCAGGAGGTGGTAGCAGTTTTTCTCTAAGAAAAAATGCTTTCTGAAGAGATTAGTATAGTTAATAAAAAGAGATTTCCTTTAGTTGTTACTGGATGAAATCTTGCTATTCTTGGAGTGGTGAAGTTTCTGCCAACTACCATAAAGATCAAAATTGTGAGCACATGTGTATGTGTGCACGTGTGTGTACACATACATCTCTCCCTGTGGAAATATGTCAGTGTATTTTTTTTCCCCTCCTAAATTACTGTTGTCAGTAAAAGTTTATATCTTGAAGATTTGAAGTGAGGAGTCAAATAAAGAAGTCTCTTCTTGGTAAAGAAGAAAATGCCTGTGCTGATATGACTGTGATTTGTACTTTGTGCCTGTTCTTTAGCCTTGATGAGATTATCTTTTAAATCAACTTTTTTTCTTTTGTTCTTTATAATTTAAGTGTTATCTCACTTCTGACATCAAGAATGCCCTCTATTGTAAATAATGGGTTAATTTAAAAAAAAAAAAAAAAAGCTAATTCTGAAATATCTTTATACTTGCAAGGTAGGAGGCAAAGCTACCTGTCCTGTCAAGGGCTCCTCATTTCTTTTGAAGTTTCTCTTCATTTTGATCTGTTTGTGGTCTCCCGTGAGAAGAGACTTCGTATACAAGAAAATTATGAGATCATGGGTACAGACAACAACACACTTTTTGTAGCCTGAGTACCAAACATCCTGAATGTTTTTCTCTAAGAAGCAGGCGTAAAAAATCTGCAACGTACAATTGTTATCTGATGTTTCATAAACCACTGTATTTTATATCTAGTTTTCCATTTCCAGTTTTCTGTGTGGCTTGAGTTTAGCATTATGAAAGTAGTTGCTATGGGAGAGTTGGCTGTATTACTGGATCATGACAAACAGCAACAGCTGAAAGACAAATATGGTGTTCTGTTTTAAGTATAAGGTGGGATGAGAGCCAGAGATCATCAGCTTCAGATTGTAGCAGGCCACAAAACTGGATCTTAGAATCTTGATGTGCACTGTAGTTACTCAGGCTTGATACTTAAATTTAGCTTGTACTTAAGTATTTTCCTAGTTATAATTTTGATTTCTTTCTGCTAATTAAAAGGACATAACCAGCTTTTCCACAACCATGAATTAGTTGCTTAACAGCAAAATCAAATAGTGAATAAAAGTACTTAATTATGCTTTTCACACTTTGCCCTGATTGCACTTTTCTTTGCTTTTATTCAGTGAATGTAGGACTAAATATGCAGCGAAAAAATATTTGAAAAAGCTGTCAATACTGTGAAAGAATGTCAGTGCAGTGTCGGCAAAAACCAGCAGAAATGTAACTATCATGAAGTCTTGTCTTTATTGACAAGTAATTACTGCATTTGAAATAGTTAATGTAGAAACTGTCAGATATGAATATGCACAAATACAGTCTTAAACCAATATTTACATGTTCATTTTTGCTTTATTCCAGTATGCGGGGAGTTAATACTCTTATGTGGTTGGAACTTTTGCTCCTGAAGTTGTTCGGTAGTATAGAAATCCAGGCCAGAAATGGAGGGTAATCTCTCCATAGGGAAGACCCTTAAGGAAAATTCTCTGTTTATAGAGGAAGTCATTTGAAATGGAGTAAATCTACCTTTCTATCATTACCCTTTCTCTCCACCTCCCTGATGATGACCAGGAGGGCCATGAAGATGATCAGGGGGCTCCCTTATGAGGACAGGCTGAGAGAGCTGGGGCTCTTCAGCCGGGAGAAGGTGCTGAAGACACCTCTTGGTGGCCTTCCAGTACCTGAAGGGGGCTTACAAGAAAGCTGGGGAGCAACTTTTCATAAGGGCATGTAGTGACAGGACAAGGGGAAATGGTTTTAAACTGGAAGAGAGTAGACTTAGACTACATATTAGGAAGAAATTCTTTACTTTGAGGGTGGTGAGATACTGGAACAGGTTGCCCAGCAAGATTGTGGGTGCCTTCTTCCTGGAGGCATTCGAAACCAGTCTGGATGAGGTTTTGAGCAACCTGGTCTAGTGGGAGGTGTCTCTGCCTATAGCAGGGGTGTTGGAACTAGACAATCTTAAAGGTCCCTTCCAACACAAACCATTCCATGATTCTATGAAGATTCTTTGTCAAGTTGGCTGTTTGATCTGATAGTCTTGCTCAATGAGTATATGATGCAGGTAGCGCTTTAGGGGATGTCTGGATAAGATGGTGCATGAGACAGAAACACTGAATAGAGTAAAACAGATCCTTAGTATTTTTCAGTTGTAGAATGTCACCTTCCATGCCTTGCAGTCTTTCCTTCAGTGAGCCTCTGAGGATTGATGAGAAGAGAATGAGTGGTGGAACAGGAGGGAAAAGTAAGAGCCCCATAGAGCACATGAAGAAGATCTATAAATAGTGCACAGAGCTCTCCATTGGCATGCAAGCATTGCCTTCTACTACCTCAGACATTTTGACGCATTAATTTATTCTCTTCCTTGGTTTAAGAGGGGGAAGGGCTGATTCTCACCTGTTCGAATATTTCCAGTTACTTGTAGAAAACACCTATCTATAACAGATGAATCAGTAGTAGTGTAAGAAAAGCCTTTTACAGCTCCTGCGCCAGCCAGTGTTTGTACATGTTTCACATTACAGCTGCCAGTGTTAACCCTCACTCCAGAGTGGGAAGCACTAGCTGTGCCCTCCTGTGCTCTAGGTTTATCTGGCTAATGGCAGCAGCAGCAGCAATACAATGACCCACTTAGAATGACATGTTTGGGCTACTCGTGCTGCCGTCTACAGCATTGGTTTGTGCTTACCTGTCTCAGTGGCAAGGGAAAATCTTGATGCAGGTTTAATTACCCTATTACACATGTGCGTGACGTTTGTAGAAAGTTTTGAAATGAACTAAAATGGAGTAGGGGCCAAAGAAGTATTAAAGGGCCCAGTAGTTAAATAGAAAGCTACTATTCAAATTGGCTAGAGCTAGAGTGAGGCATGTGGAGTGGGCACAAGGGAATACAGGACCCCCTCATAGAGTGAGATGGGAGCTTGTGACAGAAGTTTCTTCTCCTGTGTGCAACTGTCTGGTAACCATCTTGACTGGAAACAGAATTACGTTATTCTTGGGGTATTCTAAAAATTGATTTTTTCCCTGGTGGATGGAAAATGTAGGAGGATTACTGTGCTATGCATGTACGTGGGTGCAAAATAACAGCCTCAGCATTTATTTGTGTTGGCAGCAAGAAATGTAAATGGTTGAAGCTGGAGTATCTGTTCTGAAGATAAACCTAGCAACGCATTTCTGGTTGTCAGACAACACTTGTTTTTTCCCTTTGGAGTCGTTTGTGATGTAATGCCACTGTGCAGTGGAATCCTCTGCACCAGATCTGCAATTAGACGTGACGTCACTGCTGCAGCTGCTTAGTGGGATAGCTCTTTCAGTATGAAGGCTTTCTGCTAGATTAAATAGTGTGTTAGTACGTTGCTCCTCA
The DNA here is from genome assembly GCF_019238085.1 of Lagopus leucura. NCBI lineage: Eukaryota > Metazoa > Chordata > Aves > Galliformes > Phasianidae > Lagopus > Lagopus leucura. Next base: position 40,718,454 of record NW_024962264.1, read on the forward strand.
ACGACTCCCAAATATAATACTAGATGGCAAAATTCTGTAACAGTTTACACATGGGACTCACATCAAAGCAAATGAAACAGGAGTTGGGAGTTATGGATTCAGAACTGCTAAGGAAGTAAGGTGCAAAGTGTTACCAACCAGCAGGATGAAAACAAAAACTGTACCTGCTGTATTGTTCAAGCTCTTCGCTGGTTTTGTCACTGCATGTTAACCTGGAAACTTCTGTTAGTCTTTCCTTGTCTTAGAGTGGCAAAAATACGTGAATAAGAGCCTGTATGTCACCAGCATCACTTTATTTGACCTAAGCAGTATCTGAGTCAGGGATGTGCAAGCAGAAATTCATTTTTCTCTTTCCCTTTCAGTGAATTGTATCATATTCTTGGTAGATAAATATTTCAAAAGAATGCATTAATGAGAATAACAGATCCTATGGAGCAATTTTGGCTAGGAGTTTAAAACTTAGCTCGTGTGGCACTGGGGGTAGACAAAACAAAAAAAGCACTCTTTGCATCCAGTCAAATAGCTGTGTGGTATTGGTTATCTGAGGAGTTGCAGAAGAAAGCCTAAAGCCATCCCCTGCTTACTTGGAACAGACAAGGTACCTCTTTCTACATGTTGGACTGGGAACTTCCAGGCTCTGTAAGATGGGTGGATTCAGGTTTGTGTCTGATTGGTCCTTACTGAGTATAACAAGAGATTATGCTGTGTAAACAAATCAGAAAAGGCCAGTAGTTCAATTTTTAATGTGCTGTTGCAACTGTGGTGGTGTGTACAATTTGACTTCAAGTGAATGTGTCAGCTAGACCCTAGAAAAGGGTACCTACTATCAGCTGTGCTGTGCAGTGGGAGCAGCTGAAGAAGTGTGTTCTGGGCTCTGCCCACACTCATACTGCTTGATGTGATTAAAAACCATCCCAGATCAGACATCCAGTTGCTTCAGTGTTTCTCTCTTTTGCGGTCTTTTTTTCAAACTAAGGTAGAAAATGTATGAACAATACGATCCTTAAAGCAAATTCAGAATCTATTGACTTCAGTGGAGTTTGCTGTTAACTGAAGCAAAGCCAGGGTTTCCCTTACAGCATTTATAGTTACATGGTACAATGACCTGAGGTCTTTCTAGAGCTGCTTACTTCATAATTCTAGCTTCCCATTAGCTCGTGTGTTGCTTTTTGGAATCTACAGGAAGCACCCTGTGTTCCTGCCACAGTTGTGTATAGCAGCAGCTAAAAGGCAGCTGGTAAATACCGGGCATTGCAGAATGACAACGTACTTGGCTTTGGCACGGGCAACAGAATGTTAAAACTGCTGGGGTGACCCTTAGCTTTGGGATATAGTGTTACCTTGAAAAGCTCATGTTTCAGTGTCCCTGGTTGGTTGGTGTTTTGTGGAGTTGCTTGGTTTTGTTTTGTAGTGGCCTTTGTCTCCCATGCAGGTGATGGACAGCAGGCGGATAGCTTGCCAAAAGGTAGGCAGCAGAATCTGCTGCTGTTTGGGGAAGCTCTGGTTGCATGACTTTTTGATCTGTGATGCAGTGCAGCTGTGCAATGAACTTAGTTTCAGGAACGCTCTAGCAGACTTTTCTCAGCCTGCCAGTATAGCTATCATGTGATAGCATTAAAAGAAAATCCTAATAGAAGTTAAGATCCATGCTACATACCTCAGTAAAATTAAGGAGAATTGGTTTGCTATACCATTTTCTAGAAAAATCTGAGGTCCTTTCTAGAAAAAAATCCTAGATGTTAAACTGACTGACATAAAATTTTACAGGTCTCTCTTCTCAATTTATCTCTAGTTCTGGTTAGAGATATAGCACCTTCCAGTTCTGTGCATTACCCTCCATGAATTTACAGGGGAGTATATCAGAATTTTACAAGAAAGCTCAAAAAGTCCTTTGGTCTGTTACTTAAATAGTGTAGGAGGAATTTCAACAGACCTTGCTTATTCCAGTATATTTTGTTTACCTGGACAGAACTTGCACCTCCGTGTTGTCCTTTAATTTTACATTTCTGGTCACCTTGCAACACTTTTTGACTAAACCACAGACACTACAGTTTTTCTTTTCTTTTCTTGGTGTCAGTTACTTGCAATTCTTATTATGATCTATCCTTACACTTTTTTAATTCCCTCTTGCAATTAGCAAAGAGAATTCAGATGCACAGAATCACCCAGCCAACAGACAGAAGGGCAAACCACACAACATGTGCTTGTATACTCAGCCATTAGTTTATAGAGCAAGAGACGTGTGGTGGGTTTAAGCTAACTTAGTGCTGTAAGGGCATGTTTACCTCAGAGACAGCACTGCTGCCTAAATTAGGCCTTGTCCAAATTGAAATCACTCCCAGCAGAATCTGTTTATGCTGACAAAGGAGCTCATTTGCTGGCATTTTAACAGCCCAGCTATTGTAAAGACAAAGCTGTGCAAGTCAGAAGTAGATTATTTGTGCCAGAATGCGGCACTCTTCAGCAGTAAGAGTGCAGAACAGCACATCTGGAAGGTGTCATCCTGGCAGTGGAGGCCAGCGAGGGCTGGAGGAGCAGGACCAGGGAGCCCGGAGGCACCAGGAGTAACCACACAGGGAAAGAAGGCTGCTGCCTGTATGCTCTGCTTCCTGTGGGTTTGGGTATTGTTTGAACAGCAAGCTGCTCTTTGCCAGGCAGAGGCATTAACAGGATGTAACTCAGAGCTTCAGGCAGAGTCCCAAGCATAAGATGCTCTCTCCCAAGCCTGTATTTTCCTTAAGTCTTAATTCTAAGCTTGCTTCTCTTGTTTTCCTTTTGCTAAGGAAAGAATTAGGGTGTGGAACTTCTGTGAGATACAAAGGGCTTCAGTAATGTACTTTATCTCTGTGCTTCAGGAGCAAAGGCCAGCTCTGGTAACAGAAAAATTACCTTGCATTAGCAGTCAGTGCAGAAAGCCCAGGAGTTCCTTTTGGATTCAGGAGTTATAGGGGTGACACTGAAGTGGATGAATTGACAACTGCGTTGACAATGCTGGTTGTCCATATTGCAACCTATGTGTGCTCAGTGGTAGTAGAAAATCTCTGTAAAGGCAACACTGATTGTACTTGCATGTAAAAGCCTAAAGAGCTTTGTAGCACTTGAGTATCTGTTACATGTATTTGAGAAATGACGGGGAAACACTTGTGTACTCCAAGCAAAATTTATTAGAAGTCTATTCAAGAAAAAAACACAGAGACCTTTTGCTTGTAGGAATTCAAAGTCAATTACCTGAAAGCCAGGTATGAAAAACCTGTATTTTTCTAAAATCAGATACAGAGTAGAAACAGTACTTTTTAAATATCACAGGCAACAGATATTTAAGTCTTCAATCATAAATGGCATCAAAGATAGGAATTAATCTCACAGCAAAGCTGCATGCAGATCTAGTTTAAAATTGAAAGCCTTTGAAATATAAAGCTTTTGCCATTAAATCTGCAATAATAAAGGTATGCTGCACAAAGATGTTTCTTTACCTTCGTCTTAATGACATTTCTCAGTAATAAAGACATATGTACATTTAGATTTGGCTGGTAAACCATATTTTAATTAATAAAATTTTGCATAAAATGCTATCTTACAGAATTGCACTATTTGGATGTGCTTATGGTAAATAGAGAAAGTAAAGCAAAATGCATTGAAATGTTCTGTATGTAAAGAGGGTGAAGATCAAATAAGAAACTTGATTTTTTTTTCTTTTAAATCGACAACCAAATGGCTCTGTACAAAAAAGCAAACATATGTACAAAATGCTACAGAGGCTAAATACATGTTGATAATTTCAGTCCTTTACCCATGAGAAATGCAGTAGAAGCTTTTGCCATCTATAAGGTGCCAAAGAAAACAAATCTGACTTGGAAAAAAAAAAATCTTTTTTTTTTTTTTTTTTTTCATGAAGTCGTAGTCATTATCATCCTGTGCCTTAATTTAGTATGCTATTTATGCTTATGGTTGCGTATGGAGAATATCTGTTTTCAAATACTTGATTCATTCAGGAAAAAAAAAGACCAACAACAGCCCAAACCCTCTCAAACGTATTGATTTTAATACTTGTGATTTTTTTTTTTAATGTACTAAATTCCTAAAAAAAAAAAAAAAAGTGTAACTCAGATTTTGTTAACATACATGTGTATATATATACGTGTGTGTGTATAGTGAAATAAATCAGTACATGATACTTGTGAATGTTTTTCAAGTGGCTATGTTAGAGGAAAAACAATCCTTTGCACTAACACTGTTTACTTGCTGCTTCTTAAAATGCCTGTGGTACATAAAAACACTAACCTCTCAGATTTCATGCTGCTGACTATTACAACATTTTGATTACAACCATTTAATGTCATATGATCAGCAGGTTGTTATTGTCTGTCCTTATATCACTGTCTGTCTCTTCTTTAAATCCTGTTTCCTGAGGTTTTACACCTCTTGCACTTCTTACCTTTGAAGAGAAAACGCTGCAGCTTTAATAGGGAAAAAAGGGTTTAGCAAATACCATTGCACCATCAGAACACTTGCAGTTCTTCCATTTTTCACTACACTTGCTTGAGATTTTACAGTCACTGTGCATAAGTTACAACATACAAGTGCAGGCAAAAAACCTATATTATAATTTGTCATTGTAAACCAGTACAATAGGCAAACCTGTGATACAGCAAAGTGAAAGCAACAGATGCTGCCAAGCTAATAAGAATATGAAAACTCAAAACACCTTTTTTTTTTTTTTTTTTTTTTTTTTTTTCTCTTCTTAAATAGTAAGCAGCAACTTTCCCTCTGTTATACATGCGTGCTGAAAAATTTTGTTTTCCCATCGCACTTCATGATAGTACCACAAATGTCCCAAACAGGAAGGCTTTCTCCCTCTCCTTACACCCCCCACCACCGTAGCAATTATTCTGGGTACCTCTCATCAGGCTTTTCCTATCGTGTTTCAAATAAAAAGAGTTAAAAGCAGGGAGTACTTATAGGTAGGGAGGATTCCTCTTGTTTCAGAAAAGCTTAGTTATTCACACGGTAGTCGTTGCTGTAATACTGCTGGGACGGTTTGGCAGATGGGATGGGATGAGGATGAACTGGATGGCCTCTATTTGAGACTGCAAGCGAGAAAACAGAAGGCCAGCGTAGCATGTTTTCTAGCAGCTTTATGCAGATATGTTGCAGAGATGCAGCATAAATAAGAATGAAAAAAATTCACAGCCTCTTGACATAGTTTCCAGGGAAAGTACCAAAGAATTTGGTTCTTCTTGAAGTTCCTGAAATTAGAAGCAATAGATGAAAGAAGGCAATAATAACAGGAAAATCTCTATGTAAGCATGTCCTTGAATTTTTTTTAAAATATTTTACAAATGTATCTACTGTTCTTTACATTAAATTAAGTGAATTTTGTATTTCATTTGCGAGTTGTGAATTTTAACAAATTATATCTGCAGGAAGGAAAAAGCAAATATAGGCATATCTGATTGAATTATATAGCTCAGTTGAAATCTCTGCTAAATCTAATGTGCTGAAATTTTGACTTGGTGCATAGAAATCATTTAGTTTTAACAGCATCATTTGTTTGTAGTTAACTAATTTGGATTTTTGAAATGCTAAGGATTAATAAGATGATAAAGAATTTAGCCACTGTGTGCATGAATGTTTATGTAATGATTTAGCCACCTTATTTAGACCTAAGCATCTGTTTGTTCAGTAATACTCAGTTTTCACAAATAGTCAGTTCTGTAGCAGTACTCATGTAAGTTTTTATGAGGAGCAATACACAGTCCACTCTGTGTCACTGTGAGAATGATAATAATGCTGTACAACAAATTAGAAGCATGTGTCAATTCCCAACTGCAGAAGTGAATGATCACCCATTAACTTCACAGGATTTTGGTGGGGATTTCCCCTGGTAAAACCAGGTTCAGGTGTATTACAATGAATGCCAAAGATTAATTAGTTTGTAAGACACCAAACAAACAGGGCAGCAGAGGTCAGGAATAAAGAATATATGAAAAAGCAACCATTTAAAACATACCCACAAACCATCCATCATCACATTTTTCCATCACATCAATGACATCACCCTCTCTGAGCTCCAATTCATCTTCGTTCCTAGGAGTATAGTTATATAGAGCCTGAAACCTTAAATAGGACAAATGTTGCATTTTAAAAAGAAGAAAGAGTTCTTTGCATTGTCATTAAAGAAGCTGTTTTAAACATTAACTCGTAAGTAAAGCTCCCTTCAAGCATAAGAAAGGGGTAAAAGGATTTGTTTTGCTTGGTGGAAGATATCAAGGCTAGTACCCAACTTTATCCAAAAGAATGGGGCAGTGAAGACTGAGGCTACAAGGCAAGCCTGATGGCACAGTGTTGTTTAAAACACGATTCTGTTTAAATATTTTATAGCTGAGTCACCAAAGTAGAGAATGTAATTTCTTAGAGGGAAGCTGTAGCCTGCACTAGCCTCTTAACCCCCATGAGCAGCATTGAAGACCATGCTTTTTGCTTTGCTGATCCTGCTGTCCTTACACTGCCATGGCAGAGCCAATGCATACCATACAAACACGGCCCCTGCTGTGTGATGTGGTGTGGATGCTGAGGAGGGCAGCTCACACGTACTGCCTCTGAAAGTGGGGACTGACCTGGGCTGCTTGTTAGCACCTACTAGAGGAGGGCTGGCACCTGGGAGCTCTGCACTTAGAAAGGTGGCTTACCTCTGTGGGAAGGAGGGCAGTAATTGCTATGTGGAAATAGCTATAACCCTTTCAATTCTTAAAACTGCCCCTGCTACATCAGTCCCTTGTTATTCACAAGTCATCACTGCTGGGGTGGGTTTTTAAAGTTGTCCTTCTATGCATTAGCTAAGTGGCAAGCAACTCCAAGAAGCAAGGGTGACCATAAATAAAACCTGAGGCAGTGGCCTGCACCTGGAGTACTGAGAAGGAGCAGCTGTTGGGTTCAGGCCTCTCCTCAGACAGCTGCCCCTTGCTGGTGGGACAGCCTTTGTTAGCCTGGAGTTTTCCTCTGTTGTGTAACTGTAGGAAGAGGGCAAAATGAGACCCAGCTATCTACAGGGCTGAAATAGGTGGTTTTACAAATTGTTTCTGTCGTAAAGGAAGAGGAGATAGGCTGGCAAAAATGTGTGAAAGGGAGAAAATATTTTAAAGAGAGCCTGAGAGAAAGATTTGCAGAGGTAGTGAAGGGGGAAAGAGACAAATTGAGCTGGTAAAATGAAAAAGAATAAGTTCCAAAGTGGAACACCTCATAAGAGGTAGACCACAAGTTAGTATACGCAGTTATACCTCTTGCCTTGAATGTGCCTGTCACAGCAGCCTCAGAGATGAACAGGGAATAAAACAGATAAAGTTGAGAGAAAAAGAAGGCACAAAAAACTGTGCACAGTGACTCCCTTCAGAAGAAGGAAGCTAAAAGGAAGGTGTAGACTAGGGCAGTCACATGTGAAAGAGGGTGAAGTATTCCAGCTCTGTCATCTTAGTCATATCTAGCTAATCCATTTTCATAACTCTTTTTGTAGTCATTTAATTCCCTTTTTGATCATTTTACTTAGAATTCCTTTTGTTAGGAAATTCTTAAATAGGAAAGACTACTAAAACTTCTAACACTGACAAAATGCATATTCAAGACAATATATGGTTGACAATTTAAATATATATATATATTTTTAGGATGGAGTAGTTTTAGTCATGCACTACTAAAACTCACTGAAGAACGTTATTTAGATAATTATTGCTTACAAAACAGGTAGGTGCTTCAGTATGCTTAGCCGTCCCACCAACAGCTTGAGGAAAAAATGAGAGATTAAAAGCAAAACGTCCAATTTTTATTATATATTGTTTGTGGTCCAGTTATCATTTGATAACTGCTCCTTTCTTTTCTTTTGCTGTTTCTTCAGCTGAAGCTGTTGAACATTTTTAGATGCTAAGCCCTAATTGCATGCAGGAGAATTCACCTAGCTCCAAAGCTCTCTGATGCTAGAGGAAAAAAATAAGAAATTGAAACAATCTTGCACTGAATTTGCATTTTAATAGCACCAGAACAACCTTACAAGTTTCATTCTGATTGCTTGCATTGTAAAAATACAACTTGAAACCTAGGGTCTTCTCCAGTTCTTCAAAAAGCTTTTTTGTATCTAATTTTTAAATTGCACATGTAAATTACACAAAAGTGTTTCTGTGTTCTCATGATTAATGTTATCAATTCACATTCAGAATGGTTTCTGGCTAATTTGCATTGTAAGAAGAGTTGAATTAATGTAAAGACTTTAATTTGTGTTCTGCTAAGTTAGAACAGTGGAGACAATAAGAATAATTCTGAAAAAAAAAAAAAGTCAAACCTTACAAAATTATTGTCCCTTTGTAGTATAAACGATGAAGAACATTAAGTTGGCAAGTGTGAGTTTGATGTATGATTACATCAAACATTAAATTATATGTCTGAAACTTTGTCCTGTGGGACTATGTTGGATATCTTCCTACATCATGTGGTTATCTGTAAATTTACGAAATCTCTTCATGGTTGTACTTGGCAGGTCAACAAATTATTTGAGAATGTGCTGGCTGTTGCTTAAATGTTAGGTTTGCTTTAGTAGACAAGAAGTATACTTACGGTTCCCCCCCACTGTGTATGTTTTCATGAGCAAGCACAGGGCGCTGTGGCTGAAATGAAATGATTTGAAATGTAATAAGGGTTTATAGTCTAAGATCCAAGTAGTTGGATAGGCGCATGATGCATAGTTGCTTAAGCTTTCGTATTCTACTTTGCTTAAAACAACCCTCCCCACACACTCAACCTCACAATAAATTCTTAAGAGACGTGGCAAGTAATAGTCTTGGTGGGCTTAGAAATCTGATTTTTTTTGAAGAGGACAAGATAAAAACTAAAACAAAACTTAATTTTATCAACAGTCTGTTTATGGCATAGTAGAAAGTTGGAACAGAATGGAATGGATGTTTGCTGCATCATCGCAGTGAAACAAAAATAGCATTAGAAAAATTAGATGCAAGTGATGAACTTATACATTACTTGAAGTATATTTTTAGTTAAGTGAAACAAAACCTCGTATACTTAATTGCAGAATTTAGACCATCCATACACAAAAGAACAATCCAATTTACATTACACACAGTAATAACTTGGCAGGCATAACATGCTATGCTTTAATTCCGTTCCAGCTCAAGGGGCAACACAAAGCCATGCAGGCTGTTGGGAGACCAAGAACACTAAGAATTTTTGAAAGACTGTATGTAATTGTTTGAAAATAACAACACTTCTACTTTAAGATGGAAAAAAAAAATGTATTTCCAGTGCAAATTTTTAAAAGAATTATTTTTTGTGTTAAATCTCACACCACTAATGTCCAATAAAGCTGCAAATGATGTAAATGAAAGATATTAATCCCCCAGTGGAAACCTGCTCAGGGAGATAATGACTTAACAAATTACAGCGTAGCCCTGGCCAGAAAGAGTGCAGGAGCAGCTGCTTGGAAGAGTGTTGATATGAGCAGTGTTGATTGAGGATGCCCTATAGTGTTGAGGAGACTGATAGCTTGATACCAGTGTAGGAACTGCCACTATTTTGAGTATGTGGGTGTCAAACACAGCTTATAACACTTTCTTTCATGAATTGAGTAGATTGCAATCTGATCCTGAAGCTGTGAGGTTTTTGTTAGTGGTTTGTGCTTTTTTCATTCCCATGTTTGGCTATTCCAGATCATCCTGCTTCAATTTTCTCTAAGATGATGCAGTCTTCCATGGGAGAAGCGTGTGGTAACTAACCCATAGCCTACTAGTAGAAATTGAAAAACTAGTGCATTTTAATATTCTTTTTTTGTACTTCCCAGCATCTCCAGATGTAATTAAAGGAGATAGTTTATTTTCACCGTGGCTGTGTATTTACTTGCAGAAAATATCATGAATATTTTCTGCTTCATCTTTACAGTCTGTAGAGTGCAAATTTTTAAAGGTGCCTAAAGATGCAGGCAGGTTGATAACAAAACTTATTCATAAAGATGAGAGCTAGGGAGGAAACAGGTTTTGAAGGGTCAAAAAGGTCTGTTTTTACTCTTTAATCCTCTGTTCACCATCGTATTCCTCTCCTCCATTTGTGTATAAGAAAACTATTACTGCAGAATCCAACAATAAAGATTGCAAATTAGACATTCGAGTTCGGGGTAAATCTCCTTCAACAGCTGAATTGTTGAACAAAAAAAGAACATAGCACTGGGCAGATTGCTTGATATCTGTATTGCAATCCGGAGTTTATCTTAGTCACAAGACTGATGTGATCTGAATGGCAAAAGACTGTCCGAGACGCAAGAGAATTCAACCAAAGTTATGGATTTTTCTTGTAATCAATAAAAACCAATGTAATAAATGATACTATGAATGATTTTAATGCTTTGAATATATGCCATGCCAAGAAGAAATTTGGTGAATTTTCTTTTTCTGCATATGCTTCAATACTAAAATATTTTGCTGTTAGTTAACTACCACAGAAACAGATGACACAAGATGATGGCGAGAGGTTTTTCTAGTAGGAACTTGATGTTCCTACTACAGAGGAAGTTTTGGCAGAGTCAAGATGTGGGGAAATTAGGTGCTATATCTGAACAGGAGACCTTGGAATGTGATCATCTATATTACCTGAGCTTATTTTAAGAAGCTTTTCCCCCATTTTTTTTTTCCCTAAGTTTTTATTCCTTTATACAGTGGCATTAGCCAGAATGTGCAACACTTATATTCTAGCCAACAGTGTTGAGGAGATACCATGAAATTTATCACCATAAATGCTAAGTTAGTTTTCATGCTAAGGATGTAGGCTTTCAGCCATGGATCGGTTTGCTACAGTATCCTGTTTCCTTGGTTAAAATAAATAAATAAATAAATAGTAAGGCCTAATCTAAAAAATGTTAGGAAGTGTGTAATCAAGTGAGGATTCCAGTGGTATACTTGATCTTCATGCATGATTGATGTGCCCTTGCTTGTAGCAGTTCTGTAGAGCTCTAAATGTATAAATGTATTCTCGTGGTTTTGGAATTAAATTCATGACTGCACTAAATATTGACTAATACAGTCCCTTCAGCATATTGGCTGCATGCCATTTATTTGGACTAACAAGCAAAATTAAAATAGGTCTCGGGGTCTCGGGGTTGTTTTTTTTTTTTTTTTTTTTTTTTTTTGGTGTGTGTGTGTGTGTGTGTGGATATAATTATTTTCTTTATTATGGACTTTCTCTGAGATGGTGCTGGTCCAGTACTATAAAATTTCTGGTCTTCCTATGATTGTCTCTGTTCAAAGATGGAGCACTGACAGTACAAAGTACTGTCTCCTTGTACCTTGCAGCAAAAAAAAGGCCTTCCAAAAAAGCTAAGAAAATTAAAATAACCTGCATATCTTAAATTGAAATTTTGAAAAGGAAGTACCTGGAAAGAAGATGCTCTAAATCAGGAGTGACTACATGGAAAGCAACTAATTCCAAGTTTTAAGTGTCTAGTGTTAAGAAATTGATGCAGAAAATAATTCATCCTTGAAGGAAAAGTAAGGGCAAAGGTAACTTTAATAAACTAGAAGTACTTTTAATCAAGCATTGTTTAGGACAAAAAACAGGCTATATTTGCAGACCTTTGATCTCTTATATCTTGTAGCACTGGAAATACTGTGCAGTACTGCTGAGGTACAATACACTAATGGATTTATAACAAGTTTGGCACATGGAAACCTGTTGGCTTTATTCAGACATAGCACAGAAGCACAACAGGAAGAAGACACAACATACTGATAGTATTCAGACACTTGGGCAAAAACAAAATACTGTAGACACTGAGCTCCTTTAATATGGAAATGCTGTTACTGCACACTGGGCATCTGGTACCATACCCTGTGTGAATAGCTGTGACCTCTGACAGAGGAGCTGCAGGATCTCTTAGTCATCACAGGGCTACGAGGAGGTTTACCCATAACAAATATCTCTCTCTTTAAATTAGCCTAGAAAAACCACAAAAATGTGTCAATTGAGTGTTTATGAATGAAGCATCTTGGGATTTTTGCCACTTCATTCACGCATGCAGATTGGACGTGCTTTCCTTGGTAAGAAAAGGCAAGTGTGCTACAGGTGCATGTAATTAATATTGGTAGTAGGTAGTATTTTCATTTTTGCACTTATCATTTTCTCAAGGGCTTGCTGCTCTGGCACGTGCACTTACGCATTAAAGTTAAGTCATCATTCAAGCACAATGCATGCATTTGAAGTAAGAACAGTTGTTGGAAGTCTGTCTACTGAAGTAGCTCATTTAATACAGAAAAAGTTCAACAGCAGACAGCGGAAACACTACCTTGAAAATACAAATGACAAATGTTGTTATTTGTTGCTGTTAAACAGACACCACACTTTAAATTTGCATTTAGAAAGCAAATATGTACTTGGTGGAAAGTACTTCAAGGAAAAATCCTAGTTTGGTTAACATCACCATTAATCAGCTAAATACTTGACGTGAAGCTGTTCTTAAACGGATGGGAGGCAAATGTGAATTCTTAGGCCTGCTGGTGAGTAGAAAGGCACGTGATGCTAGTGGAGTCCTCGTACGGTGGAAATCTCTTCTTTGTACTGTTTGTCTGTTTGTTTGCCAGCAGAAAGTGGTAAGGCAGAAAACCCTTTTAGAAGTTGGTGAATGGCCAAAGAAGGGAAATCAGCAGAGGTCAAGGAGGCAGGAACACATCAGCAGTTCTCCTCTGAAAGTATCTTTACAGCTCTTCCTTTGCAGGATACATTCTTCCCACCATCATGGATGGAAGTGATGCTTCTCTTCCATATAGCTACTTGTACTCTACTGTCCAGAATCTGAGGTCATGCTTTAGTGTTGAGCCTTATTCCAAACACGTGTATGCATATGGATGTATTTTTACATTAACAGACATTATGAAAGTATAGAGTTTCAGGAACTCCTTTGAACAACTTCACTGGTAGTGCCTGAGTCCTGGAAATTTCTGCTTTTTTTTTTTTTTTTTTTTTTTTTTTTTTTTTTTTAATTTAACAGCTGTAGTAAGACTTTAGTTATGGATAACATGTACAAACAGAAGAGTGCCCTCTGTCTGGTACTGTCTGTCCTTCCTTCTAAAGCTTAAGCTAGACGTTAAGCACAAAGAAATAATGGCTGGGCTCCAATTTTTTTTTTTTTTTTTGAGCTACAACTGTCCTGGCAATTTTGTCACTGTTGACTTCTGAAACAAATTTACCTACTGCTGGAATGAAATTAAATCTTTATCTCACTTCATAAATATTGCAGAAAAGAATCTATTAATTTAAGCAATTTTCAAAAAGAACCAGAGCTAGAATTCTTTAACATCACTCCCTCAGTTTCGTTCCTCCTAGTTCTTGATACTGTGGCTCTTGTATCTGCAAAGCTGGGGCCACGGCCTGTGTTTACTTGTGTTCCGTGCTTCCCACCATGCCCAGTAGATAGCAGTGTGCTGTTTAAGAGGTTGCCAGGAGTAGAACCCCCCCCCCCCCCCCCTTTTTCTTTTTCAAGAAAAGTTTTTCCCTCCGATTTCATCTGAGATTAACCTGCCTTCCTTAAACAAGGACGAGACGTATCAGGATCACCTAAAAATGCCTTTTTGCTGCTTTTATTCAAAGTGGCAGAAACAAATGCTCCGCTGTGTTTCACAGCTTCCTTGAAGTAGAAGCCCATGATAGATTCATACCCTAGCAAGAACTCCTGGGAATAATTCCCTTCAGGAAAACAACAAAAAAAAAAAACCCTGCAACTTGCAGACCTTAAGAAGTCTATTACACTTAAATTTTCTTTTAACACACAGTCTAAGGATGTAGGTTTTTCAATGATTTCTTTAAAAAAAAAAACAAAAAAAAAAACAAAAAAAAAAAAAAATGGAGCTAATGATCACTTTTCCCAGGACAATTTCTCAAACTTTTAATGTGACTCTTTTTCCTCATCACAAGGACACTCCGGGAGTCATCACTGGAAATTGATTTTGGGTCTAAACTGCACTGGGAATTTATCTGCTTAGGGCTGTAGACCTTTTCCAGAACTCATTTTTCTGCCACAGAATTGCAGGCTGACAGAAAGTGTAGTCTTGAAGAGAGAATAATCTTTGTTTAGTCCTTGACTAATTGATTTAGAATGTTACTCTGTGTAGTAGTGCTTTACTGTAAAACTTAGAGCTGTTTTCCTTGGCTTTGGGTTGAAATTTAAAAAGTGTTTTCAAGTACAAATATTACTTTGTTTCCATTTACTTGGATATTGTTCAGTATTCTTACTCAGATGAAAAAGAAGTCCTGGCATGAACTTTTGTAAGTGAGCTGAAGGTCTTCTGCTCTGCTACGATCTTGGAGGGCTACTTCACAAGTAAGGTCTCATATTACGTTGGCCTCTGATGTCAGAAGTGGATGTTAGTGGTATGGAAGTAGAAGTTAAACCTTCCCATCTGTATTCCATTGCGGTTTATTGCGGTGTGGTGGATGGCAGCAGAGGGGCAGTCTGACAGCATGGTGTCTGGCATGGAAGCGAGTATGAACCAAAGGTACGTCACTGAATTCCTCCACATGGAAAAAATGGTACCCACTGATATTCATTGGTGCTTGCTGAATGTTTATGGAGACCAAACAGTGAGTGTGAACACACTGAGGTGGTGAGCGGTGCATTGCAGCAGTGGGACCACGATGGTGGATCCACCTTGGCTGGTACAGGTTTTCACTAGTGCAGCATGCAGGTTCTTACCACTGGCAAAAATGCACTGCTAATGGTAGTGACTGTGCTTTTTAGCTGAAAATTTGCTCTATCAAATAGTGTTATTATGCTCCTTGTAACTGTTGTAGTTTCCATGGAAAAAATAGGAGGCATTACTTTCAGAGATACCTATGTATTTCAATATATTATAGAGATTACAGTGTTTCCTCACTTTTCATTTGAAGAAGGCCTACCTTAATCCTCCACATGCTATGTTACTTAATGTTAGTAGGGGAAATAATAGATGCTTAGGATTAGCCTTGCACTTATTAAACATTAGTGAAGATTTTCAAGAATCCATGCTTGAAAAGTGCAGTTACCTTTACCTTCAGTGAATCTTTCTCCTGTTCATGTAAAAGTTTAGAAATGAGAGGAGGTGAGAGGGAAGCAGCAGAGTGGGATGCTGTAAGAACAGAGTGAGAAGCTGGTGTGTTGGCAGAGTGAAATGGTAGATTTGAATGAAGGTGGAAAGGAGTATCAGACTCTTCTGATGTTTTCGTAGAAAGCAGAGCTGTCTTAAACAGTTAAAAAAGATGATAAATAATTATGCTATACAACCAGCTGTTATGGATTTAAAACACACAATAAGGAGTCATGTAACAAACATGGACAGTCAGAAATAGGATGCTAATTTTGATTATGTGTCAATCTACTACTATGGAAGAAAATTCTTCCCTCAAAAATTAAATTACTATTTGTGGCAGTGGATTTCACCTTTACTTTTACTGTTTTCTCTCATGTCATTGAAGTCAAGTAAGGGCAAAGGAAGTCTGCAAAATCTTTCTCATTAATTAGTTTTACATTTGGCCTAACACATTTCAAGAGTGAGACTGTTCAGGCAGTTGCTTTGGGTGGCTCATGCAAGCACGTAAAACAAATGCTCTGGAAAATAAGTGCTGGACAGAGAAATTTTGTTCTAAAACTGCTTGGAAATGACACAAACTGTGGCAACATCATAGCATTTAATGGCTAGCATGCATTGGAGATAGTTCATTGTTGTACTGTTCCGGAGACGAACCAGGGCAGGCTGTATGGGGAAGGATATGTTTAACGTAATCTGCCAAACGTAATCTGATCTGTTTCTAGTCACATTCTAGAAACAGTCTACTATAACTATATCGGCTGGTGAAGTGACACGTGAGGTACAAACACCTGAGTCTCCACAGGAGATGCATCCTTCCCTCTGAATAATGCTGACAGCATTTCTGGGGTCTTGTGCTCAGAAGGGTGGTACAGTGAGGAGAATGATTCCCTGGCTTTTTGTGAAAGATGAGAGAAGTCAACAATGAAAGAAGGGAGAGGAGAAGCAGGACTGAGATACCCTAGAACATAGTGTTGTCAGCACCTGCTTATGAGGAGGGACTATGCTTTAACTGACAATTTTTATTCAACACCATAGAATAAAACTGTGCCTGCACACAGTACAAAAACATAAATACAAGGAAAAGAAGAGAAAAATTATACTAAGTTACTTATCTGAACACAGAAGCCATGATTTTTGGAAATTAAAATACCTTATAGATACTCGGTGAGGTGCATCCTTCACAACATACTATGGAATCTCCTCTACTTCCTACAGGAAACACTAAATCGTCATGTATCAGGTCCTCCTCTATATAGAGTTTTATCAGTTCTTCTGTTGTGTCTTCTGATTCTCTGTAGAAATCTGATTCTTGAGGCTCTGACCGATCTCCTAGGTCAATTGACAGATCTGCTGTACAGATTTCATCTTCATTTTCAGCATTTGCATCTGGCATGGGAGAGATGGAACTACATTTATGTAGCAAAGGGATGTTGCAGGTAGAGAAAACATGTTCATCTTCTGTGGTAGTATCTGACAAGTCTCTAGGCATCTTGAGAGATGTACTTGGCTTTTCAGTTCTCAAGTCTTTATATTTTCTTAGTTCAGTATTGTTGCTTTCATGCTTATATGTTAAGTCATGAGATGAACTGGCTGAAGGTGAGATGGAGGCAGATACGAGAAAAGACTGAGGAAGAGCTGTAGTGGAGCTCAGAGAGATCTCTGTATTTGGAATAAAATCATTTCCCTTAACTTGATGAATGCTGCTATTTGGGGAGATGGCTAAAGATTGGGATGTTAATGCCAAAGAACTGAGTTCTTCTAAGTCACAAAGAAAACTGCCTGGAAATTGTGGAGGTGGTAAGATACGTAAGCTTGAAGGTGAAAAACCATCCGTCCTGGAAAATGAATCACTAGTGGCATCCTGGAGTGTCTTTTGATCATTGGGTGACCAAGAGGAGAAATGGTATCTGGGAGGTGGGGATAGTGCTTGGAAAGGCAACTTCAAAAAAATAAGAAAAACATGGGAATTTAAATCAATAAGCATGACAGAGAGCTGGGATATGAGTAGACTGGAAAGCCAAATGTCTGTGCCATCATCTGGATTAGGGGGTATCATTTCAGTGAGCACGGGTGTCTGAAATCATTAGTACATGAATCAGAACAGCAGAAAAGACATTTGAAAAATGAAACTGTATCAGGTTCTGGCCTCGGCTTAAATGTCAAACATCAAGACAAATCTGGATCATTACATTCATGAGGGTGACCTGCATTTGATCTGCTGAAGTTATGTTATTTATGGCTTTCTGTTAGTGAGCTTGTCGTAGGTTATTAAATCATACAATTAAAATTAATGTGATTTCCCCCTCACCCCCCCCCAAACCATTACTATTATTTTGAGCATAGGATTGTCAAAAAAATACTTCTCGTGCAATTAAGTTAAGCTCTAACATCTGAGGTGATTTCTAATTATCCTAATGTTAATATTTGTACTTCTCAGTACATGCTTAAGAAACATCTTAAATACATAGCATACTTTTATTAAGGCATAAGTATTTTTCGTTGAAAGTAACCCTATCAGTTTAAAATGACATCAACATTTGTGAAAGGTACACTCAATTCTAACTGAATGTAGGCAGCCAACAACAAAGCTTTAAAATAGTGACAGCACAGTATACAGCAGTATATTTTGAGTACCATTACATAATATTGATTGAAGTATCCTTCTGGTAAAAGAAACGTCCTTTTGTAAGAATGAGACTGGTGAGTCATACGTACACAGCATCAGTAGATATCCATTGCTTCAGTAAATACTGAAAATGCATTTTTATAACTATTAATCCTCAAAATTAAAATTGAATGAAAATGGTTTGACATCATTGTTAGAATTAGAAATGTTAATTTACTTACCTTTTACTGGAATTTTCTTGAGGCAGATAGCTTTATTTTAAAGTTAGACAAACCTTTGTTATAGAATCTTCTGTACCAAAGTATAGAGTCTCCAAACTGATAGTGTGGTCTGCTAAAACATTGCTGGAGTGTTACTAACAACACTCCATCTCTTTCCCTCATATTTACTCTTGGAAAAGGGCTTCAGACCTGTGGTTTAGAAGTCACATGGCCCAGGAGACATTGCCAGTTTTAGTTTCCTATGGCTATGGGATGCACTAAAGATACAGATGCTCTAGGCCAAGTTAATATAAATCAAAAGCAAGCTTTGTTCTCCTTATTTATTTTTATTGCCTAATGCCCCTCTCCTTCACTTGAGAACTAATCTATTACATAACATTAGTGGCAGAACAGATTTATAATCCAATGTGTCTGCAATATTTTCACTATTTAAAAACATAAACAGTGGTGAAAATGTACACCTGCTGTGATATGACAGAGTAAGAAAGATATGAGTTCATGTCATCCTTGCTTGCAAAGAGGAGGCAAATCTGGTCCATATAACCTCTCTGTATCAAACATAGGTGGACTACAGGAGAAGCATGTAGCATGTCTGGATGTTCTCCACCTGCTCTCTCAAGATGATCACAGCAGCTTTAGAAAAGGAGCCGCCACCAATAGCTCTGCAGCTCTCACGGGATGCAATTAAGGTATGTTGACTAAATGATTCATCTTCTATTCTAAATGGCTGTTACCTGATTTATTTCTTTAAAAATTTAAAAATTCTGTACAATATTCAATATAACTTTGAAATGGAGAGAGTGAATGAATACAGGAGGAACGTGAAGGCTCCCGAAGTCTAGGCTTTTCAACTTTCACAGAAGAATTTAAATAATTTACAAAGGTAAGAAATTACAGTCTAATTTTTAACATGCATATATTTTTATTTTTTTTTTTATCTGAACGTAAATACTCCAAAGCATCAGTTGTGCTCAGGAAGGGATCACTGACAAGATTATAAGGGTTAGACAAAAACCAGCTTCATTGCAGGAAATGCGCAGAAAATGGGGGAGAGGTGTCTCCAAATATAGACAGTTCTGCAGCATGCAGCACCTAAATTGCCTCATGCTCTTAAATGACCTTCTGCTTACTGTAATGAGAAAAGGCTGTAGCTCATGAATACCTCACTCTGAGGATACAGAACTGCATATTATTTCAGTTCAAAAGTTTTGTTGGAATGGAAGAGAAAGGAGCTGCTACTTCTCTGTGAACAAATACTATAAAACAACTACTATTGCTAAGCCATAAGCAGTATCATCAGAGACCACTGTTCCTATAACTGACTGTCCCAAAAGTTGTAAATAAATATGGAGCTTATCCCAAAGCCCAAAGCATCTAAATAAGCACCAGTATGCAAGTATGTGAGAGTAGAAAATGGGAAAACCATCTGAAATAGACAAATGGCAAGATAGATGCTTTATAAATTTCACAGAAAACATACTGCCCCATGGTGAAGAGATTGACAATGGTAAAGATTTGGAAAAGATTCCATCTTTAGCATTCAAAATCATTGATTGATAATGCATTAATACTAATCACAACTTGTATACAGAAGCTTTATTGATTCTATATCTGAAACGGATACTGTGAAATATTGAAAGTGAATGATAAAGTGGAATACAGGAATGTTTTTCGTAACATGATTTGTGGTAGTTATGAACTAGAAGGAAAATAATTCAGGAACTGTGACGTGTTTGGTGTGAAAAAATCACAGCTATGAAGGTCTGAATCCAAACACTGAAAATGTGCTGACATATTACTAACTACTGAATGATACAATGCTGTCACTGTTGTCATACCACTATAAAGAACTGCTCTTCAACCAACAGCTTCCTTGTAGAGTGTCATTGGCAAAAGGAGGAAGGTTACAGTATAGAATCGCTATCTGTTCTCTTTTACATTGAAAGGCATAGCTTTGCTCTTGGCAAGCTGTGTCCCCTTGTAAACTACCCTCTCATGCCCTTTGCATGCTTATGGGATTGCAGGCTTTTATGATGACAGATATGTCTTCACGTTGCATTATGAAGAATTTGCTAAACATATCCTTGATGCTCAAATTCTGTCCTAGACTCCACAGTGGTTTTTTTTTGTTTGTTTTTTTCCTGAGCAACTATTCTGGCAGAATGTAAAGCTTTCATTAAAATACTTCAGTGACAAGTTTGTAATGCACTTCTACAAATGCAGTATATATTTAAGAAAGAAAAGAGTGTACTGAATGCATAAATTATGTATTATCACATCAACAAAAAATTTACAAGTCCTTCTAAACCCACTCTAGGAGTGATATCAAAGAAGAACAATCCTTACCTTAGTTGAACTTAAATTGTGTATTCTGTCACTAGAATAACTTTGGGGTATAGGAGGATCAGGGTAGTCATCAGCACTTTTTGATGCATTCTTTTTGATAACTTCTACGTAGGAAACAGGGAAGATGCCTTGTCTGTTGGTTCCTGGTATTTTACCTTCATACCAGTTTTGATCAACCCGCTTAAGAAGTATGACTCTGTCTCCCTGGAATGCATTATAAAAATGTGTTATCAGCAGATGAGTAGTAACTTTTTTTTTAAATCACTGATCTTTTAATGCATAGAATTATTTCCCCGCAGTAGTGTTTCTGCCTTCACCTTTCTCCTGCCATTTATAATAACCATGTAAACAGTTACCATTCCAGCAAAAGGAGAATCGTTACAGACTGCTCTTGCTATTCAGCAGAATCTCTCTTTTGGTTGGAGGGCTAATACAAACTTTTCATAGGAGCACAACCTGTTTAAATTATTGGCCAGTCTACTAGCTAACACCTCAACTGTAATATGGAATAACCCTAGAATGGCTTGGGTTGGAAGAGACCCCAAGGATCATCGAATTCCAACCTCATTGCCAACATGCAGGGCCACCAACCTCCAGATCTGGTACTACAGCAGGTTGCCCAGAGCCCTATCCAACCTGCTCTTGAGCACCTCCAGGGATGAAGTGTCCACAACCCCTGACTGCATAAATTTAAATGCCCCATTTTCCCTAAGGGTAATAGAAGTTAAATAATTAAATCCATGCGTGTGCTTTATTATCAAGTAAAATTATAATAAATGAAAATGAAATGTTCAAAATTATTCCATGGGGAAAAAGAGAGAAATGCTTTTCCCACTGAGCATGCTGCACAAGCAGGTATCTATGTAAGAAGACAGATGGGCATAGGCTCACTTACTGTTTTTAGAGAGCCTAGAAACTGAAATGGAAAATAGCAACTTTTTATTCAAACATCTCTGTCTTAAGTTTTGAAACTTAATGAGCTCCTTCTTTTGTTTGATGTGATGTGCTTTTTACCCTGTCTTTTTAGAACAATCCTTCCCTATTAGTTTTTTGTTCTTAGGTTTCTGTAGTAGATTTGTGGAGTACCCTGAAGTTATCATTATTAAGATGGAAATGTAACTTTTAAAAACAAACCAAAATAGGGCTGACAAGGTAGTGACCACCACAATCAGCATGAAAGGGAATTAAAAAAAAAAAAAAATCAAACTGCCTCCCACCTCTAGTTCTGTTTCTATTCCTGATATTTTTTTTCTGGACCTCTTTAAAATGCACCAGTCTCAAACAAGTGGAAAAATACCCATTACCTTCAGTGATGCTAGATTAGGTGTTAATTCAGCATCAAAAAGCTGTATCCTTAGTTTTACACAAAAGGAGGAACACTGAATAACTTCTATGAACATTAACTCATTTAAAACAGAAAATAAATGAGGTAAAATTTTCCAGTGGGTAAAGAATATGTAATACTTATAACTAAGTGCATAATACCTCGAATAATAAAGTTCCTACAGCACGAGTATCTCAGTCAGACAAACCCCAGCAATTAAACACTTGTTTTGATCATGTAGAATAAAGGATCATCACCAACATGTATGTGTATAGACATAACAGGAATATGTCAGAAAGAGCAGACTATTACTAAGATGATAAATTTGCAAGAGCCAGTACTTTCACAGACATGTCTGAGCCTTTCTTCTGAATTTTGCTGTTTTCTATTTTCTGCATTTTTATTTCTCCAGTAGTAGAAGCCTCACCGTGATAATGAAGACAGTAACAATTCCTAAAAAGGTCAATGGATAATTAAAATGAAAAGCAGAAAACTGGGTTGCCAGTTTGAGGGTGTTTGCATATAGCAATTATATTTATATACACAAAATATTTAAGCTATTTGCAGGCAGCTGGGAAAGAATGCAAGCTAATGAGCTTATGTCAGCAGCTTTCTACCATTACACTGCTTTGTGCATGGCGAATTTTGTACCAAAGCACTAATTATGTATATATTAATTCAGTTTAGCAGTAGACATCATAATGTTATTTTGATAAAAAATAGTTGTAAGCTGTACCTTTCTAAGTGATAACTCCACATTTGTGTCTGCACTGAAATTATATTTGGCAATAGCTTCTCCAATCTCTCCAATCTGTGCAGGAGGAGGCGGCCTGGCAGGCTGTGCTTTTTCTGGAGGAGAAAGCTTCTATGGAGAAAAATACCAACAGATTTTAATCATTTGCATTTAGCTTGTGAATCTGTTACCCAAAGTAATTCAAGGAATTAAAACAAAGAACAAACCTCAACATAAGAAATTGGGAATATTCCAACTCTTCCATGGTGCTCACCTTCATACCAGTTTTGATCAATTTTCCTGAGGATATAGACAGTATCTCCTTTCTTAAAGGACAGCTCTCTGTAACAGATTCATTTAAATTGGGTGTTTATAACTTTACTTTTGAACTCCTCTACCTGCATAGCTCCTGCTGTTTCTAAGTTCAAAACTGAAACAAAATGTAGCAACTAAACATTTGGAGAAAAGATGTCATAGCTGTGGTACACTTACCAGTTGATTATACCCTACGAAACAGAACGATTCACATTTATGAACACTGGATTCTATTGGTAAGTCATATAGGCCTAACTTTTACCTCCAAGAAAGTATTTGTAGTTATTATCAGAGGGGACAGTATAGTGTCTGTAGGCAAGCATGATGACTTCAATGTCCCCTGTTTAGATGCAGGTGTTTTGACGGGTATCAGAGGCATACTTGGTGTTCTTGACAAATTGGTAGGGAAAGCTACTGAACACATTGCATGCTTCTGTGCCCAATTACTACCTTTCTGCAGCAGCATCGCTTAGAGTGCTTCTGTGTCAACTGTTTTTCTTTTGAGACCAAGATGATCAGAAGCATGATTATGTTCTCACCATTTCTGAGAATCAAGGCCTGTGATATGCTTAATGTTGGACACTGAAAAAGGGAATTATCAAAATCATCAAGAACATCTTCAGTACCTGGCCTGGGTGGTATTTGCTGTAGTGTCTTTTTTTCAGGCCCTAATCTGCTCTTCTGATAATTCAAGTTGTC
This sequence comes from Lagopus leucura, assembly GCF_019238085.1. Lineage (NCBI taxonomy): Eukaryota > Metazoa > Chordata > Aves > Galliformes > Phasianidae > Lagopus > Lagopus leucura. The sequence continues at coordinate 40,741,819 of NW_024962264.1, forward strand.
AGTTTACACAGCTAATGCAATATTACTGACAATGTTGTACCGCATCTAAAGAACACTTGAACACCCTGGATCACAGGGTAACAGCAGTAATGAGGTATGATGTTCTCCTCTGGCTTCCTCAATCCTAGACCAGTGTTTTCTGATTTATATTATTTATTTATTTATTTATTTTTCCCCTGACAGACCACTACAGTTTATCTTGGTACGGGATATGTTACATCCTGCAGAAAATCTGTGGTAAGACAAGACGTATGAAAGATTCTGAAGCACTGTGCAGAATTCTGGTAAGAAAGCAATCTGTCTACAAGAGCACATTAAGCATGCTACTTTATGCAACCTAAATATGATTTGCAACAAAGACCATTCAGTGGGCAACCCTGAGGACTTGCTATAGGAAGGTGAAGATGCACAGCCACTCACATGTTCAAGTACGTACAATGGAAAATAGAATAATTTACAACATTTTAATTACAAAACTTCTTATACAGCATGCTAATGCAGAAGCTGTTGTGACAGCAGTTGGGGTCCTTTTCTTTCATGGCATTTGGCTGTAGAAATTGACTTTAACAGCAGGTATCTGTCAAGCTCTAGAAAGATTATCCTTGACTATGAATACTTAAAGGAACAAAAGTCTAGTACTTACTTAGAAGTTTGAGCTTTAAAGTCATATACAGCTCTAGCTGGCAGTTTCTGAAAAGTAGGCAAGATGATTAACACATTCAGGTAGTATTACTATATGGCAAACAATTTTTAGCTTTTAAAAAGGTGACCAAGATCTAATAAAAGAAGTGCATGTACTTGACAGCAGTTCTCACAGTGAGGCTCTTTTTGGGTAATTAAATATGCAACTTACTTTTCTGAGGTCGTTAGGTATTTGGGACAGCGTTTTAAAAATAGAACCAGCACCTACCTAAAGCACTGTCTTTAATAAAAAAAAAAAAGTCCCCAAAGTTATTAAAGGGATCCTGTCAAATTATGTTTTTTGATACTGATATAATACTCCATTACAGCTCTCCTTCATGTAGGATGGCCTAAATATAAAGCGTTTTTCTCTTCTCTGCTGTTATTAAAATTGATTTTGGAGGAGAGGGGATATTCTTTTTGTTAGGTTTTTGGGGTTTTTTTAGTCTTTACTGATTTTGCTTGTTTGTTTCTTTTTTTAGTACTGTAACTGATAAACCAAAGAATGAAAGAATGGAGATAGTATTAAAAGAACAGTGGGACTGACTGAAGGCAAAATCTACAAAACAGATTCAAAATATAGGTCTTTTGTCCTCTCATTGTTTTTTTTAAATTATAGCAGTCTTACACTACAAGCCATTCTTATATACCTAACGTCTTTTCATGTTGGAACTCAGAATTCTTTACATGCCCAATACACCTCCTGAAACTTTTTTTAACTGTTAATTTGTAATGAGCAATCTTTCCTTCCAGTACACTCGAGAGTACTGTACTCAGATTAATGGAAAATGTTAATCTGTTCTGTAATCTGTAGTCTACAGATATAAATAATTAATATAAAAATATAAATTAATACAAATATACGACTGAATAAAATCTCTGAAGCCTGCTTATAGAGTGCTTCAAGTTCTAGAACTTGAAAGTACACACACACACACACACAAAAAGAGTATATCACTCTCTTAAGCATATTTCAAGTGATAATTTGTGTTACTTTCTTTAGAGATTGTACATCTGCTTCCATTCCCTCTGCCAAAGCATTAAAATAAGCAATTGGCAGACAATGACGATCACTAGAGCTATTACAGAAATTAGGGATTGCTGTTAGAATAATGCTTTTTGTACAATACACCAACAGCAGTATTTTTTTCCTCTTTTAACACAAAAGTAATGATGGACTACAGATGTTAGGCTTGAAACTGTTGAGGCAGTTTCTTGCGTGGTTGAAAAATGTGATATTTCCACGTCCATTTAAATGTAAGTAGAAGATGCAGCTTATCTTATGTTGTTTGATATTCTTTTACTTTACATACCTGTCTCTTTAATGAAAAAGAAAGATTCTGTCCCACCTAAATACTGTGTTGAGTTGCACTTCCTTTTTTCTGTATCACTATGTTGTCTTATAACCAACAAAAATCTTGTCTCAGAAATGTTATTGATTTTTTTCCATATGGATATTGCTGCATTATTTATTTTTGTTTGCTACCTCTTTATCTGTAGCTCCTCTTCTGTCCCTTGGAGTACATTGTCCCACATCGGTGAAAGCAGAATAGTTTCCAGGAGTTTCCTGGTCTACTGAAAACAGAACATCATTATGTGAAACTGTGGTAAAATAAACACATTGAAATCTGGCATATTGCTTGGTATCTTTTAAAAGAATAAAGAGATAGTGACTCTATAATTTCACATTTAAAGCATGTTATGTTATGGTTAAAGTTGACCTTTAAAAAAACAAAGATACCAACTGTTAAGCCCAGTCTTTCCTCTGATCCACAGCAGAAGAATGTGTAACAGAGAGTGGGAAGAGCAAAATTATGCCTTACTGTATGAAGTGATGCACTCCTGCTGGACCAAATGGAAGACACGACGGGAGTACTGAGACTTTATCAGGTTGAGAAGCTTTTCTGAATGCCAGCAATATAATCACAATTACATGCACAAAACATGACTAAAGCATGCCTCAATGAGATAATAAGAAGAAATGATTTTTCTTCAATAGGCCAGCTTGTTAGTAGTTTTATTTCATAAAAAGATGGAATTATCATTACCAATCTCTGTGGCAGATTCTCTCTAAAGCATAGTTTTCCAATGTTTACTAGAGGATGGTACACTACAGGATGGCAATACCTTTTTTGTATTTTAATAAAAGAAAAATCTTGCACTTTCTACTGCTTGGTAAGTTTCCAGTGTGAATTAAAATGTAATGGAATTATTTCAGATCAGAGAATGAAATAAACTGTCCCTTGACTTCTGAGATTTGCTAGCAATTGCAGTTTCCTAACATCGGCTGCAGGAGGCTTCTGACTGATATTTGCCTCTCTTTGACTTCATTCACATGATCTGTTCTTACTAAGCTTATATATTTCTAAGTACAAGTGGAAAAATAGAATTAAGAACTTCTGCATTATGTTGCAGTTTTACAGAACAGAGACATCAATGGGCTGTTGGCCAAGCCAGGAGGACTTCAGGCTATTGATAAATACTGTGGGGGCAAAAATTATTTAACTGCATCACTTGGTTGTTGGTTGTTGGATGCAAGCGTGTCATCCCCAGCAAATTTATCATAGTTCCAATTGTGGACAGCTTTCTTTAAAGGTTTGATTATTGAGAATTTCTCTTCTGTGATAAGGTATTTCTGAAAACCTCATAGTTACATTAAGATTTTCTGAGAAGAATTAGTTTTACTGCCACAGAGATTGTAAACCATTTGAACAGTGAAAATGAAAACTTCCTAAAATAATTTACAGGTCTATTCACAAAAAGTAATATGAAGCAATGGAATTAGTGTATTTTCATGAAAAAAACAGGAACAACTCTCTATTACGGTGGCAGAATTAACAGCATTTTTATCAATTATACATTTTACTATATAGCTTTTAATGCTGATATTTTTGGTTTAAATATTCAAGGAAAAGCTCCCTGCGTATTATTTTCTGCTTGACCAGCATCTTAATGATGCATCCTGTCACATCCATTCACTTTCTGTAAGGTTTGTTTTGGTTTGGTTTTTTTGGACTTGCTTAAGTTATTAACACCACTATTATTTATAGCACTAATTATCTAATAGTTGAAATACACCACTTATCCACTTGTCCAGATTACTTCATTTTGTGAACAGACAACACGTTTTTCTAGTTTTGTGATGATGTAAAAATAACAGTCTTCCTGCATTAGTTTTGTGGAATGAATTGCTCTTATATACTACACAAATAAAAATGGAATGAGAAAGGGTGGGAAATACAGGGAATAAATCACAAGGATAGAGGAAGAAAGTGAATCCACCTTGGAAACACAGTGCACTATCATTTTCTTGGTTATTGTTGTTAGTTGTGTCCATGTCTTGGAGAGAGGCACTAAGAGGTAATCTTCCACAATCATTCTGGTAAAGTGGGCAATGAGTAGCACCATCTTGAGGCAGTGGATGAAAAGGCTGGTGCATGGGACTCTTTTTCAGAGCTGTAAGAGATGAATTCCTTTCTGGAATGTCTGGAAGCAGCTCAGTAATCAGTCTGTGTAATATACTATTGTCAGGCAAGCTTCCCCTTCTTTTTTCAGCTTTTATTTGGTCACAGATGTCTTTAAGTGCAGAATCTAGTGCTTCAAATACAGATGACTTGCGTTTTGTCTTTTCAGTTTGTTTTTTAGGGGCTGCACTTTTTTTCCTTCGGAAAGGCACTGGGCTGACTAGGAATGCTATCTTGGAGAGGCCAGATTCTGCCTCCTGTCTCCTTGAATCTTCAGCAGGTTCTTGTTTAGCCCTTTCATGTTTCAACATGGTGGTGAAGCGGGTGTAGGACGCTGGGCATCTCCCTTTGCAGGAGCTGATGAGATGCCTGTGATGGTGGTGGTGGTGGTGGTGGTGATGGCCCGATCCATAAAAGCTTTCAGATGATGTGAAGGAATAGTGATCAAAGTCACTTTCACTACAAAAGGATGACCCCTCTATCTGGATAAAGTCACTGAGGTCAGAAACCACTCCATCTTGATCACTGTCTGAGAAATCCATATGTGACCGCTGTGGCTCATCACTGGTCACTTCAATATGAATTGGCACCAGGGTTTTAGACTTGTAGCTCCGTTGTACCTGAGAGGGATGTCTGACTTCATTTTCTTCCTCCAGCAGAGACTCGATAGAAAATCGCCGCTGTGAACATAAACCATTTTTAGGAGGCTCTAGTGTAATGTTTGACAACATTTCATCACCTAGATTTGGCATTGATTTTGACTTCTGAATTAGTTTTTCAAATTCCGATATTCTGGTTGGCACCATATCTCTGGGCACCTCTTCCGTAGAAGATTCTCTCCAGCCCTGAAGGATACCTTTATGCTGTTCTTTTTCATACTGCAGTATTCTGGACTTCACAGAACAGATCACCTCAGAGTTCATCAAGTCCTTGCGATTGATACGATGCATCTTTTTGTACATTTTAAGGAAACCTGGGGCATCGTGCGCAGATCTGTGACGAACTCTTGCCCTACCACCACCACGGCCCTCAGGTGCATATGGGGATGCCCAGTTCATTGAGCAAACCTCTTTAGCATCCTCCTCACATAGAAGAGAGCCCATGCTTTCAGACTTGGCCTGTGCATCGGGAAAGCCATCCCGATCATCTGTTAAAAGATCATCACAGCTACGAGATTTTCTCTTTGGAGAAGTGGTTTCTTCTGTGCTGCTCCATACTTCTGCATTTTGTCGAGTCATTTGCCAGCCATTCTTGTAGCTGATTGCCCTCCTTGAATCGTTAGGAACAGCTAAATGTTGTCTGTAAGTGCTACAGTAATCTAATTCATTTGAGGTGTTGTGGTTGTGCACTGAATAACTGAGGAGGGATGGATATACTTTGCTAATATCCCCACCTTTATAATCCATAGAGCAGCATGATAAAAGAGAGACATTGCCAGAAATTAAAAGATTCAGAAAGTTGGAATTAATATCAGTAAGTATCAGAAAGACTAGAAAAGAGACAGCCATTAGTGCATCTGTTCTGTCAGCTTTGGACAGCACATACATTTCTACAGACCAGGACTGCAGAGCTAATAAACCATTTTCCAGCTTTAATAACGCACTTATGATAATTTGAACATTGAAAAAAATAAATCCAAATTCCTTAAGAATTGTGGTGATGTCCGCCTCCCAAACAAAAACAAAACAGTGTAAGAAAACAACTATCAATATTGATCATGAAGCAGGTTAAAAAAAAAAAAAAAAGATGAAGTCAAACCAAAAATCTAGACTCCAGAATTATAACTTTGAGATAAATTGAAGTGTTTTATCCCTAGAGCTAAGACCAACACTTTTTATGTTTAAATAGATCATTTTTTTTTTCCTGTGGTAATCAAATTAAATGATAAGTACAGAAAGTGTAAAAATTGGACAAAATTTGTATCTCTTAGTTAATTTAAATTTCTTATTAGTATATGCTGAGTTTAAGAAATTATTCCATTATACATTCTTAACTATGTTTCAAATACTGGCTTAACTATATTTCAAAAATGTGTATTCTGAAAGCTGTACAGAGTTTTTGATCTGATTAATGTTCAGACAGTTGACAGGTGGTGCAGTAAAAAGTAAATGCAGGTGAACTGAGTTCACCACCTTTTCACTGTCTGCCCTGGTGCACCAAATGGATGAGATTATTTTTTAAATTACTGATCTTAACAGTGGTTTTAAAATAAATCTGTTCTATCACTTCATTCTTAGTATTTCTCACTGTTTTTCTTTGATACAAGGATGGGTATTGTAGTAGATAGTACTCTGTATATTACATCCATCATATATTTTGCTGGAAACCTTTTGTCTTGCTAATAAAAACACCTAAAACTCCCAAACTAAACCGCCTAATTCCAGTGTCTCTTTTCTGGAGAGACATGGAGAACAGCAGTGAGACCATAAGTTACTTGGAAAAAAAACAAACAAAAAACAAAAAATCTAGATTGTATATTGTGTAGTGAGTACTTCAAGGATTCTGGATGTGGCTCTGGGCAGCCTGGTCTAGCGGTTGATAACACTGCACATAGCAGGGGGGTTGAAACTAGATAATCGTGATGGTCCCTTTCAACCCAGGCCATTCTGTGATTTATGAAATTAAAAATCTGACGATGAATATTTGCTTGATTTCTTGTCCTAGAAGGGGCAGATGAAACTGGAAAACCCTTACTACAAGTCCAGCTTTTGATCAGCTTAGAATCACACACATGTGTAAAGATAAACAAGTTAGTCTTTAAGGAAAGGTCCAAAGCCCCTCATACAGTAAATCTCCCTACAGAGTGCACTCAGCAACAGTGGACAACAGTTGTATTTACTACCAAGAGATTGTACAACATGTCATCATCAGATTTCCTCCTAACAAATATGATGTCCTCTTACCTTTTGCTCGTGATGGAGAAGAAGGAGACGAGCTAGTTAAAGGCTTTCTAAGGGTGGTGTATGGGCCTTGCATATCTGTACGGCCCAGGCTGGGCCTGTTTGCATTCTGATCACTGTGTGCTCTCTGATGACTTACAGCAGGTTCTGACTTCCTCCTTTTCCTATAGTCACTCGCAGTACTTGCAGAACTATAAAAACAACCAGCATTAGTAGCAGCCTCATCTCTGTAATAACAACTCAGTAATTAAAAAGCAAGCTCGTAATTGCATTATTTGCTTATGGATTGAGCAATGCCAGAAGAAATACATCTGAAACATGCACAGGGGAGAAGCACTGGGCTCGGCTCTCTTACAGCACATTTGACAGAAAAAAGCTGAATTTTTTCTTCACTTGATTGTATCAAAGTTTCATATAAAATTGTTATATTGCTTTCATAATGATGACTTTGAAATAAACGTACCAAGCTTTTTAGAGTAAATTTTGAAATACTGCAAAAGTATCAGCCACTAATGATTTGAAAGTCTTTCCATATTAATTTTGATAAGGTGACAGTATCACCAGGAGGTCTGGCTACTGAGATAGCTGTACCAAACTGAGATGTATACAGGTTAAGCAGTCTGATTATTAAGGATGCTGAATAAGATATTAAAAGAGCTGCCTTTATGAGTAGGAAATAACAGTGTGAGTAGTAAAATGCAGCTACAGACAAAAAATTAAATGGTAAGTTGCTGTTAGCACTAGAGTAGAAGTTCAGTGTAAAGATGAGAAAAGGCAATAGAACAGGTGAGGTAACAAGCTTCTGGGAACCGCACAGAAAAGCATTGCAAGCAGTAAGAATAAATGAAGGAGTGTTGAAGCTGAGAAGCTCAGGGATGTCACTGGAAAGACCCAGAACACAGCATGGATTACATTGAATGCAAACAGTAAATCCTTGAAAACCAAACTAAGAATTGCACTTGAGTATCAAAATATGAACATCCTCTCCACGTACCTGCCATTATCTTAGGAATCCACAATGTGAAATTTAATATTTGACTCCTTTCAACATCTGCTGGCTTCAGGTCACAAAGAAAGCCCTTAGGCTGTAAAATGTGTATTGAAGCCACACATACTGTATTTCTTACCTGGAAGGCCTGTCCAGGCCTCTGTCTGTTGAAGAGTGATGATATAAGGAAGTCTGTGAAAACAAATACATAAATCTGTTATATGCCTATATATGAAAAAAGGTGACAATTTCTGCTTACATTTTGGATTATTATGTTTGCTACTCCGTGACATCCTATAAAAACAGACCACAGTGATCAACATACTATGTGCTCCAGCACAGAGATACTGCAATATTCAGTCAGGCAGTTTCTAAAAAGCATCGCTTGATTTATTTCTGTGTTCTATTTCAGTTATATTTTTGTTTTTAAAGCACTAAAATAATGATTTAGAGCCATGCTTCTCTATACTGTTTTCAAAAATGGATACACAACACCTGAAATTATCTTTGACTATGAAATATAAAAAATCTGAAAATGATTCCTCCTTGTACAAAGCAACATCTGCAAAGCTTCTCCTCCATCTCAATTACTCTCCAGAATTTCACAATCAGTTATAGCCAGAAGCAAAACCTGCTGAAAGACCCTGGATTTTTCTGGCCAATTACTGGCCACCTTACATTCATGGTCAACTATTTTTCCTCTCTGTAGAAGCCTTCTAGACTTATTCTCTAAAAAGGAATTTTTTTTTTTTTTACAGATTTTTCTCCATACCAAAGGATTGCAGAAGTAACACTTGTCACTGTGTAAGCACATGAGAGTGAGCGTGCACAGGACTGTGGAATACAGTCATGCTTTATCACAACATAATATATATTTTTTTATTTGCTAAAACCAACCTATTTTTCTTCATGTGAATGCAAAGCTACTTCTTACAAATTTCATTTTCCCAGCAAAACACAGATTTGCTTTCTTTTTAAATTGTTTGCCATTGCACTGCTCTTAGGTGATAAGCAACCTATGTATGACTTTACTAATACAATCCACTATTAGTTTTTTTATTTTAAAGCGAAGAACAGAAATGGGTAATTGTTCACCAAAGCATTTTGTGTACTGTAACTTAACTCATAAAGTCAGTGGACGTGTAAGTTACAGAGAAGGGGTCCTGTGATACAAAACCATATGTCTGCTCTAGGATCAAGTGCAGAGTTAATGCACTTTCCCAACAGCAGTGTAAGTAGAAGCCTGTGCTTTGGAGCTGCTTCTGTTATGGAGGTGTGCTGATCATCGTCAAACATTCTCAAACGGGCAATAAACCTGCTGGCATTGCTTATGAAATGATCCCTATTTTATATTTGGAACACGTGTGGGGATAATGAGTGCATTCCTTTTAACTCAGCCCACCTGAACAAAATATCATGATATTTGTTTTTAGAATATATTCAGAAGGAGGTCCTGAGTCTTTTACTGTTCAGTTCATATTTTCAAGCTTTTCTTTAGATCTTCTGAAAGCTGAAAACTGCTTTATGCCAATTTTCAAGTGTCCAGTGTCAAAGTTTTAACAAAACACATCTAAATACAAAATCTGTCTGCAGCAAAACCACAAAAGCCAGAGTTGGCACAGCTGCTGACACCAACAGAGTAACCCCAGTTTTCCGCATGCCGCCACACAGCACAGTGAAGAAGACTGCACTGCCACACAGAAGGAGCATCTACAAAACACATGTTCTGTCAAATACAAATCTTATTTCAAAGCCGCCTAGCACTATAAGCCTCAACCTCAAACTGCCTGTGAGGCAGTGCAAGCACAGCACTGTCACTGCAGGCCTTGTGTGCAGGTGCCATTCCAGTCAGAGGCAGACCGGGCCATGTGACACAGGACACAAACCAAACACCTGAGGCAGGGAGAGCTCTCACCACTTGTAATGACTGCAGGGTCATACAGACCATAACGCAAATCCTGAGGGCAGCATAGCTCCCATTGGCTCCTATGGAAGGCAAGAGGTAAACCACACAACTGAAGCAAAACCACAAAGCGCTTCTTTATCCGCAGCACTCCCCAGATTGTATATAGCATGTTAGCAATCAGCCTAAGACAGAAAAAAATGTGTGTCATCCCAAAACGGACTGCTGTGCTGCTACACAGCTTTTCCTTTCCTTCCTTTAAGATATCACCTCGGATGTAACGTGCTATTTTTCCCCTTTGATGCAGTCTTTTGAAGATTTTGGAAGACATGTACAGAGGCATATATGCTGTACCATACCATACCAATTATTAACACACACATACATTGTTATCCGTAGTGAAGTTTATACCTTCTACCCACTGGTATAACCACACTGATAGAGGGAAAAGGTGAAAGCAAGTAGTGGATATAGTTGCTTATCATTTCCACTGTTGGCAGCTGCCTGACAAAAACAATTTAGTGTTAGAAACACCCTTTGCAAACTACAAATACAGATTTTACTGAGTACTTTGATACAGTTTTACTGAAAGAGGTGAAATATGGATATACAGTTAAGCCAACGTTATAGATGTTTTCATGCATCGAAGCTTTAATGGTGTCTGAGAATGAAGAAGGTAGGCAAAAGTTAAAAACAACAAACAGGTTTGTTTATATCATGCTTCTAATGTTTTAATGAGTTGTTCCACAATATTTTCTGCAGAAAAAATACTGAATTCACTGTAATTTCCAAACAGGAGTTAAATTTAAAGACTTTTAAATTTTCAAAACAAAAGATGAGTGCCTTTGTAAGTTAAACAAAGACAAATCCAATTTGCTGAATATTTACTTTACCCAGACTTGCCGAACATGATTATATTCCAAATAATTTTTTATGCTAGGACTCTTACACTGTCTTCTAATACATAGAGCAGGAAAGGCCTAGAAGTTTATTTTCTCAGAGAACTGGGCCTAAATTTCACAACTGTAAAGTTTTTCCAAGTTTGTAGAGCTTAAAACCAAGTCAGAGTAATCAGCAACACAAGTAACAATTTAAGGTCACAATTTTTGTTCAATTTTTGGAGATTCCAAGGAAGTGAATCACAAATATGACAAAAGCAAAGCCACTGTATGAAGTAGAGTTGTTATTGCTGGAGTCACTGACTTTTGCCCTAACACTCTAAAAATGGGAGCAAATAGGAGAAAGAATGAAAGCCTGCATCTCTCCCATTCAGAGTAGGGCAGTGACAGCCTCATATATTTTATTCAGCGGCTGCCAATTCTGCAGTTGCAAATTTACAACAGGATTATAAATTTTCAGTTTCCAGACTTCAGTCAGAAGTACTTAATTGGAGAAGCGATAGCTCAGTCACAAAGGCTTTGACTTGACATATAGAATTTGCAGTCAGATATTTTAATAAAAGATATTATTATGCTGATGTATTAACTGTGTGTGAGAGCAACACACTTGCCCAACTCTGAAGAAGTTGGAATTGGTCAAGATTTAGAGACACATGAGCTGTTGCGTAGTTCTGATTGTTAATCTCTGAGCAGCTTTGGGGATAAGAACTCACAGTTCCTAGGATAATAAGATCAACATCCAAATGCATTAGTGATCTGGAAAAATATGAAGACAAAGACACAGTGATCATGAATTAGAAACTTCTAATAAATATCAGGAGGAACCCACAAAATTCTAACAAACAGACACAAAGAGCAAGCATGCCAATCCTTCTTCCCAAGAGAATCACCTGAACAAGAATCATTCATTTACCTCATTGGAAACACCGGAAGAACTGTCTTGAACATAGTCCAAAAGCTTTTTAGGTGGCTGCATCATATAAGCAGAAGTGTAGAGATGGAATGGAGGAGAATCAATGGCAGCAAGGAATGAAATGTGAAGGTGACACAGTTAGAAACTAAGTGTTGACAACATCAGGTACAAGAGTGACACACATGGGTAGAATGGGAGAAAGAATGTGTTATAGTGTTCGTAATTTTTTAAGCATCTAAGTAATATGTTAGTAACTTTAGGTGGTAAAATTTACAACTGCAATGACTGAATCAGTACTAGCTGTATTTAATACTGGTGAGACAGCATAAGGTGTCATAGTTACATTTTTGTGGGATAAGCCTCAACATTCTTCATCTCAGAGGAGGCACTACTCTCAAGTTATCATTATGAGTAAAACTGTTAACATATCGTTTTCAGAAGAATGCATCTGGACTGTTTCTGCCTACCTATGCGGAGGAATGACAAAACAGCTTCAATGGCTAGATAAAAGGAGATAAAAGGTAATCAGTGATAAATTTGATACACTGGACAACAACTTTTAAAGGAAAGTATGTAGTTTGCTTTCTCTTCTTCTCTCACTGATGTAGCTGCAAGTTCTGCAGTTGGTGTTTGAGCAGGTACAAGAAGGCGGCTGCTTCCCAGGGCATTCTCCTGGAAATTAGAAATTGAACCTAATCCAGCCCTAATGTATAGTCCATATTTAAGTTATTAAAGTCAAAACCCTGGTAAGTTAAGGCTCCACTTAAAAAAAAAATGTTATATGCATTAGATGACTGTATTGACCTTTCTCAAAAAAGGTCACATTAACTTTACTGGGATATGTTTGCTGAAGTTGGTAATTGTTAAATTCATATCAAAATATTTTTTAATATTCTGTCCTCACTTACCGGACGTCCAAACTCCAGTTCTGAAAAGAACTTATACCAGGGTTCATTTTCTAAATCTATGTCATCTGGGTTTATGCAATCAGGCTGGAGCAGTTGTGAAGGAAAAGGGAAGGAAAAGGCACACACTGAGCAAAGGGCTACAAATGCCGCGTCACTTCAACAATACACATGCAAACACAAAACAAATATAGGGGAAGTAATGGAATAAAATCAAAGAATGAAGATGGTATTTAAGATAGAATATTCTTGTTCAAGAGCTGTCATTGACTGGAAGCTTTAATACTTTCCTTTCCGTTGCTATTCTTCTAATGATTGAAAGACTTTAAGGATTTCAAGATTACTTTTCTTACGCTAAGATGATCTTTGACCACTTCTGTAAACGTAGCTGCAAATACCTTTAATACTACTGAAGATTCTTTGTTAAGAAAATGCTTTAAATGATTTTCAGCTGGGTAATAAAGCACCCATGTGATTGGCAATAAAGGCATAATTCTATCCTTATTGCTTTCAGTCATTCCTCTCAGAAAGCAAGTTAATTCTGGATCTTGCTGTTTTGAAGCAAGCACTGAGCAGAGATGAGCAATATGCATCATGCAAGCACAGCTATATTAAAAAGCCACTTCAGAGCGTTGAACGGAATTTTTATAAATTTTAAATCCTATGGTCAAAAATAGGGAACAAAAGTTGTGCATTCCATAATTTTAGCTTTAGCAGCATTTATAATGTTTTGTCTCCCACAGGCTCATTGACATGAAATGTTTTTGTTGGTTTTTTTTTTTTTTTCCACAGCAAAATATATTGTTTTCATCTGAAAGTTCTCACAGCAAAGGGATAAAGTAGGAATTGAAGTCAGCATTGAGAAAGCTTTTCAGTGAACTGAATAATAATTGACAGAATTATTCAAGCAGCATGAAAACATGACAGTGCAAAACAGTAGAGCTCCCAATGGGATATTTAATCCACTGCAAACTTGGCTGCCTTAATTATTTTCTAAACAGCTTGAGTTTCTTTGTAGGATCTGCTATATGCTGACCTGCAGCGCAGAATTATAGAGAATCACTGTCTTAAAGATCTGCAAATAAGAAAAAAAAAAATCTTCTTGTAGAAGATATTTCTGAATTTAAAATTTTGGCTGCAACTCTGAGACACTAAGTGACCTAGGAAAGCATTTCTTAAAAGCTGCAGTGGGTCCTATGGAAATGATGTTTCTGGTGATTAAGTATTTAGCACTTTTTCTGCATGAGTCAAACTGTCACCAACATATCAGAGCAACCACATACAGCTATTTCTGTTTTCTGCAAGAGATAACGCTGTGTACTTGACCATTTCAGGTAATTAAACATCTTACAGCACTCCTCTTACTGCTTTTGATGTTACTTGATCAAGCTGCCAACTTTGCTCTATTAAAAGCTCTACAGCCCTTTTGAACTGCATTGGTGCTTCCGTATCTGTGAGCAATTCAAGCAATAGCTGTTGTTTTATAGATTTAGCTTCACAATGTCCCTTTCAAGTAACGTGACAGCAGTGAATGCCAGCACTGGGGCAGCTCGTCCATGCTCCAAGGAGCAAAGCTGCTCCGGAGTTTTGCCCTTGCACTTCCACCACACACAGCCATTATTGAGCGCTACTATTGACAGCTAACTGTTTCAACTCAACTATACACGCACTAGTCTTTAGTAGTAAAACACCACTGAAATAAGTTTCATGAACAGTTAAGACTTACCATCTTATTAGCAACTATAACTGATTTCCAAAACACATGAATCTCTTCTACAAAGACGAAGACATGAATGCAAACACAATAGATTCAGAACTACAGAAGATCTGAGAGATTAAGGAATTGAGGGAGTTTAGCCTGGAGGACAGGTGGCTGAGGTGAGGCCTCATCGTTCTGCAGCTACCTGAAAGGAGGCTGCAGTGAGGATGGTGCTGATCTCTTTTCCCAGGTGACAAGGAATAGGACACTTGGCAGCAGCATAGAGTTGAGACAGGGAGGTCTAGAGGAGATAGCAGGAAGGATTTATTCACAGAATGAGTGCTTTAATGTGCTCTAGCCACTAATGGGTGTTCACTTCATTGGGATCAGATTTGACTTACTCAGATACAACTCCCATGAGATGTGGGTGGCGTGGTTACCACAGAGCACTACAAATCTTGGGTTACTGACATTATATGCAGGGGCAGCCCACCTCAGCTTTACGACTACACAAGGAATGGACCATTAAACGCTTTAAAATGGAGAGAGTAACTGGCTCCCCTTTTATCTTCAACTACTCTTGCTATTAGTTGAAAGCTTAAGCAGAAAAATTCTGCTTGTAAGAAAGTTGTGTATTTTAATGCAGTTTCTGAGTTTTCAAGTTCTCACTCTGTAGCAGTGTGCCAATGCAGAGATAGCATAAGGGAATGTGTGGAGTTAACTCCATACACACAGCTCCTAACTTTATTTACAGACTGAACCGCAGAGGGCAGCAAACAAAAGAGAAGAGCTTTAGAGTTCATAACTCCACTACTGCTTGCTGGCTGCAGGAGGACGCTGCACTCCCTGTGCTACCACGATCAATACTCTCAGGCAATTGATTTCAATTGGCTTCAAGTCAGTTTTGCTGAAGGACTGCTTTCTATTATCTATCCTCCTGACAGAGTTGAAATGAACAAATCATTTGAACTTACACTGATTTTGGCTAGGGCTTAGAAAGTAACTCTCAGTCTGCTGGGACTGAGGGCAAAAGCAGTAAGAATTCTTTTTTCTATGACTTGTCAGTCAAACCAAGTTGTGCTTCTATATTCTAACCTAGAATTCAATAGGAAATTCCTTCTACTGGACAGACATATTAAAAAACAAAACAAAACAAAAAACACCTAGAATTGAAATGGAACTCCACAGTTTTAACTGAATAGCACAAATATATCTCTATGCTTTGAGCAGACACTGATGAAAGTAAATGCATTTATTGCCAATTTTACAGCCTTTATAGCCCTTCTTTCTGCCTCACTTCACTGAAGAAAAAGAGAAATGTACAAATAGTTGTGTGAAGGTGTTATTTGACAAATACAAGGCTGAAACTAGTGAAGAATAAATATTTAACTTCACATTCATATGAGTAAGATTAAATTATTATGCTACAATTAACTCATTTACTGGAAGAAAATACACATTTTAGGAAACAAATCCATGGCTTGGATGCTATTAATGAAAACAAGAAGCATTTTATTGAATCGCAGATGTTAGAGATGGAAACATACATGAGAACTTATGTAGCACCTTACCAGTACAGTGCTGTGTTATTAGAAGAAATAGTAATGTTTTACGGGAGAAGAAGGAACTGCCATTGCATTCAACAGGCTAAGGTAATCTTTAAAAATAAAAAGAGCTGTTGTCTTTATTTATTTTTTAGTTAATAGGGTTGAAATTTTTATTTTCTACACCATAAGTCCCTTGTTTCTGTAGATGTTTTAAGCTCTAACATGTTCAACATAATAAAAAAACCCATCAATTTCCTGCTTAATGACAGCAGGCTGCAATGTGATACTACAGCTTGAAATTAGCGTCATCTTTTCATGTCCATAGCAAAGATAACCATCACTCTCTAACAGATCTATTCATTTAACGCTTATTACTAGGCCATTTATTTTAGACTTATTAGTTTTCATGTTCTTTTCTTCTACTGGATGAATAATCGGAGAATTATATTTACCATTAAATATTAGTCTTATACAGAATCTCATTTTATTATATTATTCCATTCTAAATTAATCACAGCTGTAATATCTGCCTCAGTAATGGGAAACCTAATCTTTCACCTTAATCTGCCCTATATGAAAGATAGTTATACATATTGCTTTATTTATTGCAGAGCAGTTCACAACATAGATGCAGTGCAGATATGGAAAATATTTAATTTCAGCAAAAAATTTTTAAGAGTAAGAATTGGAATGTTGAAGTATCTGAAGTTTTTTGGTTTTTGTTTGGTTTTTTTTTTGGTAAAAGAGCAAGAGTTTTTAATTCAGATGTTACAAATGTCCAACTTTACAACTATATCTATCTTTATCTTCCCTATTTTGTGTAATATTTTAATAAAATAGGAATAATTTCATAGACATTAAGAATCAAAATACTTAGAGATGATGAAAATGAAAGACCTAACTTATGCAGTACTAACACAGATGAGGATTTGGAATGTTCACCTGAATCTGGAACTAATACAATAATCTCACATGTCAGCTTTTCCTAGCACAGAAAAATCCTTTGGCCTACTCTGCTGATCATCTTTTCATGAGTCAGGAGTTGTATTTCCCATATCTGATTTAAGGAACACGAGAAAAACAAATGCTTCAATGAAATCACTTCCAGAGCAGTGATAGCTTGCTCTACTTCAAGTGTTTTTTTAAAATCAGTTAATAGCTACACTACTGTCAGCATTATTTTCATGTCTTGTATTCTGCATTAGCTCCCATTTTCCAGGCTTTCACAATTCTGAATCACACATAAACAAAGAATCTCTCAGTTCTGTCCATGAATATTATTCCCTCAATTTTTTAGCTTTATTCTACAAGGAGACATTTCCTTAAATTCACAATAGCTACTGAGCTTCAAATGGCAAAGTCTGATTTTTTCTCGGCTGAAGCAAATAAGCAAGGCTTTTCTGCATGAAAATATTACAAGTTTTAAATACTTTAAAGCTCAAAATCCAAAATCCAACCTCTTGATTGAGACACCAAAAATGCACAAGTGTAAAAAAAAAAAAAAAAAAAAAAAAAAAAAAAAAAGCACCAGAAACAGTCAGCAAAGCTTGCTTTTGTGTCGTTTCATTACTTCCTCAAAACTGAAAAATTGTATCTATGATTGCATTGATCAGCACTGCATTTCTTACATGAACTTTTTTTTTCATGCTACATTGGCAGAAAATATAGTTTACTATAAAAGTACAACCATTCTTGAATCATTCTGAAATATTCTTATTTTAAGAATTTAATTTCATTTTTTAATATTTTAATTAAATAATATATTAATTAAAAATTAATAAATTTTTTAATTAAAAAATAATAATTTTATTATTTGCTACAATTCTTTGGCATTGGCAAAGTTGGCAGGTGACCTCAGTGTACAGTGCTGCTTGAGTGCAACTTAACAATAAATTCTAAATCCCATGTAATTAGTTTGATTAATTAGCAGCCCACATAGAAATGTCAACATCTTCTACAAAAAATTGCACTGGTTCTGCAAGAGCTGAATTTCACAGAAACACACCTATTTCCTAGCTAAAAAAAGTTATACTCCCACAAAAACATGAGGGAAAGGTTCTTAGTACAGGCTGTTTCACACTGTTGAAGTATCATGTATTCTGGAATTAAATTATTTGAATAATTTACGTTATATTAGAGAATTATATTAGAGAAACAAATCCTACGAACAAGCATGCAATGCAACCATGTACAAGCAAATAATAACCCTGTATCCATTATTTAAGATCTTTGGAAAATGGATCCCCTCAGCTGTTCCAATCTCAAGGTAAAAGCCCAAAAAAACAAAATACTGCCATCATAACATGTCTATTTGCCTAAAATAATGAAGTATTGGGATAGCACAAAAGAAAATTAGACTGGCTGGGCAAATGCGTCATTTTGCATACATCAATCTTAGCTTTATCAGACATGCTTATAAATAATCCCACAACTTCAATAATTATTCAGAAGGCAGGAATAAGGACTTCAAATTACATGTTCACAAACATTCAGTACTCACGAGTAATTGAGACTGGAAAGACCCTTCAGAGGTCACCCAGTCCAACCTCCTGCTGGAAGCAGGTCTAACCAGATCATGTTGCTCAGAACTGTGTCCAGGTGACTCTTGAAAACCTCCAGAAACTGAGGTTCCACAGCCTGTCTGGGCTATCTATCACCAGTATTTGACTAGAATCTGCTTAGGCATAACCTTAGCCACACCTTGAAAATGCGAATAATTTATTTTTATGCATTAGTTAATTAGAAAACATATAGAACCACATAACCATAGAATTGTTTAAGTTTGAAGACACCTCTAGTGGTCATCTGGTCCAACTCTCCTGCAATGAACAGGAATATCTACAAGTAGATCAGGATGCTCAGAGCCCTGTCCTGCCTGACCCTGAATGTCTCCAGGGATGTTGGCATCCACCACCTTTCTGGGCAACCTGTTCTGGTGCCACACCATCCTTATTGTAAACAACTTTTTCCTTACATCCAATATAAATCTCTCCTGTTTTAGTTTGAAACTATTTCCCCTTGTGCTATCACAGACCCTGCAGAAGAGTCTGTCCCCATATGTGTTGTTATTACGTCTGAAAATGAGAGCTGGGTATGTATGCCAGCCAATTAGAAAAAGCAGCTTCCATTAATTCACAGTTCTACTCGTCATCCATTTCATTTGCACACTGGTCCTTTGAGTTCTTGGAAATACCAGATTTTAAGTTTAGCAAATAAAGCAAACATATTTTCAGAAAATCAGGAAACAGCAATGAGAAATTGCTGTAAAATTATATTTGAAAAAGACTTTTGATGTTAATCTGAGCAGTTATAATCACTAATAAACAGTAGAAAGATGACATTTCACCAAATTTCTTACTATGTATCACTACTTATCACTGTTTCATTTATGCCTCTTACCGGCCTTTCGTGTTCAAGGATTGATGACTTTCCTGGCTCATACTCAAAAATGCTTCTTGGTTCTGAGCGGAACTTGCGAGTATCTACTTTTCTGTCAGGAGGATCCCAGTCATTTCTAAATAACAAATAAGAGCAGTTGAGTTCATTGACCATCAACCCCTTCTGCTTTACAGCACAATGGGAGATGCACACAAAACCAAGTGAATTTCAGCACGGTTTCACTTTCCAGCTTTCAGCTCTGAAATGTCTGGACTAGCGCCCCATCTTCACTTGCTTACAGCAGGTATATGTAGTGCAGTAGGAAAAGCATAGTTATGTCTAGCCAATGGGATTGTTCATCCTTTTGTTTTAAACGGTTAAATAACTTGAAAACTATTCTGAAATACTGTGAGAAAAAAACACAGTATGCCTTCTCAAATTGCAAATACACTATATGCTTATGCAGAACTCACTATTTGCTACACTACATAATGTACATAATGGTAGATATTTTTATCATTGCACAATATGACAGTCCGTATTGAAAAGTAACAGAATTTTCCAAGAAAAAAATAAAATTTAACTTTACTATTACTACTGTGTTGTTTTTTTTTTTTTCAGTCATTTATCACATTGTTTTAATAGCTACCTGCACATTTTGGAGAGATATTTAGGTAGTTTCTATCACAATCAGTTCCTATCACTTCTCATGGCATTTTTGTAGTCACTACCCATGTCGCATTTGGAATAATTTTTGCTCTGGGGCAAATGATCCATTTGTAACTCTCAGAACGGAGGAAGGAAAAAAGAAATCCCATATGTATGCCTGCATTTACAGTAAGAAATCATATGCTCTGATTAAATTCTGTCAAGCTTTCTGCTGTGACTTAGCTTGATGTGGCCTGATCTAATAAGGCACATCACATGCCTTAAAAAAGTGCGTGGGGTTGCTTTTGTTTACAGTGCAATTTCTGGAAAACAGATCATCTGTTTATAAATTCCCTACCTTCCAAGGGTAGTAGTTCCATATGGCTCTTTACCATGCATGTTCACTGGGGAAAAACTACAGTTCCAGAACAGAAAATGTTGTCTTTTTCAGAAAAGGAAAATGGAAATCAAGTTGCATTATATTTCAAGTCACTTCAAAGAAAAAAGGACGCCACTGAAATTCTGGTTCACACTCAATTCACTTTCATTTACAATGTCTAGCCTTTAATCCCTTATAGGCTATATTTTTGAGTCCAACTCTTACTGGGAAACATATCTTGGCTCCCAGCTATAAAACCGTGATACATTTAGACCTAAGCCTCTTATGTGAGATTTTAAATGCTCATACTTTATAGGCAATTAAAGAAAGTCCCAGTGGCACGAAAAGATTGATGAGCTATAGCTGTCAGCAGCAGGCAAAGCATAACTAACGTGTTTGGCATCCCTTGGCCTCGAGACCTTAGATTTCCAATGCCTGTCTTATCATGTAGGAGATTTAAAAAGGAGCTGAACATCCAAATTAAGTGCTGAAGCAGTTATTTTCAAGCTTGACAAAAGGA
Source organism: Lagopus leucura (assembly GCF_019238085.1). Taxonomy (NCBI): domain Eukaryota; kingdom Metazoa; phylum Chordata; class Aves; order Galliformes; family Phasianidae; genus Lagopus; species Lagopus leucura. Next base: position 40,762,643 of record NW_024962264.1, read on the forward strand.
ATTGTAACAGGCCTCAGCTTCTGTGACCAAGGCATTTGGCCTAGCACAGGATGATGACTCACAGAACCTCAGAGATCAAGGCTAAGCAGATGTACATTTTAGAGTTTTGCTAACAAAAACCTGTGCTTCTGTATGCCTTGCTAGCAAGATTCAAACCCCTTGGCCTTTGGGAGGCAGTCCATCACTAGGCCCTATCCTCTGCTCTTGGAAACCTGTCTTCAGCAACAGGAGTCGTCAAAATCACGAAAATCACTCAGCAATATGATTTTCATCTGTTGGGTTACCTTTTGAATTGCCACTACCTGCCAATTTTACAAAAAGCTATAACCCACAGCCTTAATTTTTAGCCCTTACTGTCACGTCGTGTTCTGTATCTGCTATTTTTTTCCTTCACCGCTATCTGGAAGTTGGATTAATGTGCGTACATACCAACAAGAGCTTTTGAAAACACAGCAACTTACTTTTCTGGTATAGACCTTTCCCGCAGACGATGCGGAGGGACTGGGGGTGGCACATGTGGGGGTGGTAAAGGAGATGAGACCTTAAAGGCATCGGAGCTGCTGTCAGAAGCACTTTTAGACAACGGTCTGTATGTCTGTGTCTTTGCAGCTGGGTGTGCCTGAGCAGAGAAGGATGAACTGTAGCCACCTAATATAAAGCAAAAACAGAAATAGTCCCAATGTGAGAAAGAACTGGAATAAAATAAAGCATGGAATGCTACAAGAATCCACAGTTTATAAAGCTGCAAGGTTGTGAAAATGTGCAAACATTTTTGTAATATATATATGTATTTTTTATTTTTAAAAGTATATAGCTAGGAATTAAGTAATCCATGGTAATGCTTTTCAAATATTTGTATAAAACTACAATCACACAGGAGAACTACAGTAAAGGTGAAAGAAATTAATGATTACTTGTTTTTGAGGGGGAGGGAGAAGTTAATGGCTGTATGTATCTATCAGGGCTGTTAATGACAACCTGTTATTAACCTCAGGGCTCATCCTCGGTCTCTGTCTTTGTACATCCAGATTGAGGAGGACAGGTAGGAAAGGCACAATCATTACATAGTCTGAGTAATTACTGTTAGTTTGGAACAACCGTACAGTCAAGTATCTTGCACAGGATCATAGGTGTACATGATCATGAACAACTTGCACACACAAACACTCTCCATATTACACAAAAAGACTGTGAGAGAGCGCACACAATGCAAAACAAACACAGAAATGGAAGAACTGTGAATAGCATTTTTTGACAAAGCACTTTGGTTTTCTGCAGATAGTGTATTCACACTTCCAATTTTGGTGCTATTAAGTAATTTTACCACATAGCTATCATCTTCTGAAAGACATAGGAATTATATATCTATTACATATGTCTTTCTTGTGGTTAAACAGCACCAGCACCAGTGCCTATAGTAAGAATGAATGTGGTCAGAAAAGAGAAGCATCTTTATTAGGCACTCAGGGTATATTTTAAGACTTTTTGTCTTCCTATATATGTAATTAGTATCTGTACTTTCACACAGTAGGTCTCTCCTCATTTTGATTAGGAAAGGCTGTGTTGCTTACACTCACAAGTGAAAATAAATGCAGTGTAATCAGAAACTACAGTATTACAATGTATCCCATCTGCAGTAATAGAGGCCCACAGCTGTAATACATCAGCAAGAATGAAAACAAAATTAAACTTAGTTTCATTTGGGAAAAAAGGCCTGAAAAAAAACACCAACTGAGATCAAGCATGACGATAAAAAGATGACAAAAAGTGTTTATTAAAAAAGCAAGCACAAATAGTTAATTACTCCTGTTACTTGCTGACATTAACAAAAGAGCTGTTTGGAAGTGAGGAAATAATTCCTACCAGTACTGTATGAATATGCAGTATTATACATGTCTGTGTCGTCATCTACAAAAAGAAATATACATGTTACAGTAATGCAGTATGTGCTCGTTTATCACAGCAGCACAGCTTTCTTTTTGGAAATACAAACAGGCAATCAAGCGCTGTACTACTTTTCCTCATCTCTCGTGGGTGTTTTCTGAATTCTTTTTTTTCCCATTACACTTACCATAAAATAATTTTGCCATTTTATTAGCAAAATGTACCTTCTTGTCATGACACCTGTATTACATACTACTGGCTAGCACGAAACGTTAAGTTACAGCTGTTTATCCGCTCTTCTCCCATCTCTACCTCTACCGAGAGCTTTACTCTCCTCTTATTAGATACTACTAAATCTTCCTACCATGAAAATCAAACTCAAATATTTACCACGTGACTAGTGTTCAGGACAGATCTAAAAAGCCATAATTGTCTTGCTTACATTTCTTATTTTCCCACTAACAATCTGTTTGACCATGCTAAATACGAGTCCTACCTCAGCAGAATAAGGTCTCTTTCCTTCATGAGGGAAAATGAGCATGACTGTAGTTTATGCTGTTCCTTGGTGACAATCATGATAAAAGAAGTTAACTCTAAAGCTATAAATATCACCAAAGCTCTGTTTCAGCAAAACAAATAACACATTATATGGAAAAAATGCAATTCAAACAGAAAATGTATCCTCAAAACAGCCTGCATTGTTCTAACATGCAAACTGTCCAAAAATAAGGTGGTATGGCAAGAGACTTCCAGTGGCCAATTTCTCATCCCTCACACCAGAGATGAGGATTGCTTCACTGAGTTCCATAATGACACAGAATCACATTGGTTCCATGCTTACTTTGCTCACTTTAATATTTTTTTTTTATTTTTAGTAAAACAAAATAAACCCAATATAAGTAGACAGCCTCTAGCTGTCTCTCCACATCAGAATCTACCATCCAGTTCAGCCTTTTAATTTGATTCATTGTCTCACACTTGGTGAACATTTGCATTTTCATATGGCAGCTAATCAAAATGCAGAAAAGAGTACTTTTTAATACCACTGACAAGAACACAGCTAAGACAACAGCATACTTACCAGGCTTATGTACCATATGGATTTGCTTGAACATTGTCTTGTACCAATCCTTTGGCCTGTCAACTGTCTAAATAAAATATAGTTTTAAACAATTAACAAGGAATTAAAAATAATAAAGAAATAAAAATATCTATGTGGACAGATAAGACATTTAATGTTATTCTGGACATAGATTTAGATTTATCCTTCTTTGTCCCCTATTCAGTATAATCATTTTCATCTACTTCAAGTGGTGCATTTTTCCATCTCATCTAGGAATCCCTGTAACAAATTCTGGAAGGCATTTAAATTGACTCAGTTTGGAACTTCAATCTTGGAGAATACAATGCTTAGGAACACTGGAAGTGATGCCAGATCAAGAGTTATCTTCTTAGAGCCCTATATTTGACAAAGATGAATGCTGGGTACTACACAGGAAATACAAACAACTTGCCAATTACCAGTTTGTAAGAAGGGCTTTTTTTGAACTCCTAGCTATTTTCAACATACATTATCTTCAAAACATATTTATTAAATAGTGCATACCTACTTTGGAATACAACTGAGAAAAGAATTAAGGCAAAAATTATGTTTGGTAAACAAACAGCATTTATGCAGTTTTTAATTTCCCTTTCCAGGCAACTTATTCTTCTATTTCAAGAAGTGATAAAGAAGTGAACACAGTGTACCTTTTAATATCACTCATTAAATTGCACTTGTATTTTTACAGAAAACTACAGTCTCATATTTTCTAGTCTCTCCTGATGCTAACTTTTGCTTGTTTCTACTTATTTTATCCCTTACTCTTTTGTATTTCCTATTTTTGTCTTAACTTGCTTTGAGATACTGTTTCAGAAAAGGAAGCAACAAAAAAGGCAAACACTTTTTTAGTATTATTCTCTTTGATCATGAATCTTTACATGCTCCATAGCAATCAGAAAAGCAAAATGTTTAATGAATGTAATGAATCACACTTTTGCCTTAAATGCTTTATAAAGTTACTGTACATAATTAACAGTTAACTTTGGTGAACTATGCAGAAAACAATCACTTGTTTGAAGAATGAACATCAGTTCTCATGAAATTGCTACTAGATGATACTCCTCATCAGTACAGTTCTGCAGTGATCCATGCTGCCACAACTGCTTCTGTGTATTGGGCCAAGAAGGGTTTTCAAAAGAGCTTGAATCAGTGGCAGGGGAATAGATAGGAAACAATGCAAAAGTACTACTATTGTGACCCTGCTGTTTGTCAAGAGACAAAGATGAACTGATATCTCTTTGCCAGGCCTTCCTAATTTGTCAGTTGCTCCACACATTTACAGGAGGTTCCACACAGAGAGTAGGTGTGGAGAAGCTGACATGTAAGCACAGAAGCAGCTCTTCCAATACCTTTTTGTATGTTTGATCTTTTCAATCCCATCATCCCCACCCCATCCCAGACTCTGAGGTTCACAGCATCAGCCAATGATTTGGCTTTATGTTGTTTATGCTTATGCCAGGACTAGTTGAGGAACTGAATAAATTAGTTTTAAATTACACAATCTCACTTTATATTCTCTAATTGCCCATGCCAACCCTTGTTTGAGGAATTAGCAGTATTCATAGCCACCGAGTCACTCAGATGCATACAGCTGTTGCAATTAAAGGTTGGGAACATGTTATCACCACATGTGAGTGAACAATCAGCTGATTGTGAAATGAGGAGGACCTAAGAGGTGTCTGCAATTGGTACCCAGAAGACTCCATAATCACTTCAGTATTCAAATAATCCATCAGGAAGTATATGATTAAAGGAGGCACTTATGACTTTCAGTGGACCTTCTGAGTGGGGCACTTCTTTTTCCTAGCTGACACGCTACATCAGTAAGTACAGACAAAATATATGATTGGACTTCATTTTTTTCATTCTATTCAATAGAGGTCTTCTCAGCATACAGATTAATTTTGGAAGAAATGAAGCCAATTATTTTTTGATAGTCTCTAACAGTGCAGTCATATTGCTTTCCAAGATTTTTTTCCCCCCTTTTCTTCCCCTTTCCTAGATCCTGTCAGTGGTAAAGTCGAGTGCTGCCATTTGACTGAAAACTTTTTTGCCCTCTTTTCCAAAGACTTCATTTTTAATGCCTTGGAATGTCATCACCTTTGGGGCAGGGCTTGGCACAGAGGTAGAACTCAACAAGCTGAGTTTTCAGGCTTCAGGTTTTTTGCACTTGCTGGAGCTGACAGGAGCTACAGTAGTGCAGAGGTAACATCCTACCATGGGATAGGAGAGCTGTACAGCAACCCTTCCCTTTTCAGAACCTTTGGACCAAAGGTTTGCAGGAATATAAAGTGAAGAGAACATCTCTGCTTTCCTTGGCTAAGCAGCTGTCACTAACCATCTTCCAAGAGGAAATACGGACTTGCAGGAAACCAGCACAATGAAATCTGGAATACAGACACTCCAAGATTCTTATTTACAAGCTTCCTTTTTGCTTCTAACAGTAGCACAGTATTTGGGAATACAATACATATGTTATCTATCAACTCTGAATCTCCATTTACTGCTTTTTACATAGAATATGGCTGTTTTCATACAGATGGAAAAATGAGAAACTTTTAAACACTGGGTGCAACCATAAGTTCAATGAATTTGAAACCTTTTTTTCCTTCTGATGGTGTAAGTCTGAACCTTCTGAGAGAAGATTCCTGTTTGGATTGACTACTGGCATTGGAGAGAAAACAGGTGCTCCACACTACCTTCTGCTCCCGGGAAGTGCAGTTAGAGCACTTTTGCATATTTCTGCACAGTGCTGCACTTCTGTGAGATGTCAAAGTGCAGCATATTTGAGTCTTTTGCTGACAACTCTATTGCCTTTGTTCTCACATGACTGGAGTACACTGTGTTCAAATATATCTGTATACATTTAAAATGTAATTTCAAATCAATATGCTGAAAACTGAAAACTGCCTCACTTCCAGCTAGGTCTTAAAGAAGCAAAGTAAGGAGACAAAGTGGCATACAAGGCAGACGCACTCGCACAAGCTGGCATAATCTTTTAACTCACATCTCATCATCAGAATCAGCTCTACAATTCAAAGCTTAAAAAGACGCAAGACATTTTTAAATTGAAACAATCAAAAATGAAGAGCAAATCCAGCTGAGAAATGCCATAATTCAAATCACATTATATTTTCAGGAGAGTATCTCAGAGAAGCAGACCAATCTGAAAGTTAAATATAGGATGGCAGATTGCCAACTCTGTTAAGCATACTTGAGGGGGATTTCTGTTATACCCTTATATAACTAATATTCACGCTATTAGACCGATCTGCTATTTAAAAAAAAGGACAAAAATAATAACTTTCTCCCATGCACAACAAAGGGACATTCTTAGTTAAAGAAGGGGTAGGAACCTAGAGCATTAATGCAAAGAAATTGATTCATTTTTTAAACCTTGATTGTATTCCTTTCTATGTCAAAAATAAAGAAATGCCAGTTTCCCCCCATTCTTAACAAAATTGTCCCCATCTTACCACTCATTCTGAATTTCTCCTATTGCTTTTTTCCATCAGTTCTTGCTCTTCCCCCTAATTTTTCAATCCACTGAAGCAATTCCTGGCGATTACAACACAGCCCCATAAGTCAGCACTGGCAGAGAGGATACATCCAACGGCTGCTACATCCTTGCACCTCACAAAGACTTCACCTGCAAGGGCTCTGCTGCCTTCATCCTGGCTCCCACTCTTCTTTCTCTCCGTCTAGCACAGCACTGCTTCCAGCAGGGAAGGCCAGTAAGCACTTCCTCTACAGACCCAGCACAGCTGCCACTGTGCTCTCTGGACCAGCCAGAAGAGGCTGCCCTGACAGCAGAATGGAAAGAATGCTTCAGCAGAGAGAAAACAAACCTTCTCAGTCTGACATCCTGGGCCACTCTAGCCAGGGACTAGTGGCAGATGATAGGAACTGAGCTAGTCTCAATGAAGGGGTTTCTACTCTATTCGCCTACATGTCATCCAGAGGCATAGAGATCATGTTTTGCATGTGTGCAAAAATACAACTTTCTTAGATTACTGACCAAATGAAACTACATTATACTGATCAAGTAAAAACCACTGCTCCTCAGAATGCAGGAGTGTGAGATTTATATGTTGTACATACACAGATACACATGTATACTTGTACACATGCATAAACAGAGTACGTATACACTTTATTTTACTAATAACAAAGCAAACACAATTATTTCACATCTCCAGAAGGGAATACAAGAGAAGAGAGACAAAATTTTGATTAGTTCTAATTAAACCAGAAACATCAAGTTGCCCAATTACGTTCCCATCAGCATTCTCTTTTTCTGTCAACGCACAATATTATATTCATGAGCTGCCTGATTGCGCACACAGTATTCCACATTATATAAGAGTAGAAGAATGTGAAAAACCCATTACCAACAATCAATTCATTGTATGAGTTCATACGCAGATTCCCCAGAATTTCCTACCGTTCTAATTGCTGTAGGGATTCCAGATTCATCCACTGGGCCAATCCCTGCATAATGTGGAGCTTTAATGACTGTAATTTTTTTTTCTTCCTCTAAGGATTTACAGATTGGTATTGTACTGGTGGTGGTGCTGCTGCCAACATGTTGCGAGTATGTCTCTGTGGACTCTGTAAAGATAACATGAGAGGATAATGTATAACAACACAATAATCATTCTGGGCAATTGTAACACGCTGCCCAATTTCACTGTGGTTTGCAAAGATGGATAATAATTTTGAGAAACATATTCATATGTAACACTTCATAAGTGTTGGGGCTGAACCATAATCTTATTTACGGCTATCTAGCTCAGATTTTGGTAGATTAGATTGCAGTCACTTTTTTTTTTGCTGCAACTTGCTTGGGAAAAAAAAAAGAAAAAACCCACAAACCTAGCAAAATATACTGAGAAATAATAGGAGTAAAACCTTGTTGCTGTAAAACAAAATTCCATCTTACCTATCCATCCTTTGAAATAATGACAGAATTTCAAACTTCCCCTTCACAAAATTTAGCAGAATATATAATAATACATATACAGAAAATTACCATTCTGTCAGCACAGCATCAGATTTCAAACAGATCTCCAGAACAATCTATGTAATATGTGTTTAGAAACAAAGATTAAAAAAAACAAAACAAAACAAAACAAAGCAAATTTCTGTGTGTAATTTTCACCCTTCAGGTTACATTGGTCTGTTTAAATATCACTTTACATCATCCAGAGAATTGGCACTCAGCACTCAGAGCAACCTGATGATGCACTCATTTTCAGTGAATCTGCAGACTGCTGTGGTTCATGGTCATTGGCAATATTCCTAGCTCTCTCCCCCAAAACCTTCCTTGAAAATTAAATAATGTGTCACTATTACATCTCTCTATAAAATCCAGAGAGAGCAATTCATTTAATAAAAAACAAAACAAACCAAAACCAAAGAAACCCCACCCATCTCACTGCTGGGATGGATCACATGACAATTGTTGCTGCGTGTAGGAAGAAGAGCCCTGCTCCTACAGGCAGTATGTTTCAGTAAATCAGAGAGCTGCTATGACAAAGTGAGTTTTTTGTACTGTGCAAGCACAGGTGCAGCGCCTGCAAGACATGTCTACTGCAGGGTAAATGAATGGCAGGAATACAAATAAATATTCTGACACTGCTGGTGAAGATTATGATTTAACATGATTATCCTTAAGCAAAATAGTTGAATTGTAATATAAATCAGTGAAAGAAGCTCTGGTGACTGAAAGTGCTAATTTTAATTTGAATGTTTTGCCCATTGCTACTGCTGAGATTTGGCACGACTGCTTCAGCTGTTTACTCAAGTCTGAAGTCCTGCAAATAATCCAGTGCTACACATATATGGCGAGGGGCAACTCTACGTGGCACATGTCTAAATATTTGGGCCTTTTTCCCAAAATGCACAATACTAAATTTAGAAAACATTTGGTATTTGATCCCTCATTCTTTGTAGATGGCCTCAAACTAAGGCCATCAGTGGGATTTTACGTGAGCAAGGAGAATGAAATTAGATTGTTACTGTGGAAAACAAAACTTAAGCATCATACAAGAGTAAAAATCATGGGAAAACACATTCCTGGTATATCCAAAACAATATCAACATACTTTAAGTTCAACAAACTGTAAGCAATCAAAGGACATAGCACTTGAGTAAATGGAATAAACCCATGTGTGCAGTTTTTTGCATCTATCACTAAGACCTGGATAGCAGCATTTCTCTAAGTTGTAAGTCTCAGTGCCAGAAGTGCCACCTAATTTCTCTGCATGCACAACAAAAAAGTAAACTCCTGGATCATAATCAGATTGTTTTACATGTATACTCTTATCTGAATCTGCAAACTCTGGCAGAAAAAGAAGCAAGAAAATGATCGTACTGGCAAAACTAGATTATACTGTCAAAGCTCCTTTGTGAGGCTAATCATGCAAGTATTTAAGGGAAAAAAACAACAACTCAACAATGACCTACAAAAGTACATAAGTAAATTATAAATTGAGATGGCTTGAGGTGTTTAAAAGCTCAGGGCCTCCCCTTTGTTGGCAGTATTTCAACTGAAGCTTGTAGAGGTTGTGAGGAGAAGCAATGCACAAAACTGGTCTTTAGTTTCTTAAAGAGAGCAAAAGGAAACAGGCTCTGCAGGTTGAGCTGTTTCTATATATGCTCCCTTTTCCTCAGGAAAGCAAGTGGGAAAGTGGCAGGAGGTCACTCTCATAAACATAAGGACGAGTAATAAAACTTAAAAGTAACTCCAGTTCAGGAACTATTACATGTAAAAGTAAATTCTATTATCTTTTGCATTTACTTCCTAAGGAGATGAATAGACAATACCTGCATTATGGATGTGATGCCCTTTGCCATTGTTTGCAATTTTGGCCACATAAATTGGAATATGTTGTGTAATGTATAAAGGCTTACCCATCATCCTGCCATGCTGCATGATAACAAGGTTGGAATTGAGAGAAGCTGGTGGAGAGTAAGCGGAAGAAGGGGAAAAAGGCCTTTGAAAGTGACTCACTGGGCTGGCAGCAGTGCCAGAGTTCCCATTCACTGTGATCTGAGCCTGAGAGAGACAAAACAATATCCCATTAAATGACACACAAAGCCCTCTGAATGCCATCCCAAACAAAAAGTAATGTAAGACTGTCATCCATGCAAAACAATTACCACTTGTCAGGTATCATTATGGCATCTGCATTCTCTGAAATACAAAACACATCACCTGTGGAGCAGAACGCGTTCCTTTTATACACCTTGTATACGTACACACCTTGCACCTCCCCCCTTTGCTCCTTGTATGTGCAGCCTGTGAAGCATGATGATGGGAGGTGGCAGATGGGGCAGAGTCTAGGCAATAAAACTGAACTGCACAAACAAGATCTGACGTCAGAATAAAATGGAGATGGCAATAAAAATTCCTCTCATCACGTGACAAAGGCTGCCTGCTGTAGATCACTCACTCCAAAAAACACAGAATCATAGAATCATAGAATTGCTCAGATCGGAAAAGACCTTAAAGAACATCAAAGTCCAACCATGACCTAACCATACTACCCTAACTAACAACCCTCCACTAAATAATGTCCCTGAGCACCACATACAAATGGTTTTTAAACACATCCAGGGATGGTGACTCAACCACCTCCCTGGGGAGCCTATTCCAGTGCTTAACAACCCTTTCTGTAAAGAAGTTTTTCCTGATGTCCAACCTAAACTTACCCTGGCACAACTTGAGGAATAATAATGTTCCCATGATCCACATGCACCACCCCTATTGATATTAATGATACTTCTGAGCAGGCTGAATGGAAAAGTCTTATTACGAGTAGCTAAATTGAGTGAGCCATAGCTTCATTAAAAAAACAGTTTGGAATCCCTGCACCTGGGCTGTAATACTTCTATGGGGAGCATTGAAGGAATCAGACCAGAGATACCAAGAAAGCATATGGAGTGAAATAAGAGAGGGACGCTTTCTATCACATCTCTTCAAGTACATCTCTGTTTTAAATCTTAACAAAATCATGAGTGCTATAACCTGCTCAGTTTAATTTAACTAAAGAGAAGATCTAAAACAACATAAGCATTCAAAGTGAGGCTCTTTGAACACTGTAAATGTAAAACAGGAGACTATTTGAAGCTGCAAAGCGTAAGTAAATCCCATATTAAAAGACATATTATTATTGCATTTAAAAATGAAATGGTTCATGACCTCTTGTATAGATGCATGTTTTGGAAACTAGTAATTTGAATTTTTCAAACATCTCAGCCCCCGGTAGATAGTTGAGTGAAACCAAATTACTTTCTGTAAAAGTATCATGAAAACACAATGTACAGAAGTAGCTGATGGACATCAGTCACAAGTGCAAATGTGGAATGTCCAAATATGACATTTCTGAATTTGGTTTTAGAGAGGATAGCAGCTCAAATAGTACAATTTCTTAGTTCTTAATGACGTTCCCTTTAAAGAAAGTTTCCACTGTGGTCACTACTGAATTTATATATCTGAAGCATCTTGCATTGCTGGGAAAGTTCATTATAGGTCTATTTTGAGAAGTTTCAAGTTGCTTTTGATACTGATGCTGTTTCTTTTTGGGGGATCTATAAAATAAAATAGAATCTATATAATCTATAAAATCTTTACTCCCGAGCTCTCACTAAGGGCCTCAAGAATAAACAGATCTCCTCAAATTGGAAATGTTTTTGAAAGTGTGGCTCCAGCTTATGTGGTGGATGGCACACCCCTATGCTGCTTTTATTGTTCTCTCAGTGGTTTTCATCAACACAATGAATCAATGTCTTCTTTGAGAATGAAGATTATTCAAGTATCATTACAGCCACTAGCAGCATCTTTGCTTGTATGCATGTGCCACCAGCTTGTCTCTCATCTTCTCATTTCATAGATAAGTACGCAGCCATCTAGCCCTCCTCTACAGAGGAAAGGAAACAAAGATCTTTTGCAATGCAGAGGTCTGCCTTGACAGTAGTTTAATCTCGCTATGGGGCACTTTGGATTGTTTAGGGAGCATTATCTTTTGGTGGGAGACTCATCCATTCTCTGTGTAAATTTAGTAGTGAAACATGTTCATTTGTCTAGTCATATCTAGAAGAGAAAGTGATGGCCAAGATAATAATAGATATCTCTACAGGGAAACTATTCAAAAAAGGAAAAAGGGAAGGATTATTCACTTTGTAAAACAAACATAGGGATTGTTTTTGATGCAGGTTAGAAGAAAATATAGATGTTCCAGGCTTTCTGTAACTCATCCTATGGTGATTGTGCCTTATTTACATACACCTCTCTATATTGATCATGGTATCTTTCATTACAACAACTGGACAGCATGCAGATTAACATCACTGACTCTTCTTAAAATTTTAGGTTTCGAAGATGTGTTAACAATCAGAGCATTTATATGCCTGATATTATTTTTTTAAACAGCATTCACTGAACTGACTACAGGTTATTGACTCTATCTGCATGTTTGGGCTCAACTACATTCTAGAAAACATATATGAAATGCAAAAAAATTATACACTGTTCCTTTTCAGAATTTTAAGTGCTACATTTGGACTGGAAAATGATAGCATGCTGAAGTATTTGTACAAAGTTGAAATGCTGTTGTTACACAGTAAAACTTTGGTCTCAGAACATTTCTCAGTTTTGTAGTTCAGCAACAAATTACTCACTCTAAATGAAAACTCTGTTCTGACTCATTTTGGTCATGTAAATAATCTCAAAAGAAATGAAAAGTGATCTGGATTTGGCCTAAATTCTATAAATTCTCTCTACCCATATCTGAGTGTACTAAGGTACAGAATAGTGAACATATACACAAATCGCAATTGTATGCTGCTGTTTTCCTTGAGTTAGATAAGAGAAAAGTAACAGGACACTTGAATGCTAGAAACTTATTTCTGAAGTTCACTCCTGTAAGAAACAATGCTTAAGAGAGGGAAAGGTCAGTTAAAGGAGAGAAAAAAAGCTTCATGCAGTCAGTGGTCATGGCTGGGGGAAAAAACGTGTTAAGCATTGCCAACATTTACTACAAATTTACAGGTTATACTAATGAAATCTCTACGCTGCTATAAGCCAAAAAAATGGTGGCAGCCAACAGGCTACACCTCCACAAACCTGTAAGTTGCTAACAGTACTTTAAATGCATCTCACCAAAATTTACAGATCACTTGCTTCCATTGCATTTGGAATGAATATTTATTGAATTTACTCTCATTTCTTGCAAGCAAAATGTTTGATGCACCTTGGACAACAACATGGATGTGCAACAACTTCATACCATTTTCCTGTCTATTACCAAAACTGATATGCAAATTATTTGTTTAAACAACTGTTACAAAGCATACTTCAGACTGTGAATACAGGAAACTTAACAGAATACTTGTTTATGCAATGGGTTAACAGACAAGTTTGAATTCTTTTCCCCTTTGACAACCTGCAAACAAAATGGAGCAGGAAAAAAGGAAGGATAATTACATTGGAAGTGGCGGCAGTGTTGGTTAAGGTGGTGCCATCTGACACAGCAGACATCTGGCTCAAGGTTGGGGAAGGTGTTTCAGAGCAGTCAGTAGTATCATAGCTACAAGTCTGCAGCTCATCTAGAATGACTGTGGAGGACTCACTCGTGCGGGAGGAGCACTCACTCATGGCAGAATCTGTGCTTACAGAGGCTGTTTCATTCTTGTGGATAGTATTTTCAGAAGCTAGGAATGGGCATTTATATGAAAACTGTGAAAGGGCTGGGGTTTTATAAAAGCGTGAAAAATCATCAAGCGTTGGCAAAGAATATGGTACTAGATGGGTGCCACTGTCTGGTGAGAAAGAGGCTCTGTTAACTGGTACCACAGGAGGAGGAAGAGGCAGTGGAGAAGCTTCTGTTGTTGTTTGTCTGTGTGTCTGTGAAGCATTTACCTCCATCACAGGGGCAGTTACTTTCTGGTTTCCAAGCTGAGATTTGAGGAAAAAAAAAATAAGAAAGAAACAGATTACCAAATGAATAAATTTTTTTTCCCTTTGCCTCTTGTTGTGTGTAGGAAAATTACAAAAGCGTAAGTTTTTTTAGCAGCCCTAGGAAGTTCACATTCACATGGATTAGGAAATAGATCAACAACACTCTACATTAAAGTACGAAAACATGAAGAAAATTAATGTATCGAATACTATTGGAAGCAATGCCAGAAACCGTAGTGCATGGGGGATGAACATTCCATATATTCCACAATGTATTCCATAATTAATAACACTATTAAAAAAAAATGAGGCTAGAGAACATAATTTTCCTTTTGTTTATAAAAGGAAAAAGGCATATGCAAGTCTGATCTCCATTAATGTTGCTCCTTTTTTTTTTTTTTTTTGGTCAAAATACAGGTATCAGTTTGAAATTAATATTAAGGTACAGATGGGTAGGACCACAAGCTAAAAAGTAGTGCTAGTATTGAATGTTCACATTGCCTGTAAGATTGTCTATTTATTTTTGCCTCTTTTGATTGAATACATCTTCTCCACTGCCTCACTAATAAAAACGTTTGGAAGATCTTAGAATTTCCAAGCACTCTGGAAGCACCCTGTCAGCCTCCTGGATAAGGTGTAAGTATAGCTGCCTTTTCAACATTAGAGAGCTATAGGATTGTTAGGGTATTGGATATAATTTGAGGAAGGGTAAGGGTTGGGAACACAAGTACAGGACAGGGATGATTTAACACTGAAACAAAACACACTGCCTAGCTGGCTTCAGCATCATTCCTTAAAAGCACTTGGGAATATCCTCACGAGAGACCTTCTGAGAATTACCACATTACAAACTTTATATTCTGATATTTCATATCAGACACAGGCACTGTGTTTAAAACTTTCCTGAACCTGGCTTTTTGTATCTGTAACTTGTTTTTGAATTAAAGGTATGAGAAAAGCATGTTGGTACCCAACCTTTGGTAATTGTACAGTTTTTTGTATACTACATATCAGCCACAAATTATCCATCAGTTTTGGAAATATATCAAAATGCTGCTTACTTCAGCACAGAGCTGACAAGTTCTGGAATAGCTGCAGTGAAAGAACGTTTGGGATTTTGATTTATTTAAAACAAAGGGCACTGGGATGCCATATACAGCAATTACTAGTTTAAAAAGCAACATTTACTCACAAATACCACATTGTTATTGATAACATTAGTATTTTAAAAAGCAACATTTACTCACAAATACCACATTGTTACTGATAACATTAGTATTTTTTTCTGTGCTTGACATACGCAGATGTCTTTAATCATTTGAAAATGTTCTAAGTCATCAGATTAAAATGCCATTTTGGCATTTTAATCCACAATCTGAAACTATCTTTTAAAGCCTTTATAGAAGACTTGGAATGTAATTCAGATTATGCTACTTATAAGAGGTCACTGGGGATCCAGTCCCATAATGATCTTGCTGAGATCAACTAAAAATTACGGAAATAATCTTACTGAGGTCAACAGGACCATCCCTCTGAATGAGCATTTCAGAAATGATTTTGAAGCACATCCAAGAGATACCCATCACTTCTTTCAAAGGGTTCAGAAGAACTGTTTGGCATTATTGGATCTATAGGGTACATAAAGATAGCCAGAATTTGCTGGCAAAATTAGAAGTTAAAACAGTAAGAAACAAAAGCCTCTAGTTGAACAGCTTGAAATTTAAACCTTATTCACAATAATGAAATCTACAGCATAAAAAATAAAAACAATTTTAAAAAAATCCATAGAGCAAGTCTGAAGGCTACATCTTATTTAGAAAAGTCAATTATTGAGTGGATGACTGTAAAAGGAAATACGGTTTTTAGAGATAATTATTTCACCACTGGAAACTTCAAAAGAACAACAGAATACTATCAAGTTATCACAAAAAGCAATCATACACACATGCAAAACAGCTGCTTATACAGCAAAATTATCAGGGACTTAAGTTATCTGCATTTATGTACTCATATAAGACACAGTAATTTCACCCTTAGACACATAAAGGGAAAACAGAAGGATGCCTCATTATGGATTTCATCATCCAAGTCACAGTTCAATATCTTCAGCAAAAGACATGAACCAAGAAATAAATGAGGCAAAGCCAGCATGAATTGGAAGTTCTTGACATAGATGTCCTCTCTGCATCCCCAGGGGAAAAAATGCATGTCACTGAGCTATAATATTTAAGTTGATCACTGAACTGCTGAAACAAAAAGCAACTGTACATAATCAATAAACCTAGTAAGCTTTCTGGCTTCAGATGATTACCTGCATGCTTGAAGTAGGGATGGACAACACAAGGAAAGATATTCAGGGTGCATCCAGAGAGCAAGTGAAACTGAATTCTTAAATAATTAAATTCATTGTTCTTGGCAAATCTTAGCTGATTTCATTGAGGTACATTCTTAAATAGAAGATAACATGGGTGGAAGGAATACAGCAATTCCAGATACTGATTCCCAACATGAAGATTTTCAGCTTTGTAGGATAAAATTGGAATATTCTGACTGACTCCAGAATTCTGTCATAGAGATAGTCATCACTCTGAGGCAGAGTGGATGAAATGTTGACTGAAAACAACAGTATTAAAAAAAAAAACAACAACAAAACAAAACAAAAAAAACCCCACAAAACAACAAAACAATAAAAAACTTGATCTCTCTCAACATGGAGTGTTGGTAAACACTAAATAACAGATATATTTAGCTACTACTAAATCCATATTTGTCATGACTGTGAAGAATATGAGAAAGACAAGGCTGAATGCATTTTAAAAAAACATCTTTTACGACCAGTTCCATCAGTTTAAGTTTGTTATTTTTATAGCCCAAGAAATGGAAGAAGTCATCAGGTGGATTACTGGCTGAACAATTCATTTTATCAATTAGAATGATGAAAAATTAGACTACATAATTCTCTTGGTCTATGGAGCAACATCTGAGAGATAAATATCAACACAGTCTTGAAGTCAATTGAAGGTCTCAAGCAGAGCTTTCAATTGGTACTCAGAAACATTTACCTTCTATCAAATACTAGAATGTCAGGCCTGAAACTTTCAGTTTCCAGCTGATTCACATAAAGTAGACAGATGTTCCTACTATAAACTTCATAACCAATCATCTGTCATTTTAATTCAAGATTTGTGGACTAGTGCAAGGTTACTAATGACACCAAAGCACTGGCCTTGCTTCAACAATCAAGACACAGATAGGGAGGATGAGTGAATAAATTCATTTTGTTAATGCATAGCAGAGTTTAGTAATCAACATTCAAATTACACTCATACACTTGTACAAATGGGTAAAAATACCTCTAAGACGGTGTCAAAATCTTGAAACTGATGCTGCAAGTTACATTCCTGTGTCCATTTTTACTAACTAATCCTCTTATTCTAAACTCAATGTGTGGAGATGATTCAGCCCTTGTGCAAAACAGTTTTACAGAAGAGAAAAGGAAAATTATGTGCTTGTTTTTCTTTGCTTGCCATCTGTCCCTGACACACAGAAATCTGTCTCCTCACCCTCAACAATACTCAGTACATCATCAAGAACTACCAAACAGTATCTGTATTAGATAAAGCTTTTCAGTAAAAATAGTGAATTACAAGTTTATTTTCATAGATTCATTTATCTACAGCTATGGGGCTGGCCAAATAAATACATTCATAAACATTTAGCCTTTACTTATCCATAACATAAGTGCTAAACTAAGACTTCAGTCATCTGTGGAATTCAAGAAAACAGAACAAATGTTTTGCATCTTCAATTTTACAGAGAGGTATGTAGAGCAAGATAGCACTCATGAACGTGGGCACAAAATGAAGATTAAAAACATTAGGTGTTTATGCCAGAAGAGGCAGCTCAGAGTTCTTCATGAGTTAAAAATCTTTGCTTATTAGAAATGTGGATAATGAAACTTATGCTGTCTCATACTAACAAGCACTGATTTCTCTGTTGAAAGAGATTGGGATATTTCTCTCACATTTGCAGAACAGCACAAAGTGGCAGGATCTCACAAGGTTTTAAGTAATATTAAAAAACAACAACAACAACAAAAACACAACCCACAACAATATCGAGCAATTTGAATGCTCCTCTTTTCACACATGCTTTTAAGGGGTTTAACCCCTCTCTGAGTAGGAGTGTTTGTAAAATGTCGCTTGGTGAGTCATACCACACTTCTGCTTGCTCCTGGAGTTTCAGTAGATGAAAGGAAGTGCAAACAGAAGAACAGACATAACAAGAGAAATTAAAGAATAATGAAAGAATAATGAAAAATTCCATGAACTTGTTGAGCCATATAGGCTCTCTCATTTTTACAGCTGGCTGAATCTTTGTGTATTTTGGCGCTATCATATAGAATGTACACGTGCTATACACACATATGTACCCACACATGCACAGCATTTCTCCACTTCCATTGCAAGAACCCACTGGCTCCATGTTTGGATCCTGATATGGTATATAAACATAGCAATGTTTAGAATTTATCTCAGTTTTGAACATCAGGAATGATGTCAACTGAATTCTGCAGGCAAGCAAAGAATAAATGGATGCACCTTGGAAGGCTATGTTCCTTGATGATCTCTGTGATCTGCTCAATTTTTTTGTTATTTTATTCAAAAAACCCCAGTTGACAAATTTCTGATTGTTCTTCCCACACACTGAGAATACAGGAAAATAAGTGTAGAATTGTCAAGTAAGTCACAACTATTTTTGACATTTGTCAGCCCACTGTAAAACAAAAATAAGTTCTAAAATAAAAAGAACTGCAAATTGTATTTTGACTTCTAAAATTCTAATAAAAAAGCTAAAAGATAACTTATTTATGATCATTTGGATCATTTGAGTATTACTTTGGATGTTAAAAAAGATATTTTTCTTAATAAGCGTTAGCTGTTGTAATACCACTTTTGTTTGAGAGAAGGTGGTTTATTTGAGAATATGCAAAGCACCACATTGTGAACAGGACAAACAACTATTTTTAAGTGAAAAGAAAACATACAAATGCTCAAGTTACACTGGCTACACCCACATCAGTTCCACAGTCTGATAGCTTCTCTCAATGCTTGTGTTTTCAAAGGCTTGCAAGTCTCTGTCCTATAATTTTTGGGCCTAACCCAGCTACCATGAAAATATCGTGCTCAGCCTTGCTCTTTCTGACATGATTTCTTTATTGTGAGTCTTGAACAGGAAACACTAAATAGTGAACTGGCTCTTTTCAAGGACAAAGCAACCTGTTTTTCCTTAAGTACTCTAAATAATGCATATTTCAATAGAATAGTTTTGACAATAGTTTTATCTCTAATCTCAAGAAGGACAAATTTCACTGCAAGTCTTATGTGCTTCAAGTGGTTGATGGAATGGTTAATTCAAAAACAGCACTGCAAATTGTTGACCAATAATTTCACAGAGCTTTGCTCAGATCAAAATTCCCACTTCAACTTGAAGAAAATTGACACATTACAAATTGTTCAACTATTCTACAGCTAACGTAGAAAATTTTGGCTTCCACAGTAAAGACCTGATTAAGCATGATGCTTTCAAAGAACAAGATATATTACTTTGTCGACACAGTGCTGTCAGTGGGCTTCAAGTTTGCACGATTGTGTCATTTTACTTCAAAGTAGACACACTGATGTTGGCAAAACTTGACAAACACAAATATGCTGTGATGGGATCCTGGCTTAGACTAAAGCTGTGAAGCAGATATGCTTAAACCTACAGCAATCCCTACCAACTATCTGAAGGGTTTTCAAACTCAGATAACCTAGTACACTGGTAAATAAAAAAGAAAATTCTTAATGTGACTAGGTAATGCAGAGAAGAAAGTTTATCCATAGATGTTTTTTTTTTTTTGCAAGTACATATTTCTTTTGTATTATTCCTTCCAGGCCTATTTTACCTGATTAATTAACTTTCAGAATGGTAATAAACCCTGCTAACTCTTCTAGTCCCTAGGAAGCTTTTTCCATCTTTTCTAAGACCTAGCTATCTGCCCCCTGAACCACATGGCAATCTTTCAGTATAGGCTATAGTTCCTCAGTAGCCTAGTATGACTCTTATCCACTGCAACCAACAATCATGGGAACTTATTTTTTAATCCTTGAACATGTTTTATTACTGTTCATCAAAAAATGCTAACATCCCTTCCCCTCCCTAGTATGCACCTGATCTAGCTACTCTAAGAGGACTGTAACCAAGAAATAAGGAAAAGTGCTGTCTGTCAAATGCTGCAGATTTGATTAAGATTTTTGAATATATATATATTTTTCCCAGTAAATACCAGGATTACTAGAGATGTTTTAAAAACTTGTGTCTTTAAGGTAACAAATAATAATAGACAAGAACCACACAGGCTGCTTGCCATAATTCATATCACTGATGCATAGTAAAATACATTCCCAAGAGAAATCACTCCCACAGGTGATTTAAGAAAAAAAAAAAGATTATTTGACATGTACATGAAAAGTGATCCTCCTATTATTACTTACTACGATGCTTGATAGCATCTCTTCATACACAAGATAGAGTTGCTTCTGTGAGACTGCTGGCTATACTACGTTCTTGATATCCACATTTCTCCTGAATGAGATCAGTACAGAATTTTCATCTCAATAGGCACAGGGTTTGCAGGAAACAGAAGGATTTAGAAATGCCTTGCCTTGTTTGTAGAGGTGGTTGACTTAAAAGACTTAACCAATCATACAGGACACTAAGAAGACAGCAAGGATTGCCCTGCTGAAAACACTTAGAAAACTATTTGGTGGCTCTAGGAAACTGCCAGAGTTGCATTTGCAGAAAAAAACAACAACCATTTCCTACCCATATGCTATCCTTCCACAGCAACTATGTCAACAGAGTGTTTTAATGATGCAACTTCTCAACCTACCATTCACTAATTTCCTATTGTGCGTTTGCACTCCATAAAGTTCTCACAGAGGAACAAGGAAGTCTACTTTCCAGCTCAGTTGCCTTTTCTTTTTCTTATTTTTCGGGTACAATATACTTCCCAAAAACTACGTTTTGCTCAGTTCTAGTTTGATTCATGTGACAGGTAGTTTTACCCAGAAAACAGAAGGTCTAACTTTGATAATGTAAGTATAACTAAAGAGAGTTAAGTGATTCATGAATTATCTAAAATAAAATATGGAAAAATTAAATATACCACACGGCATTCTGCAGCCTGTGAAGAAGGAAGAACTGTAGACTTTTGTCCCACATCCTTTGAAGACATCTTTGAAGTGTCTGGAGAAATACTAGGTGGATGTTCTTGGATTTCAGGCTCTGCATTATTGTCAGGGATGGGAGCTATCTGAATGGAAAGAGATGCTGTGTGTATCTCAGACATGGGGTTACAGGCAGGTGAGACAGGCCTTTGTGAAAATATTGGCACTTCAACAGGCTTGAGCTGTTGCTGTATATTACAGTGAACACCACTTGCTGGGTCTTGTGTCCGGGTTAATTTAAGGGTAGACACCCTCCGCTTTTGAGACTGCTGCGTTTGGCCTTGATGGAGAGTGGCACTAATACCAGCTACTGCGCTTGTGCCTGCACTGGAGATAGCGGTCAGCGGTCTAGTGATTGTTTGTACATAGGACACATTCGTGTTAGATATCTGAGAAGATATTATCTTCTGGGCAGACTTCTCGTTAGTGTAATAGCCAGTATCTGTAGGAGGGTGTTTAGCTGGCTCAGTTGTTACTGTCTGGAGATTAATTGCATTCTTGTGATTAGTTACTCTTGCTTTCTGAAAGCTTTCTTTTCTAGGAGGTGGCAGAGGTGCCTTATTTGCCAAAATCATCCACACAGAGCAAAATAACATTGAAGAAGAAACAGAAAGAAAGTAAATGTTAGCAGGAGATATATTGTAGTTTGAATTCTATCTTTAAATAAAGAAACTAAGACCTTAGGCATTTACTCAAGATTGTTAATACTATGGAAAACAGAACAACTCAGGTTCCCACCGTCTTTTGCTGTAGGGGGCTGAACAATTTGTATTTAGAAAACTAGATGTTCCATTTGCTCAGAGTAAACTGGAATCAGACCCCAGGAAAGAGTCTCTCTTTTCTTTAAAAATCACAATTATTACAGTGAAAAAAAAAAAATTAAAACTGTGGAATCCTTCATGATACTCTCCAAAATGAATTATATGATTTTAGATGACAACCTATTAGTCACAGGTAATGCACATAAATACCACACACCTCCTAAAGCTCTGAATTAAATAGTTACAGAAACAGATCTGACACTGGTCTGTTGGTTCTTTTTTGAACAAATTAATGTGTTTGCACATTAAGTGCCTTCTAATCACATTGTTCAGCAAAACAAAAAAGCAGAAATACTATCTTATAATTAAAAAACCTTTATCCTCCAATATTTTGATAACCAGTGTACTATTTATTTTAGTGTAAAATTGTAATAAGTATTATTTGAAGTTTGGGAATACTCCTAGAAAACTGTGATTCACACTATCTGGAAGAAAAAACTTCCCCATAGGGATATCCCATCTGTATATGGTGTCCAGAATAACACACACACGAATGCTGAAGAATGAAATCTGGTATGCTCAGTTTTACCTGAGTTGGTGATTTTTTGTCCTGTAGGTTTGGCCGCACACTTCTAAAACCTTTTGCTGTAAGAGATGAACTGCTAATGTCTCCATTCAGTGTCTCTCTGCTTCCATCATTGTAAGCTCTCCAAGCTTTTGTGAGGAAAAAAAAAAAAAATCACATTTTTTTTGATGATTACTAGATCCAGATATTGCAGTCATTACAACAAACCAACTGTATGCAAACATGGAAATATTTCTCTATTACACAACTAGAACTACTGCTGATATTTCCATGGACTCCAAGAATAGAGCTAAAGCTGTAACTTTGCAAATATTTGTATCTTATTTATATCAGTACTGTTCGTAGCAGTTTGTTAGCTCCCTACAACGTTCTTATATACTGTAGATGTTCAGCTTAGGAGTCCTTTTGAGATCCTGGTGGTTTATCCCTAGTGTAAAGCAGACTGAAATATTCTTTCAGGTTAGGTTCTTGATCTTCACAGCTAGATTTCAAAAAACATCCCAGCTCAAAAAAGTCACTACCTGATCATTTGCTCCAATCTTTTCAAATCTGAACACCATCTCAGTTTTCCATAGCATAGTTTGTCTTTATTATAAGAGCTAAACATCCAAAAGGACACTGTCCAAATACATGGAAGATACTACACTACCTCAACAGGTTACTGATTTGAAGACAAAATATTGAAGAAAGAGCCTGGGATAAGAAACACATTGTGTGAGTAGGCTGCTAAGTGGGGTGGGTGGAACTTGTAATCCTAAGTAAGAGACTAAAAATGATATAACAAGTCCCACTGAAGCTGAAGGTGACAAATTAGCAGTCTGTGTGCTCCCACGCAACTCATTTTCTGACAACATACACTGTTATAGGAAATACTGCTTCCCAAGTGAGACCTTAATTTGAGGTCTTAACCAACCATTATTATTACAAATTCAATGCTACTTTCCTTAACGATTCTATATATATGAAGTGGTGAAATCAAAGGAAGGAAAATTGTTATATTTTATCCTGTTAACAAGATATTACAATGATTCATAAATATTGCTGTTTTATTTACCTGAATCTGGAGACTGAGAATCAGATCCTAAAATCAAGAAAGAACAAATATTAGCTTGTCTTATAAATGCTTGGAGTGTCTTAACGTGCAGCTAAGCTCACAGAGTTAATTTTATAAGTTATGTTAAAGAAAAAACAAAACCCAAACAACACAGTGACTCAGTATTCAATGATGCCAAGAGATACATGTATGCTTCTATTAATTGGTCTGTTGCCATGTCTCTGCAGATAAAAGTATTGAATTAAATGGCATCATAGTGATCTTGTTTTTGAGATCAGATCAGAAAAACAGCAAAACATCTGGTCCATACTGCTACACCAATTTATTTAAATAATTAAGCTGCTGATACAATCAGTAAAAAATCATTATGAATACAAGGTTTTATTTTAAGGATCTTACTGAGAATTATGTATCTATATATTAATTTTTACTGCCTGCAATAGATGCAGTTAGCAAAAGAATCTGCCTATGAAAGCAACTAGCATATGTGAGCCTTTCTGATGCTGCCTATGGGAAAAACGTAGCTATGGTCCCCCTCCCCGTCCCTCACTTCACATCTCCAGCTGTCTATATAGATGCATTCTTATGAACAGATCATCACCTCGTTTCCTTTCTATTAAGGCCAAGTGTCTTCCAGGACTATGGGAGTATTTGCAATTGTATAAACAAATCTTGCTTAAGAAATATTTGAGAATCAATATAAGATAAATTTAAGAAATATTTAAGAAGTATTTGAAAGTCTCTAAAAAGCTAGTTTTGAATAAAACCTCTCTAGTAATTTTTTTTTTCCTCATAACACAGTTTAGAAACTCTGTAAAGTATGCAGCTATTCTTTTGCCCAGTTACCTGAATCCCTTCCTTAATTATGCCTCAAAATAGTATACTATGTATAATTAATGTTTACTGTAGAAGTTCTACAGTGTGCTAAAAGTTGTTAATTAATTACTGCTATTTCAGACAGCCAACAATACATATTTGCTATCTTTTTTTTTTCTTTCAATACATACTGAGGTCTACTACCATTTAAAATCTTGATATCAGAAGAAATACATTCTTTTAAGATCAGCTGAAAAGTTTTAATTCAAAACCAAGAAAGATGTCTACAGGTTGTCAGGCTGGCTCTCTGAAATTTATGCTCATTGAACTTCATGTATTATATTCACTGTGAACACTTAATGTTTATATTGGTATAAATTAGCCTACAACACTTGAGATTCTTTACGGATTTATACTTACAACTACTTAATTCATGTTTGAATCTGGACAGCTGACACCCATTAAGATTTCATCTTGTGAAATCAGACAGAAAAATGCTAAGCAGCAGCTCTCCCTACTGAATGCTTTCTATGGTTTTATTGTTCCACACATTTTTAGGAAAACATTTCATAAATGTTTTAAAATTATTCTGGCTTCTGATGATCATTGCACCATTGCACACAGATTCTTTTAGGAGCAGTTCTAAAGCCAGTTGTAATAAACATCCTCTCTTCATGCTGTATTATTTTGTAAAACAATGGGGGACACGAGACCCAAAATCTGTGTTATGTACCAAAGGCAAAGTTAATTTTACAAAAAAAAACAAAACAAAACAAAACCAAAAAAACCCCACTTCTTCCTAACTGTTTCTATTTTTTTTTTCCATCAATGACTAAAGAATACAGGCAGAAAAAAATAAAAACTACTTTCTAAAGAGCATTGTAGAACTAAGGAAAATACCTGTCAGTAGAATAGAAAATATGGTTACCATTCCCCTCATTGCAGAGTAATACTGTAGACAAATGTAATGCTACAGAATGCCATTCATGAGCAGTATCTTACTGTTAGTTGTTATACCTGAAGCCAGTAGGTTTGGAGAGCTCTGAACCCTCTTCACAGATGTTAATGTGACAGACATTGCAGCACGTTTGCGAGCACAACCACCGCTATCTGGAAGCACAAAATAATACAGACACCAGCCCCAGACAAAGGAAGCAAGCACATGCAACACATCACAGTGTGAGATACGCCAAACATACGAGAAAATAAACATGCAATTAGAGAAATGCTGCAGGTACACGTAAATTCATGAGTTCCACAGATTAGCAGAATACATAAACTTTCACAAGCTTTAAGAAACAATAAACCTCATACAAAATAAGAAAGCAAGTACCTAATACTAAAGTCACTA
The DNA here is from genome assembly GCF_019238085.1 of Lagopus leucura. NCBI lineage: Eukaryota > Metazoa > Chordata > Aves > Galliformes > Phasianidae > Lagopus > Lagopus leucura. Next base: position 40,788,431 of record NW_024962264.1, read on the forward strand.
TGGAAATACACATGTCCAGTTGCCTAGAAAACTGCTTAATTATACCCAATAATTGAAAAAACAAACAAGTAATCAAGATAAAGGATTAAGCATTCCAGAGTAATATTAATCAATAATCTGCACTGTAAAATAATTTCATTGTATGCATTAGAAAGACACCATTCATCAAACTAAGCCTATGTTGATAAGCTGACAAAGTACTTCTGTATGGCCCTTCAGACACTCTAAACACAAAAAACAAACTAATTAAGGATGGCATGCATTACTTTGATTCAGAGAGAAGTCCCTTTTTTTTTTTTTTTTTTTTTTTTTGTTTTTTTTTGTTTTGTTTTGTTTTAAATTTAATGGAAGATAAACACATGCATGTCTGGAACCAAACTATACTTCAAGGGAAAGACTTGAAATATAAATCTGAAATATGTCTGAACAACTAGCAGTATGAAAAACCTTTCTTCTGGAACTGGCTCTCCTTTTTTTCTTTCCTCCCTCACTTGGGGCTGTCATTCTGTCTTTAGCAGAACTTTGTTTCATAAAGAGGAGGCTTTCCTACAACATGCTTTCTTAGAAACTCCTTCATAATTATCAAAGGTTAGTAAATATCCTTCTTGATTATTTCTCCAGACTATTTTTCTGCACTTCAACATAATCATTATTTTAATTTTTGTATTTTATAATACTGAAGTTTCATGTAGGCCACCACTTCTGACAAACTACAACTTTGATAGAGGCCCTATGATTTTTGCATGTGTCCTGTAAGAGGGAGTTATATAAAATTATATTTAAGGGAGGCCTACAACCTATTAGTGGAAAGGATTTCCTATAACGGTAATTTGAGCAACAGAGAAGACATCTTAAACCAATCTCCCAGAGAAGTGAGCTGCAGGTATTTCCTTGCTCATTCCAGCATTCCCCCAAAATAGCAAGGATACACATTAAGCAGTTGTTAATGCAGACAAACATCTGAGTCACTGCCCCAGGTGTCAGGGGTTCTAAAGAGCCTCTGCCAGCTCCAAGTCTGGAGGCAAAGGGCCAGATGATTTCAGATGATTTTAGTCAGCAACAGCCTAATGCATTACATTAACTGATATTAATTATTGGTAGTAGACTTGGGAAACAGAAATTGGTTATCAATTTATTTTAATTTACTTACATAAACATAGCATAGCAATGGTAACAAAAATCACATTTTCCGTTCTTGTATCATTCTTCCTACTGACATAAAGTGGAAATAATTCCAGGGAGACTTGACAATTTGCTGATAATGACTTTTTGTTTTTATCTGAATATGGGCAGACTTCAGCAACACATTTATGTCATTAATACAAGCTGCCGCTTTTTCTTTTTAATTCAAACTAATGCTTTATTTGTATTTTTCAAGAGCTACCTTTTTGATTTTCAGCATAGAAAAGCTAATGCAGGAGAAAAGGAGGAGGAGACCAACTACAAATATTTAGTCAATATAACTTCTACGAATTCTGCTTCAAATTCATTTCTAATGTAACTGAACAGAGTCACAATTTTGTATTAGTAGACACATAATCTAGCAAAAGATTTGACAGCTTCACACAGGATAGATAAAAGAGGCTTTGCAATAGACTATATGCATATTCATACACCATTTACCACTCTATATAGAAGCCACCCCTCCAAATCCATACCTGCTATAACATTCTCAGTACATGTACACAATAATGGCAGAGAGTTGCTTTGCGCTCAGGTGAGATACAACCACACAAGCGTACTGCCTTCAGTTGTGCAACATATGTGATCAAACATGAACAATTATGGACAAATACATATTTGTGCCTTATGGATTCCTTCTTCCTATCTTTGTCCAGGCCAAGCTCCCATAAATCAAGGGCATCTGGATGAAGATCAGAAGAATCTATGTGGTACTGCAAAAAGATCCAGATCTACATGGCCTTACACAGCTGAACTTTGAGAAGCTTATTTCAGCCTGTACTCCTTTTTCATAACTCCACCAAATTTCCAGCAAATGCTAACTTTATTTACACTGATTCCTGAAGTCTGAATAACACCAAAATGCTCTAAGTCTAGAGAACAGAGAATTCTGAAACAGCGCAGGAGACTGAATTAACAATCATTTTCACACTTCATTTGCAAAATATAAGCAATTAATATTGCAAAGTTGCTATTCAATGAATAAATGAAGATGAAATCAATAAAAAATGCTTACACACATAAAAAAATTTGTGCACATATGCATATAGTCAGCTTCTGACATTAGAAATCCTTCTGGTCTGAGAGCCATAGCCTCCTAGGGATTGATTTAATGTTTAACGATAAGCAACCTGAATCAGTTCTGCAAGCAGAAATAGACTTGAAGTTGGGCAACTGTTTGCAATCAAAAACACTGCTCAAAATGTCTAGCTCAAATTAGGCCCAGCAGTGCTTGATATTCTCTTGCATGCCCTCCATACTCACATCAAACCAGGAAAAGACAAACAAGCATCCTCAGCAGGTACTGCAGAAAAGGAGGAGAAAACAGTAGCAGGAGGTATCTGGTGAGGCATGTTTCTGCTAGTATCTTTTAGAGCAAAAAAACACGTAGATGAACTCCTGAATACTATGATTAGTTTTGCATGTTTATCTCTGAAGAGAGAAAAAGAAAGAGCCCCACACTGACAGGAAGTGACAAGCAGCTTGCCCTACAGCTTGTAGTATGTGCATATTTGCATATGTACCAGAACACTCCACAGCTTTGCTCTGCATGCTCTCTTTAATTAGTTCACCATCCAGTTTCTTTTGCTTTGGCAAATTCTTTCTCCTTTTCTCCATTCTTACCCTTTCCTCCCTTTTGTTTTCTTTTTGTTTCTTCCTACAAATAACTGAATTTTAAGTCCTGTGCAATTCTCAGCTGCCTCTTCCCCTGCACCCCATAATGATTCCCATGCAGCAAACCCCTCGTTACTTCAGAACCTGATCTGAAGAGCTGCTCCCAGTGGTTTGTACTGATGTGCTCCAAGCCTAGATCCCAGCGCTGAGGCTCTCCTGGCACAGGCTTAAGAGGGGCCCAGACACTGTGCTTATTCCTCAGAAGTCCTTAATCTGGGGTACTTCCTGCCTGCTCATCTAGGTTTGTGGAAATGTACCACTGACAGCTCCTGCAAAGTGGCTGGGAGTAGCCTGGCAAGTAATTATTTGGGCTTCTCCTCCTGCTGTCATCTGCCTGAACTCCTCTGTGCGTGCTAAGCTGAGCTACTACCACAGAACCTAACACTGACTACTCAGGGGCATCTACTATAACTTGGTTCTTTCATACTGCTAAATTGCAGCAGATAATGATTTTAAAATTAAAATGTAGGAGAACATTTGAACAACCAAGCTGTATATTTGTTTTAGTGATCCCAAAACAGCTTCTATTAGCTTATAGCTTCTAACAGTCTATTCAGGAACTCTCCAGGGACCCAAGAATTTCTATTTTTGTCTCTCAGAGAATTTAAGATGTTAGTCTACGTGATGACTTGCATTAATAATTTTAACAATCACAAAATATTTGTGGGCTTTCAGAACTGCAGACTTTTTCACTCTCAACTGCTCTTTATATGCCTCATTTATTTGAAACAGACAACTTTAAAATTAGATGCATTTATTGAGCATTATCTGTGTGAAACACAGCCAAAACATTTTTGGATAGACACTAAGAATCTGTTTTAATGTACTAGCTTGCATTCATTCATAATCCCTCAGTGAAGTTTCCTCTCCCCAGCAACAACTTCACACACGCACACCTGATATAAGCAACAAGCATTTTTATCCTGTGCTGCAATCTGAAGTGAACTTCATTGGTGGCTTACATTTTCCAGGTCTTAGTTTCTCAAAATGCCTCACCAAGATAACGATGGTCACCAAATCTGCAATACTTAAAGGCTTGTTGATGAAAATACCTCTATACAGTTTAAAGTGTCATTCAGTTGATGACTTCACAGTCTGGGTTTAAAAAGGTAATACAAAGGCACACATTCTGCCAGACTACTATTTTTATTAACTTACAGCAAAATTAGAACACCAAAATCAACTACAAATTAAGGTGCCTTCAGTACTTCTGAAACCTTCTCCATATCCAATGTCTGCACCCTTGTGTTTGCAAATACATTTCACTGCATTTAGCTGCTGAGTACTTCTTCCTAACATGTGGTACAGAATCAACATCAAGCACTGAAAAATCCCTCCCATATATGGTAGAGTAATGAAAACCAAAGCTCTTCAAAACATTTTCTCTGTAGACAAAAATATCTCCTACAGGGTTCGCTGAGACAGACTGCCAAGCCTGCAGCCACAGGGAATGCTGGGTTAGAGCAGCCCAGTCCAAGTAGTACATCAGCTTTTTAAAGCTGCACATATACCAGGTCTGTTTGCTTTGCCATTTGAACAACTACTTTCACTAAACTGAAGAGAAAATTTATCTGATTGAGTAATTAATGGTAATCCCACTTTGAAACAAAATAGTGGCAAATTCACAGTAACCAAAAATCTCCAATTTTGTCATACAAAAATTTCTATTATAAAGCAGTGAAATAGCAAAAAATAAATAAATAAATAAATAAAAAAAATAAAAAAAAATTAAGGAACTTCTGCATTCCTTTCATGCCCTAAGACAGGTGACTGTGCCAAACATCCTCAGTCTCAGCCGCTCTCCTCCTTAGTGAGCAATGCTTCACCAACAGATGTATAAGAAGTTCACTTCTATGTCCTACTCACGGGAGTTTTTCTTACAGTCAAGAAGTAACATACATCAATAGAACTGATATGAAATGCTGCTTTTTTTTTTGCCAATACTTCCTTTTAGTACAGCTTGCAATGTGCACATCCGTAAGATGAAAAATGTTTTCACTACTTAAGAGCACAGTAAAGTCCAGCTTACAGCCATGATATCTTTAAGAAACTATGCAAGATTTCAAGTATACTTGGGTCTTTAAGTGGGTTTTCAAGTATCCTATGTGGTAGAAGAGTCAATCCAATAGATGTCATTCAGACATATAGTTGATTAAAATCTTTATGTCTGTTCCTCTTCAGAGTTTCAGACTAACTTGAGAAATTTTAGTATAGCGCAGAACAAAACCACCCTTCAGAGCTGCAGTAACACAAACTGGTAATTTTCATCTCTGACACAAGCCACACTTTTCAAAAGTAGAAGCTATAAAATGACATCTATTATGTTTTAACCCATATGATTACAGAGTACAGTGTAATCACACTCAGATGATGCTTAGCTGACTTACTTCTGAAATTACAGTTCTGTGTAGCAAGCAGTACTTCACTACTGCATTTATTATACAGACTGACATGTTTAGGAAGGAAATCTCATTAAAAAAAAATGCAAAATGGTAAGACAAATTTCCATAAATGAAATCCTTATCAAGACTTGGTGCTACTCCCTCTCCATCACCCTCAGGTCTGCAAAAGATTTCAGAACAAAAAAAAATACCCCACCTCAGCTGAGAAACTTTGCTTCTCCTAATTAAAATAGTTGCAAATATAGCAGTTTCATCACAAGACAAAATTAAAATGTATTACACAATTATTTTAACTTTGTCTTAAAAAAATCATTATGAAAACCTCATGAATTCCAATCACTGCCTGAGAGAATCAGAAGCCAGGAAGCTCTTCAATACAGGAGCCTAGGAAATAACAGCAAACTATAGCATGGTAACATTAATCCCTTGGACTTAGAGCATGCAGATGAAACATCTGCACTGGCATCACAGGCAGCTCAGGACTTCTAGTCCCAAGCATGAGATTTTCCTTATTTAAATTGTCAGTGCAGCACTGTGATCAACAATAAAAGTAATTGGTCTGCAGAGAATGAGTATTTCTTTTCCTGTGCCACAGTTAATATGCAAAGCAGACAGTTTACCTGTAGAGGGTAAAGAAGTGACTGCAGCTGTAAATTTTACACCTGACATGAGGATTTCACTGGTCTGCTTACTGGAGTGCTGCTCCCACTTCTAGCAAAACCATTAGAATTATCTACTGACTTAAATGATTCAGGAACAAGTCAGGATTATTTTACAGATCGTAACATATATACTGCTGAGTAATTTGTGTGGTCAGTAGATCTATCAATGAAACTTGAGAAAAAACGTAAATCTTTAAGTACAAAATAGTTATTCTCATCTGATTATGCAAAAGCAGCCAATGCAAGATAGTGTTTATGTCTTTTAATTTACTGACAATAAAGAATGGAAACAAAACATTTTTAAGGCATGATAGGAAAATGTGATACTTTAGCATCAATTTTCCACAGCCTTTATGTCCCAACACTACATACATTTGCAGAAAAGCATATGTATACAAAACTGAAAGAAGTAACATAAGCACAGAAAGCTAAACATGCATGCATGTTTTATATATCCATATATATCCATCCATACAAAACCAAGTATGTAAATTTCATATATGGAATAGAAATCCATGTAAACAGACATACTACTAAAATACTTTGCTTTGTCTAAATTCAATACCAACTAAGACGTAATTTGCTCATGAACTTTTAAATAAATCTGGGATTTTCTTTGCCTTCTGAACAACATATACAAGTAAAGAACAATCTCACATAAGCAGCGTACCTGTGTTCATTCTGACACTGACGGATTTGCTATAAAAGTCTTCAGATTTCCTGCGAAGAATAAAATGATCTATTAATTTGTACAAGACATGAATATGTGGCACAAAATGGCAGTACAACTTCTCAGGGAAGTGGAGAATCAACACGATATAAACAACAGTCCTATTTTAATGTGGCTTTAATTAAATTGGCACTGCATGTTCTTCCAAAGTTAAAGATGAGCTGGTGCTTCCATTATAAGCTACTCTATTTGTAAGTGTTTAGTATCTCTCTGGTAAACATTTGCTCTGGGTTAAAAATGTAGTAATTGATTTTTGGTCCTGAAACTATAAACTAAAGAAGACCAGTTTAAGAACATGTTTAAAGTCTGCTTATGTCTTATTCACTCTTCTGCGTGAGGAAAGATACAAAGCATAGGCCTCGTAAGATTTTTTTGAAGCAAACAAAGTTATTAGATCTTTCCTCATATGTTTCCAAGAAGGAGATGTGTCTGTTTTCATCCAGTGATTTATCACTTCTCTACAGACAACACAACATTCTTAATGCTGCCCACTGCATTGCTTTGCACTGTAGAATATGTTTTGGCATCCACAGAAATCCATTTCAGTTGACCCACTGGAGTCAACAGACAGGAAATGAAGTTGTTATATATTTGGTTTCCAAGCTCAGCAATGTGCTTTTTAAATGTAGTAATGTGCATGAAAATAATGTATGTAGAAGCTGTAGCACTTATTTAGGCATCTCGACTCCATACAGTACTTACAAACTAACAAGAGCAGAAAAAAGCAATGAGAAAACCCACAACTGCAGAAAAAACAGGACACTCTACATTAACAGGCCACTTCAACCTACTGGTATAAGTCACAGCACCAACTGGAACAGTATTTTCCATCTCAGTTTATGACAGTTTATGTTTCAAATTAATCTGAGGATCAGGAACTTTAATAACTCTTCTCTCTCTCAGTCTCTTTACAGTACTGCAGCAGCACAAAAAGATGACAAAGAGAAATGCAGAACTGGTTTCAAAGAATACCCCATTCTTACCACAGATAAGAGCCACAGAGCCTGCTGTGTACTCAGCAGTCTCAACTGTGTTTTACATACATGCTGCCCACTATAATTTACTTCAGTGATTGAGAAACACTGAAGGACAAAAACGTATGAGCTGAAAACAATTATTCTCCCTGTGCACTGTCCCCATCGAGTTCAGAGTAAAGCAAATAGAAAATCATAGTAAAAAAAAATAGAGAAGGTAAACAACTCGATGTTGGAACAGGGACCCTTTCTTTAATGGAAGACTTGAGATAACTAATATTTAATAAAATTTAACAGTGACAGAAAATCAAAATAGAATTTGAGCTCAGCTCAACAGGTGGACTGAATTACCTGTACCTCTGAACTGACAATAAAAATGTTCTCTTGTATTCATAATGAAGCCAGATTCTACTCTGCTTGAAAAACTTACTGGTAAGCGATTCTTCATGCTAAAGTATGTGAAGAAACTGTCTGAACTCTGCTGCTATTATCCAAAGACAGTTTTTGACAGAAAGCATGTATGATAAAAAAAAAAAAATAATTAAAAAAAAATTTTTTTAAACCTTAATACTTAAATACTATGGAAACAGTTATCTGGCAATGAATGAAGTTTAAATCACATTCTGTTCTGCAGCTATCAGAAAATGATCTGAAAATTTCTAGAAGAGCTTTAAAAATTAAGGCAAATGATCTCTTTTTTAAATCTTTTTTTGGATAAATAATCTTTGACTAACACTTTGGATTTACATAACAGCAGCAGAATATTTTTAAAGCCCCGATTTCTTACAACGTTTTTGGGCTGCTAGAAGAGATACCATTTTCAAGCCTTCTTTTAGCCTGGAACTGAATCACTGATGGTACTTGCAAACAAGCAGTGAAATGCAACATGATATTTATTTTCAGACCCAACCAGTACAGAACTCTTGGAAGACTGTGATGCCAAAATGATTTTTAGCAGGTGGCTTTGATATATTTATAGTGAAGATTGCTTAACTCTTACTGAAGTTCTAACACACTACCCTCAGTTTTAGCACTTAACCTTTGTCCTCTTTAGACTTTTTCTATCCTGATTACACTGCATGACTGACTCACAGTGAAGGATTCCAATACAAATCATTCACATTTCCACATTAATCTAAATTTCCTATAGAAAGAAAAACGCACAACTTTGTATACCCGAAAAGTATGCATTCAAAGAAGGTCATATCAATTGAACTGACACAAACAGCAGGCCTTGCAGTTTAACTAACTGCTACTGCTCACTTAAAATTATTTGGAATTTTCTGTTGGTAGAGAGGTAAAGGATTGCCCAAATACTTAATGGTACTGGCAGTAGGATTCAAATGAGCACAGAGAAATTAACAGTCAGATATACAAAGGCAATGGACTATAAAAATAAAAATTTGCCTTAAAGAACATGAAGATTCTTACTTCAAGAAATTGGTGGAGAAGGGGAAGCAAAGGGATTTGTTTTGCATTACAGTTCCTACTTTGCCTCCTGAAAATTGTTTGGAGTACATGGGCTTGCAGAAAGCTTTAATCTGAGTGATGTAATGACTATTCCTCTGGAAATATCAGACAGTCTTCACTACCAAAAGGATGTCTCACAATCAGCTTACATATTCAGCTCTTGGATGCTAAATCGAAGGAATGCCCATAAATATAGTGCAGACACGAAGTACTACTGGAACACATCAGCTTGCAAAATCAACAACTGTTGATTTAGTCATCAAGGTCAGGTAGGTCTTCTACAAAATTCATACCTAATCCTAGATGATAAGATAAAGGAACACCAAGTTAGCCAGAGTAGCACGGGGAAATTTTCCACTGAGAAAAGTTGTGCATGCTCCACCCCTGGAGGTGTTCAAGTTTGAAAGGGGCAGTGGGCAGCCTGATCCAGTATCTTAGTATTTGGCAACCGTGCCTGCAGCAAGCAGATTGACACTAGATGATCCTGGAGGTCCTTTCCAACCCAAGCCATTCTATGAAAGGGTTAACGCACAGAAATGGGTTAACTTGAGTACAGTTAACTTGAATACAGCTGCAGTTACCACTGCTTTAGTTTCAATAAAGACGTAAGATACATTGCTGTATTATTTCTTGATAAGACCTTATTTCTTGATAACACCACAAAGATTATTTCAGCTCAGCAATACTTTGCACTGTGAAAGGTTACTAAGAACACTATTAGGAATCTCACTGACACCAGCTCTGTTCTCCCCAAGAGACCTTGCAGCTAGTTGTGATTGCTTCTGTTCCTGATAAGTTATGAAGTGTGGGGTTCTGCGGGGAGCCATTCTGTCACACCCCTTCTGTTCCACATTTCTGTGCAGCTATAAAAAGAGTTAGTGAGAAGTTAAGAAAAGTTTCTCCACCTTCAAGAGCACAAGATGCATCTCTACTGTTTGAGGCTCAATTCCATTGTTGATATTAGAGCACTTACAGGTGCAAATGTATCACCCAACCAAGCATCAGCTAACCAAATGTGAGCATAGGCTTTCTGAATCAAAGTCTAAATGAGCAGTAACATGTTATTATCTGCTTGCACCTCATCCAAAGAATTAAGATCATCTTTGTTAGTACCCTTAATCTGTAACTAGGTAAAGACAGAGAACATTAAAATTCAGAATATCCTTTGATAACAAAAAGGAGAAGATACTCTTTTGGAAATACGTAGAAACCCTGAAAAATGTCATTACAGCTAAATTCTTAGCTTAATGATTTGTACATTCTTAAATGCCACTTGTAAGTATCAGCTCAAACTCATCCAGCTTATAGGTATCTTTCATGATCTGTCTCTGGCTCTGTGGCCTGGAGTGCAGAAAATTTTGAAATGCTAGATTACTCATCTGTGTAGATAACCAGCAAGCAAACTCCAAGAAATGAGTTGTTTTCTTTCACAGTTTTTGAAAGACTGGTGAAGAGCAAGGTGGTAATTTGCTTTGTTTGGTATATTTTGAATCAAAGCATTCAGACTATTGCTATTTCATTTCCAAAAGAAACTGGCAACGTCCAAATAAACTGTGTCTGAAAATACTGCTGATGAATTCTACTTAATAGCCTGAATGAGACTCAAAGAGAAAATACTATCATACACACAACTTCCCTTTCCCAAAAGCAGCAGATCTTAGTTATATTTCAGCTTCTTGGTTCAGAGTACTATGATAAATTGTTAGTTTCATTGGCTAGAATCAACTAAACAACTTCCTCTAGTTTGCTAGGGATTAGGGATAAAATTAGGGATTAAAACTTGAAGACATTCCAACTGTGCACAGTATCAGTACAAGTAAATTAAGTAGGTATTTAACTTTCAATGTAAGCCCAGTTCCCCTGTAGTAAAACCCCCACAAACTACTTAAAGCACTGAGGAGATTTCATCTTGAAAACCACAAGCAGTTCTAGTTCCCATGATCAAGAGATCAAAGAGATCACATACAGGAGAATTCATCTCAGGAGTGTATGGCTAACCATTCTTTATAAACACATCAAGTGGACATAACTGGAGGAAGCAGAGGAACAATGTTGGCACAAGTACTGCTACAAACTATTTGTCTTAAACATAAGTTTGAAAATCAGAGTGTGGTTTCTACTCACAGAAGCCATTAAGGTCTGAAACATTTATCACAACTGCTGTGGTCACAATCAAGAGCCTGAATTTGGCAAATGTATGAAGAAAAAGTCTGAAGGAAAGAGAATAAATTTGATAGCACATCACTTTCCAGGCATTTCACTGTTTTCCCAATGTAATTTTTCCTCTGAGAATGCTACAAATGCAAGATAAGGAAGAAGTGGTATGGTATTCTTTTCTTTTCCATATTTCTTCATAAAATAGGAAGAAAATCAAGTGAATATTTGATGACAGAGAAGAAGTAATGAAACTATAGAGAAAAACTACATGTTTCTAATCTGAAAGTTCCTTACAGCAATTTTTGTTGTTGCATAAATTGGGGGGAAAATTCACAATTGCATTTTAAATTGGTATCAAGTTAGAGGTAATTAGAATATAAACTTGCACATTTTCTATTATTTATTTTTCTAACAATACACAAGCTTTCTAGATCACTTTTTGGAAATATGGAAAGTTTTGACAAAAGAGGGTCTGATTAGGACATGTCAATCATTTCACCATGATCAAGTAGCTTATTTTACTAAATACTCTACTTAACACAAATACTCAAAATTCCATTAACTCAAATTTTTATTTCCCAGAAGATAAAAACAAAAAACAAACAAACAAACAAAAAAACCAACAACAACACCAGGCCGTATACAACCAGTTCTCCATCTTTCTCAACACACAAATACCAAGATTCATTAGAACTATGTTCCTATTTAAAATCCATCATGTTAAATATGAATTCATTAGTCTTCAGGAACTAACAAACACATGACAAAAATTTGCAGAATCTTGAAAAGCAATGATGAAAGTAAAACTTGGTAATTACTTCAATCATTACATTTGAATGATTAAAGTACCATTAATCAAAATTCCCGTGTTTATAGAGCATGATACACAATGCATTTCTACATGCACAAATCCCCACTTAAATATCATTCCTTCAAAAAAAATTTTTGAGGAAATAATGTTCATTCATGAGAGCAAAAATCCTTTCCTATTTTTTTCCTTTTTAAATTTAGAAAAATGCTTTCCTGAAATAGATGTAATTTTACATCTATTTAACAGAGTTAGACCAATTCATGGAGTAAGATTCTGTAACATATTCTTAACAATTATGCTGTAGCAACAGAATTTAATTCTAGACTTCTAAACATGCTCGTAAATACAAAAAAAAAAAACCCTAAATCTATATAAATGATGATATTAATTAAAATGTGATTCACTGGAATATTTTCATCCTTCTTATTTACGAAGATACATAAGCTCAATGGGATCACATAGGCAGATACTTTATCCCTAAGTACTTAAAATTTTCAGACAATTTTGTCAAATTTTGGCAGGCAGCCAGAGGCCTAAACAAATTTGACAGTTTACTGTTCTGTGAGTAATTCTCACAAAGAATACAGATGTTATTGAATCCAAATGGGTGATCTACCCTAGATCATGCCAGGAAGAAAAATTACAAGCTATATATGGATAGTCGCTACATACCTTATGATCTTTGCTACAAATCAAACAAGGAAAAATACTTGTTAGAAATCAGATAATGTTCAAAAATTACAAAGGAGGAGACCATGCTGATGTGAACTGAAGAGCCATAAAATGTGAAATGATAATCAGAATACTTTAGTTACAAAGCAAAACTAGAGCAGATTTTTTCACTGTTGATCTGAAAAGACACCAGATTTCTCCAGTTCTGTTGCTCAGTGAACTATTGGTAGCCTTTCAATCTGCATAATGACATCAGACTAATTGCAGAAAGATCAAGCAACAGTTAAGTGGCAATGAGTTTAAACACAAACAAGGAAGACTCATCCAGAGTCACAGCTGCCTTTTGGGACAGTAATTCCTTTCAGCTTCTGTTAATGTTCACGCTAAATGACTCAGCATTAAATGCTTCAAAGAAACTCAAATGCTGTAAACTTTGATCTTCCCTATGTGCTATAACAAGTGTCTTATATCCGGCTGTTTGTCTCATTAACTCTTACCATGTTTGGCTATATCTGAAGAATCTCAGCACTCCTTTTCGTAACTCTGATCCCCTCAGAGACTTAACTGGTTCCACAAAAGATACTTAGTCGCAGCAACACTATGTGCTCACAAAACACAGTAAACTTGCATATGACACATAAAGAATAGATCAGCTCTGTAACCTTTTGTTTGCATGTTTTCCTGATACTACATTTTGCACTTTTCTAGGATACACAACCATCGTTTCTCATTTCAAATAGCTTTACCCTCCCTCTCCATACATGCACGTAAAACAACACACCTTCTATTGTCTAAGCATCACTGTTAGACAGTTGAGGGAAGTGATCATACGCCGGTGTGACCTCACCTTGAGCTCTGTGTGCAGTTTGGGTGCCACAATACAGGAAGGACATAAATCATTAAAGAGCAACCAAAGGAGGACTGTGAAGATGGTGAAGGGGCTACAGGGCAAGACTGCATGAGGAGCAGCTGCGGTTCCTTGGTTTGCTCAGCTCAGAGAGGAGACTGACGGGAGGCCTCATGGCAGCCTACAGCTTCTCACAGGATTGGAGGGGCAGCACTGAGCTCTGCTCTCTGTGGCAACAACAGGGCCTGAGAGAATGGCACGGAGCTGTGCTGGGGAGGGGCAGGTTGGATTTTAGGGAAAGGTTCTTCACCAGACAGTGGGAACAGGTTGCCCAGGGCAGTGGTCACAGCATCAAGCTGCTGGAATTCAATAAGTATTTGGGAAATGCTCTCAGACATAGCATTTGGTCCTGTGAGGAATCAGGAGTTGGACTTTAATGATCATTGTGGGCCCCCTCCAGTTTGTGAGTCTGTGATCCTGCAGTTTACAACACCAGTGCATGTCCTGTACTTCGACTGTTTTAATACCTAATGAAATCCAACATGCTTCAATAAAACAAAAAGCCACAATTTTTTCCTAGGATAAATAATCAGGTAAAGAACTACCAGCAGTTATAATTAGTAGCACAGTTAAACTCACATTATTATGAACTCCTAATACTAGCTACCTGTACCTGATAACTGAATTTCAGAAGTTATAGAGATTTGGTTCATGTTTAAAGATTGGCTGCTTATCTTTCTCTTTCCCTCTCAATTTTAACTGTCCACCAGCACACTTAAGGTCTGCGATTTAACTCATACTCTGCTGATCCTGGAGCAAGCCAGAAATAGCATAACATTAAAGCTCACAGCTTTAGAGAAGAGAGCGTACAAAATGCTCAATCTTTACAGAAACAAGGAATGAAAATAAATCTTTTTAATTGAGAAAAAACTACAGTATTTGACAGAAACAGCCAAGAAAGAGAACAAGAAAGCACAAAAGGAACCTGACAGATGCTGTTTGATATCTGAGGAGCTGACAAGACTGAAACGTGAGTATGAATCTGCAAAGTAACTTGAAATACACTTAAGAACATAAAGGAATTATACAGTTTGTCTTCTCCACATGCCTTTCATGTAATTGTACCATAAATTCGTATTAGATTGCCAATTATATTTATTCAAATATATTAGTGGGAGATTTCCAGTACTGAGTTGTCTGGCAATTTTAATTCCAGAAGTAGACTACTGTGGCATTCTAGAGGAATTCAGGGGTAACAGCAGATTTAGACCACAAAGCAGGAGCCACTGAGGTAACCTGTAAAACCTGAGTACCTTGGAAAAAAAATAGAAATCAGGCTTTGAAAGGGAAATGGAATCTGCCCATACAGTGGTACAACAGCCCCTTGACTGATGGTTATCCAAAGCTGTTGCTGAAAACCACTCATGGGAAAAGGTCCCGTCATCTCAGAACCGTCCAGTGACCCACTAAACAAAAAGACCAAGAAAACAAAGGATGTTTATGTTACCATTTACTGTAAATTAAGATCTGTTTATGGAAGGGGTTTTATGTAATGGCTGAATTATTAAATTTACAGTCATTCTCAAATAGACATGGTTTCACATACCAATTAAATCTACTTGCATACCTAAGAAGAAAAATCAGTAGTGGACAAGTTTACTGGTTTGTTTTTTTTTCCCCTATAAATTCCCATCATTTTCCTATCAATTTAACTTTTCAGTGACATTTCAAGGATAGTACCGGACCATTTTGTCAAGCAGTCTTACATGGTCCAAGGCACTTTTAGGGCAGGTACCACATGGCATCGCAGGCTATCTTCTATAATAGAGCACTAGCATTTGGTTTCTATACCTGGTTCTGCTATTGACTTTCAAAATATCATCTTACCTTCATGAGCTTAGCTTTCTTTTCCCCTTGTTTGTAACTTCAGGGACTGACTTCACAGACATACCAGGATGAGATCCTCGTCTCTGCTAAGATGCAGCCTTTCCCCAGTGGGTAGATGTACCAACCAACTATTCCCTCAATTTTTTTTTTTTTTTTTTTTTTAAAAGGTTTCCCTAAATGTTCAATCAAACTTAAAGGAAAAGTCTAAATTTTCGTTAACCATAGCTGCCCAATCCTTTGATCACTGGGCAAATAGTAGGTGCTAAGAGCAACCACTTGCTAAGAGAAGGCGTTAAAAAATTGGTAATAAAATCAGTGCAAAAATTCTACAACCACAAAACTGTTCTAACATTATTGAAATAAAAGTGTACCATAAAAATAATTTTCAAAATAGTATTTCCCAAGATTATTACTGTTATGGTTTTTCAGATGAGAGTTTGTATAAGCGTAACTATACAGCATATGGTTTTCTAACATAAAAATTGTTATCCAGAAAACCAAAAAATTGTTACCTATTCTACTTTATTGATATTATATTTACTTCCTGCAAGTAACATTCATGTCTGTAAGAGCTGAGTTCATATTTATCAAGTTAAACTTTATTAATTAAAGAATTGATTTTCCCTCTCAGTTCTCCCCAAGAATTACAGATAACATATTTCTACCAAGAGGGTAAAATACTAAATTATTTGGTTAAATATTTTGGTATTAATAATGCTATTTCACTACTTATTGCTCAGTTCATGTTTTTATATATATCTTATATGAATGTAGTACTCTGATATTTGATTTTCCAGTGTGGGGATAAAACATTATCATGTGACATTCACTCTTGCTATTCTTACAGATCTTAAATGAGAAAAAACTGCTCAGTGCTTCGGTTCAGCATTCCAGACAGTGAAGGTCAGAGTCAAGATGATTCCTGAACAGCACAAAATTGCCTTTTCTCAGTTCTGTCTGTATAACAACAATAGGTTGAATGATCCTATGAGTCATGTCACACAGATGTTACCTCAAGAACATTTAAATGGAATTCTCAGTGTCAAAGAAAACTAAGTACACTGACCACACACATTCTGTAAAATGAAAATACTCCTCTATAATCTGGCATAACCCTCCATTTTTTCCAGTGAGAAAATATATGAGAACATGTGTATACATATACACATACACCCACACACCTATATCTTTTGCCTGCAGTCTACAAATATAATGATTAAAAAGCTGTATCTTAGGAACTATAATGATGTAACATAAAATTTTGATTGCTTTAAGCACAATTAATTTGCCTGTGTATAGACAGAATTATGTTCTTCCTGTAAGGAGCTATGCAATAGTGAACCTAATGGTAAGCCCAGCATGTAGCCCTGAACCTCATTTATAACTTAATTATTTTCCTCGAGGCTTATATTAAGCATTGATCACTGGAACAGCTATGCATTTCACCACATTATTTTTGGCTCAGAAAGATACCATATTCTTAGTGAAATAACAGAGACTGGAAATAAATTTAGTAATTTTGGGTGTCTGAATTAAAGATAATTTTTTGGGTCCATTTTATCAGAATACTTTCAACATAGGTAGTGCTAATCAAACTCCCCCTTCAAACCAACTGTGGGCAGTGTGCCAAACACTTCCCCAGATCCAGCCTGAGACTGGTTCCAGGCATGCAGCTACTCAGGAACAAAGTTTGGAATCACTGGGGAAGAGGACTGAGTACCTGCACAGCACTGCAGAACATAGCCACACAGCACAGTAAACGCTACAGTTGGGAGCTTCCTGTGGTAATGCACAACGTGAATACCCCAGGAGCTGTGTGCGCAAGGACACAAACTTGTATTCCATATCATTCATCTCTGCTATCACACACACAGGTCAGCAAATGAGAGAAGGATTGTAGGGCTCTACAGCAGAGTACTTTCATTCCTTCCTATTACTGTATCCCATGAGAAGATTCAGCTTGTGCTCTGGATGAGGCAACAGCTTTGCAGAAGAAATACAACATGAAACCATTGAAGTAATTGCAACCATATAGAGAGGTAGCTTAAATTCCAGCATCTCCCACTCTCAGCTTTTATAACAGCAGCATAAGTGTTTCTCATGCAATCATTTAGATTTTTTCTTCCTAAAAGATGGAAAAGGTGGCCCTACACAGACACCTGACTCACTTTTCTATTAACACTAATTGCTAATGAAGTTTGGCAACTGCAGTAAGCTTTCAGCTTAAATTCTCAGTCCCAGATTCCTTTCTAGACAGTCCTACCTTTGTCTGTTCGACTTACTTAAATGCCAGTGTTCCTGTAACTGCCCTCCAAACACAACTCCCCCTTCCCCTGCCACAGGCTGTTTGTCACAGTCCAGATCTCTTATTCCCTCAGTTTTCAAGCCAAGCAGCCTTTTCCCCTTCAAAACTAGTCTATAGGGGGTCTGAAAGAATAGCAAACACTGCCACTTTAGTTTCAAGCTAGATCTAGTGTTCTCTGTAATAACAATTACATGAATTACACTCAGAAGCATTCGATTCTCAAGTCTAATTTTCTGTTCCTGTGCAATGAGGACAGATCTCCAGATATTCTCACTTTGCTAAATCTCTACTCAGCATCAACAAGCAGACTTTTCAAGCACACACAGTTTTTGAAAAAGGTAGAAGTCACATTCCTAATGAAGCTAGGTTAAAGTTTACATCTGTGTTCCAGTCGCTGAGATCCTAACCATGGTAAAATATAGGTCATCAGAATTCATCAGAAAGTGAACAAAATAATTACAGTATAGAACCACAGCTCCTACTTTTTGCCAGACAACTCAAAGCAGGACATGCTAAATGAGTTCATCAATAATCGGTGCCATCAATCTATGCCAATTGGTTTATAGAGTTTAATAATCCAGTTTCAAACAAATTGAATAATTTTGTCTTAAGGTTTCTTTCAGCACTATCATGACAATGTAGCTTGTTTTGCTTCCTAAACAAACGAGTGAAACTCTGCCAGGGGTACATCCCCAGGAGTACTGAAGCTAACAGGAATCTTCCACTGGCTCTTAGTGGGTTTAGTAGTTGCCTTCTGTGTGAATGTGAATTCAAGGTTATCAAATGTACCTGCAGTAGTAGCAGTTACTCTAACCCTGCCACAAGTGCTATTCAGGGCTTCATTGTTCTGCATTGTAAGCATCACTCAACTAATTTGTGGAGTGCTAGCACATGAGATAGTATCTGTTACAGGAAAACTCATAGATCAGTTACATGCCTTGCTATAATACCAGCTATTCCACCTAATCAAGTGTAGTACGAACAACAGAGAGGATAGATAATGTAAGGGAACATCACAGAATATTTTCCTTTATGAGCTACTATTTGGTTTAATTTATTATTAAAATTAAATCCACAAATTAATCTGTCGTATGTAACTTTTTCATGCTATTTTTACAGCTTTTTTTTTTTTTTTAATTGGCAACAATAAGTGCCATTCCTGTAGCAGATGTTCTCAGTTCCCACACACTTAATTATAGTTTTATAATACAATCACCTACCCTACAGAGCATTGTAATGTGCTGTTCCAAAAGTCTCTAGTACTTGCTCATTACATTCTGCTGCTGCATAGAGCACCACTGGTTTGAGCTGTACACCAACTCACATCCATGTCACAAGGAGGTAGGCTTCAACTTTAACAGGTACTTCACATGAGCCTGCACGAACAGCCATAATGGCACACTTTGTTTAAAAAAGTTCAGATAAAGAAATTATCATTATGGTAAATCACATTACATAACTTTTATTAACACACCAGTCTACAACTTAGAGCAATTGTTCCACTGAATTGCTATTTCAAATAGAATGAAAAATGGAAATTTAATTGGAAACAAATCAAACTTTCAGCAAATTAGGCTTAGAAAAATAAATAAGTTTACTTTGTATTTTTTCCAGGTTAAAAATGATTACAAGTCATGCATGAATTTTAGCTGCTTTTAATCAATTCTGTTGTATAAAATAAGACATAATTCTTCATGTGAAAAAAACAAAAAACAAAAAACAAACCCCAAACAAACCCAACAAAATAGTAGCCCAAATTTTAGAGTTGCATAGCACAAACAAACAGTAACAGAATTATAACTGCCAACTGCACAACACATCTGTAGGTTGAGCCCATAACTCTTTCAGTTGCTTTCACTCCATAATGTATGAAAACCAGGTTTTTCAAACAAAATTCTGTAGTCTGACACCTTTCAGCTCACCTATGAGGAAACACGTGCATTTTGACAGCAAGGCATATTGAGTGTTCTAGCAGCTCCAGCTCACTGAGATGCTCCCCAGTACTCCAGTGCCACGGTGCTCAAGCTGAAGCAGAGCCCAGCAAACCTCGTGGCACAGTGGCTTTACAGCTACTGGTGTCAGACTATCTGCAGGAGTAATGCAGAGTTCTGTAGAGACGTGAGTGAGATGATCCCGAGAGCAGCAAATGCAAAAAAGTACTTCAAATTCAAGTGTACTTTAAATTCAAGACATTATATTCAAGTGAAAAGAAGATGACTAAAACAGAGAAGACGAGGAAAAAGACTGTGGCAAGGAAAGTTTTTTGTAATATATTGGAAAAATTTCCCAAAATTGGAAAAATTGGTTCCAAATGGAATATAAATTGACGAGTGCCTTTTAAAAACCTATGGGCTACATCTGTGAAAATACAATAGCTGTAGATCTCATTCATAAGCTGTACATCTACTTTTTATGATTTTGCGTTTAGTAGCAACATTATTTAGAATCTGTTATTTCTCAATCATTCAATTCTATACATGAATTTTTGAACTTTACTTGCACTTATAAATATGTGAGTGTTCACGTGAAGCAGTCAGACAGATCTGTACAGCTATTGCACAGCAGATGGACAGAGAAGTAAGCTCTTGTTCTTAGGTGAAATACAATTGCAGAACAGATCTCCTCACATAGCTTCAGTGAAAGGATCATGCCTACAGAATGTACACATTGCCCTTGAAAAGACAGCAGAGAACCTGAAGAACTCACAGTTCTCTCCAGTGAAGGCAACAAAAACTACCAAGAACATAAAATAACTCAAAGGAGGCATTCTTAAGAACAATAGATTTGTAAAATATTTTATGATAACATCAGAGAATTTACTGTATATCCTGAACTTGCAGAAAGCAAACCAGTCATGATTAATCCATAAAAAATTTAAGGTGCAAAATGAAGTTTTACATAAATTGTTTTAGTGAAAAACAGTCTTCGTGTAAACAAATACTTCCCCTTCCTTATGCTAGTATTTATTTAGTGCCAGTTCAAGATGTTTTGATTTATTTACCATTCTCACAATAAAAAGTCTGCAATTTTCAAATGCTGTGTTAATCATGCAGTAGTAGATATGGCTAAGTCCTCTGTGGATATCTAATGCAAGCTATAAGCTCTGTGTTCTAATGCTGGATTGCTCCATACTGACATCAACTGAGTGACA
Source organism: Lagopus leucura (assembly GCF_019238085.1). Taxonomy (NCBI): domain Eukaryota; kingdom Metazoa; phylum Chordata; class Aves; order Galliformes; family Phasianidae; genus Lagopus; species Lagopus leucura. Next base: position 40,809,355 of record NW_024962264.1, read on the forward strand.
CCAGCATGAACAAGAAGAATGGAAGATAAGGATTTATCATTACTTCAGCAATGAATTATTAACTGGGGCTGCGGCATCCAAAAATCACTGAATCTGTTATAAACAAACCAGCAAATGCTTCTGAAACTTGAGCCAGAAGTACAGCTTTAAAAGAATGGGTATCTTCTCCTGTCCTTGGCATTCTAATTTTATACCGTGCACCCTCCTGTCACTCACAACCTCAGTGCTGGCTAACAAATACAGAGTAAGCAGCAAAAAAGACAAAAATATTTACCTGGATCATATCCTCCATCATAATTCAGTGGCTGTAGAAGTAAAGCAGCTATTACTTACCCTGTTTCTAACGATTATTAGGAAAATCTCTCCTAAATATGTGTACTTGGACAAAAGCTGGCCAGTCATGTATAACAACTTTTCACTTCCATGAGCATAGAGAACTAAGTGCTGCATGCCAAATTCCTCCAAGGAAAAATTCTGCACATAGTGTAGGTACATAACACCAAAGACCTCTATTTTCTGCTAAAAATGAAATAATGCTTAAACTTGATGTCCTCAGAAGTTTTGCAAAAAAAATCAACCTCATTTAGGTGGTACTCACTCAATACATAAATGAGTTGAGTGAAAAGGGAGTCCTTAGTATTAACAAAAAGCCTATTAGTATTAAGAAAAAGCCTATTAGTTTAACAAAAAGCCTATTTGAATATTAGTGATAAGAAAGTCTTACAAATGAACCATTTTCTTTAAGCTTCCCATAATTCTGTCTATTTGTCCACTAACTTCCATTCTTAGAAACAGTGTAGAATGCAAATACTTCTTGCTATTTCCACAGTTGTTACAAGCCAGTGCAGTTCAACTAAGGTCAGTGGCGCCCTTTTAAACATTATCTTAGGATCCAACCCCTTATGCACATTTACTTCTAAAATGTTTCAGATGAAAAAGCCTTGTGTGTAAACAGAAATGGCATGTTACAGAACTTCTGTCACCACTTATGACACCAAACATAGCAGGGGTTTTCTCGTTCTCTAATTTAAGCCTTAAGAGTCTATGCAAATACAAACTTCTCCTACATAAGTGATCTATGAACACCCACCAAGCTGCATGACTATAGTTCATGTAAACCACAATTTATAATAGCCTGTATATGTTAAATGGAAAACAATATATGTTGTTATATTGCCATATAGTAAACGGAAGATGACAGAACAACAACTGAAGTTCTACCTGTGCCTACAGAAAGCAGATGCAGGATGTGTCTGAACACCGCATTTGCCTGTGGAAGCATTGTAACAGATGCAGGCTGTTCGGTGGCTCTAAAATAATTGTTGGGTTTTGCCATTTTTGGTTTGTAAAAAATAAATTTATAAAGGACTTCACGTACATTTTTTAGACTAGCTCAATCTTCTCCCTTTACAGAAGTACTATTTCCATAATGGCAAATGTGTGTAACAACTTCCTGACTTTGCTGCATGAACACAGCCTGCTTCAAAGATGACGCATTTTTGTTTGTGCTATCTCAAAACAATGTGACATATCCTTCCTTTTTCCCCACCATAGAATTCTGCAAATAAGGAATTACAAAAGAGTAAATGAATTAATTTTGAACTGAATGCAGTGAGTCCAGTTGTAAAAGTAGGCACTTAAAACAAGTGAGAATCCTGCATTTCTCTTCCCAGTAAACTTCTGAGCTCTGAAAGCTGGATTATAGCCACTTGTTTGAAGAACCTCACCTTTAACTTTTAATACAGAAATTCACTCTTTTTAAGAGCTACGTAATATCAGAATAACTAGAAATCTGTTTCTCATGTAGAGGATTTCATTTGTAAAAATACTGTTTTAGTGACATAACCGAGGCCATATGCAATTAAACAGCACTTTTGTCAAGCTGTGTTCCAAGGCATGAGAAGATGAAAATTCCCCTGTCCCACTGATGTCGATCTCTTATCTGAGAAAACTTACTACATGAGCTGATGAGCTATTTAAGAACACTGTTGGGTTTTTTTCCCCAAAAAAACTCGCACATCTTTTATGAAGTTAGAGGACGCTAAGAAACATGAAACAAAGTCATTTAAAAGCAGTCCTACCTTTTCCTGTAAAAAGTCAAGCATCACAGGACTGAGTTTGTAATACATCCTCACGGCAGCAAGGTTATCGAACCATTTCATTTGTTTGCCAAAACATTAGTGTAGGTGAATAAAAAGCCAAATTGTAGTGAACAGCCACCCTCAAACACCTCTTGGCTGACTGTTTAGCAACTATACAGTTTCACACAGTTTTGCCTGCGTGACTCACAGAGAGAGAGGACAGGCATTAACACTGACAACTGAGCTGTTTTCAGACACTACTGTTGTCACTGTTCATGCAGCAGATTTCCTTGAAGTATGACAGCAGGAAACAAATATGGGTGTAGCTGGACAGGCACACAATTGTTTTGAACTTCCACTGGATGCAGAGTTACCGTGTCGTGTAGAGGTCAGCGCAGTCACAGAGTTTCTCTTGCTGAGAGGTGGTATCCCAACTGCTTATTTGATTCATCCTTACAGCTCCTGCCACTGTTTTCAGGCAGACACAGAAAGTATTTAACACCAGAGACAGGCTGGCAGTAGCATTATGAGAGACATTCTCTCCGCTTTGCTTTTGAAGAGACTTTTAAATAGGTGTATAAGAGGAGCCTTGAAAATTCTTCTCAGGGGATAAAAAGAGGTAATTCTGTAATGCGAGCTAACTTTCAGTAGTCACAAGGGACAATGCAGTGCATCCACTAACAAAATCCTCTCTGTATTAGTTTAGACTGCTAAGGCTTCTGCTAAGCAAATTATCCACAAAGGATCTCAGAGAAAATTAACCACGTTGTTTTAGGGTACTTGGACTCCTTTATCAAAGTCAGAACAAGGAATTGCTGTGACCTTTGACAGAACCTGTCATTTTATCATATATGCAAAACAAAGAAGGGCAGGAGAAAATGCCTGCCAGAAATTGTACTGAAATTTCTGAAATTTTATATACTTTTTGATTCCCAAAGCCAGGTTACCACTCTTGTAAGTTTGGCTCCTTATTCAAAAATAAACATTCTTTGCAACTAAGTGCAGCTGATTTTTTTCACTGGTCACGAGGCACCTTGGCAGTTGTACCAAATGCAACTTAAATCTCACTGAGGCTATCAGACAGAGGGAAATAGCTGCAGAGGGGAAGAGGATTCCCCCAAATACTGAAGGAACTGATCTCATAAAGTTCTCTACACCAGGGATGAACAGCTCAATGCAGCACACAGACTGTGCAGCTCCACAGAACAGGATCTGGGAATTGTGCTGGACTTCAAGCAGCACACCTCAACAACAGTAAAGGCAAACTGCAGAGGGATGGTGTTAGTTAGCAAGAGCATCACCAGCAGGTCAAGAGAAGTGATCACTTTGCTCACATCGTAGAAATATGCTACTGTTGTTGAGTGTTTCACCTTTCTTTCAAGGCATGGAATCCAACCAATCTGAGATTATTAATTTTGCAAAGTTAAACTCATTGAACTACAGAAGTAAAATACCTTTACTACTGTTACTTCAATTTTAGATGCCCGTCAAGTATATCTCTATCGCTGCTTTGAGCATTCAGGTCAGCTCCAATAACAGTTCAAAAAGTCTTTCATCAGATAAGTAATTTATCAAATAGGTAAAGCATGCATTTTTTGCTATGAAGAAATTGTTCAATAACCAGTCATGTTTCTCATACTGTGTAAGAATAGGCACATCACCCCATCTAGTCATTGTAATCCCCCCTTCATTTGCGTTGTGACACAGCACATTTACCTTAACAACCTCAATAAAATGTTAAGACAATAGAAGGTGGAGCAGAAGTGTCATTACGTATTATTTGGATACCCAGATGGAGAAAGACACCTGTCTTATCTGATGACTATGAAAAGAGACACTGATTTGACAGTGTCCACAGCTAGGGAAAATACTGCACTGTTAAAAACACTGTAATTGTTTGTTTGTTTCTTAATTAACAGCAAGCAAAGACTGCACAAGAGGAGGAAGGAACATTAAATGATCTTTACGATCTCACCAAGAAAACAGCAGTCAGAAAAGAAGCTTAGGAACATAAATGGATTTTAGACATCCCCTGAGTACATCCAAAACTACTGCATTGCATACAATCATGTGACTGAAAGTGAACATTGTAGAGATAAGGGAGAATTGCATTCTCTGTAGCTTAGCTTTAGAATACAACTGGCAAGTTTTATTTACAAGAAGCTGTACCAGCATCTGTTTATAATATATGGCACAAAATCTTAGCATGTGCAAGCTCATTTTTGGCACAAACTTAAGTCAACTGTAAGGTGGTGATTTTTTACAGCTGTTTTTGAAGCAGCAAACAGAAGTTCCTAGAGTGATGCCATGAAAATCATGATTGTAAAAGGGATCAAAATATAGAAACCTACCTGGCCAACTGTCATAGGATTTTCAGCATTCCAAACTTTCTGACATAAAGGCCACACAGACATCAAATTAGAGCAACCTCAGACATATTTCTATTCTCCTCCATAGGGCATTTAAATACATTAGCCATGCGCACACATTGACTAATAGCTTTTGAGACTCATGTTCAACAGCTATAGCTAATTTATTAGCTGTCAAAACTACCACATCACATTAACAGCTCACAGCACAAATAACAATACAAAGGCAAATGGCCAGCTCTATAGCAGCTGTTATAGCTAGCTTTTCACTGCATATTTTCATTGGAAACTGTAATTAAAGGAGCTTGGTTCACTTTTGACAGTGACTTTATTTTATTTTATTTTATTTTTTTTTTTTTTCAGTTTAAGTAGTAAAAAAAACTCAAGCAACAACACAAAACTCACTGACTCTCCAGCTCCCTTCCCCCATCAGCAGTCAGTGCAAGGATCAGGACCTCAATATCCCAACATTAAAATACAGCCCCTGGGGAACAGCACTATGACTGCACCTTGCCTTTCTAATACGGGCCAGAGAGAGGAGAACCATGCATCTTTGGTAGGCTCTACTGACAAAAACTATCTGGCTGAGAATTTGCACAACACTGTTATCACATACTTTTTTTTTTTAAATTATTATTCTTTGCTAAGGCCTTGAGAAGCAGGGCTAGTTTCCTTCCTACAATTTTGCTGCATATTCTTTGATAGCCATTACTTCTCTTCAATCTGGAGGTGCTTCCCCCATCAAATAGTCAAAGTCACTAATTCTATATGCACGTAGTCTACACCACAGAAAACCACTTGTGATGTAGGGCTGGATTAGTCTCTCTTCCACTTTACAGAATAACTACAAGAGTCCTAAATCAAGGACTTCATTCTTGCAACTTGAGTGGGACTAAATGCTTCAGAACTCTCTAGGATTGACTACTAAGCAAACCTGTTCCTCATGATAGAAAAATTTGTGTTTGTTAAGCAGTGGTCTAGAATTATCTGAGTTGTGTTATTTGCACTTCAAATGAACATAGTCTCAGGGAAAACGTTTCAGACTTCACATCATTCTTTCCAACTTCTCTTCTTCATATTACCACATGCAGCCATCACTATCTACCTTCTCACAGTCATGTAAGGCTTTTAACCGTGAACATTCCCACCCTTTTGCCTAATCTCTCAGCCCTCCATAACTGAAGTCTTTACACTCCTTCTTCACAATGCTTACAGAACAACAGATTATTTCAACACAGTCGAATTTCTCATAAGGAGCCTGTATTCTCTATACAGAAGCCATCTCTCTATCTTCCCTGAAGTTATTATGCTAAATTCAGTATACTTCTCTTAAGTCCTATGTAAAGTTAACTGTAAAAGTACACCTACAATTACCCAACTGGTTGCTCTTCAATCCTCCTTGAAGTGTAGACTTCTCTTGATTCAGTGTTATTAAATCATGCTGTTGTTCCCAGTCACACTAAGGTAACCAATGATGACAACTTTTAAATCCATTTAACAACCTCTTTCATAATCACTGATGTTTTGCCTGTGCTTTTTTATTGATTATCTTCATAAGAGGACCACACTTGCCCCACCTATGACAAAAATAGATGTGTTTTCTGATGAAATCAACTTAAGGGGCATGTCATAGTATATTGTGCTCACACTTGATGGCATTTTCACACAGTTGAGTCCAATAGGCTGCTGGCAGAGAGATTATCAGAAACTCCATCTTAAGAAAAGCATTTTGATATTCCTAGTACTGGTAACACACTACTAGAAACTGTAATTAGTAACTAATCAGACAAGATCAGACAAGATGGCAACACAGAGCTCCAAATAAATTCCCAGTGTCTACCATACATTCAGTTCCACAAAGATCATCAGAACACAGAAAAAAATCATAATTATAAGCAAAGCAACCCTTTTCTGATGTTTTCACAACTTCGTATTGCCTGTGTGCTTAGTTATCCTATGCAGGAAAGAAAACTTTCTTCTTATTTTCAGCATATATAGATCTAGATCTCAGCATCCAATTAAAAACAAACAAAAAGAAAACAGCAACAGGTTTGTTTTTTCACAAAGACCTTGTGCTATGCAATTATATTTTTAATGGAAAATTTTCATTACAGATCCCTTGCCCTTGAGCTAGTCCTATGAGTACTACAAGCACCTACTAATAACATGCGTGTCTAATTAAATCATCCCCAAACTGCAAATGTGCAAATCACTTTTTGTATATAGACAATTGTTTCACAAGATTCATTAATCCCTTTCATTTAAATCTTTCCATCCTGTCTGTACTAAGAGGAAACGAGTATTCAGATCATATTTGAGAAAGGCGTGTCATACAGTTTTCGAAGTGCAGATCATAAGGAAAAAGAAGAGGGAGTGCATTCTGAGTTTTCACTTTCTCATTAAAAAAAACCAAGAAACTAACCAATGCAGGGCAAGGCCACAAGGCACACAGCAGGATTCTGCTGCTGCCTTGCCCACAGTGAGTATGGTTGAGGCAGTGCAGCACCTATGTAGATCACGTCCCTCAAAGGAGCCTCAGTTAACCTTAGTGCTATGATTAAAGACATCTTCACTGAAAATCCACCTACCCCTAACTGGACAGATAGGCAAAGAGGGTACTTAAGAGCTGGATAACAGAAAAGAGCCTGAAAAGAGTTTTGTTTCCTTAGACAGATGAGGCTGCTGCACATACAAGCCTTACCTGGAGGAAGCAAAGATCCCCAAATAACCTTTGATTTCCACAGGCTCACAAACGTGATATCATAGCTTTGAGGCCTTGTACCAATTCTGTGTTTTGGTGCTGTGTTATGCTACAACATCACAGTAACACCACAGTGCAAACGCTACATTTGCTTAACAGACCACTGCCTGGAATTTAGGCACACTCCATCAGGAATCGTGCTGCTCCTCTGCTGACTGTTTGGCTGTTTGGCACAGCACATGCCATGTGTACGCATGAAAAGGAGGCCAAGGGAGAGCCAAGTGGTAATGAGAACTGGCAGCGAAGAAACTGATTATTTATCAGTTCCAGCCAGATTAAAAAGACTTAAAGTGAAAAAATAAAAATATTTCCATATGGCACAAGTGTTCTAACATGAGACAATCTGCAAAGTGAAGATAAACTACTGCCTTCTGATATTTTCTATTAATAACTGAATTGAGGCATTTCCTGTCATGGCACTTAATGCAGTGTGTTGAACAGACAGATGCAGTGCATACCATGAAACAACGGAGTTTTCAGATTCATCTGCCTGAAGTTATAAGATTGTTTAACACTAGAACTGCAACAGATTTCCACTTATACCTTTCTAATTTAAAAACATCACGACTCTGATTCAAAGTCCTTAATATATGCTTATAAATTATATGCTTTCTGTGGCATACAAGCATATGCTTCTCTGTACAAGGATGGGATTATTTCCAAGCTAAGTGTAATCACACACTGTAGGAATCTGCCTGATTTTGGTCTAGAAAAACTTCTGTTCAGCAGACTTATATATAAGGAAGCAGACATTTTTTCTTACAGTTAGCTGAGTCCAGTTCATTTACCTTAAAAGAACTCTAAACATGTTTTTGGCAAACATAGGAACTAGAAAAGCAGCTTTAACCCTGCATTTTTGTATCAGCGCGAGTTCAGGAATATTTTTATACTTTCTGCTTCGTCAAGCATTTTGTACAAGCTTTTTCTTTTCTTTAATTCATTCCAAGAAGTTCTACTCCAAATATTTTTTCCATATCTAGCCACAATATGTTGTTTCTTTTCTAAGAATAAACAGTAATTCAGTTTACAAAAATGTCAAACTCTTTGATGTGAATGTATCTTTATATAGTAAAAGCATCCAAAGCCGCCTTGTCTGGTATGTAGTTATAAAGGGGCAGCCTTGTTAGGCAGGAACCTATAAAGTCCAATTTCCCTACATGCCTGACTGGTCACACAGAAATTCCCAGTATGAACCACAAGATTATTTATCCTTTGCTTCTCTTTTTATTTATTTTTAATTGTACTAAATGAGAACTTATATCTTTGACTCCCAATATACTTAATACACTTGCTTAGGCGAAAGAATCCTGATGATACCATATCAAACCCGCATCTTCAGCAGTCGTCAGAGGATTCAGGCATTAGAGTATTAGAAGTTGTAGCATTTTATGACATGGGGGAAGGATCTTTCAAATTACCTGTCAATTTCAAAAAAAGAATAACAATCCAAGACGCTGGTACCATTTGATACTGCATTACTGGTTGTGTCTGATGGCAAAGATTAAATTATGTTCATATTGAAACCTGTTTGCATCAATTGCAAACTGGTAGCAATTAATCTTAAAAAGCTTGATGCACCTCTGAATTCAGAAGAGCGTCACAGATTTCCCCTCAGAGCAATAAAAATGTTATGACTTAAAAACTTAATCATTTATTTTAATGCTATTAAGTATTTGGCACACACCATAGCCTAACAAATGATCCAAAAAACATAACAGCAGGTACACAGTAGACTATTTACATGTCCATAGGTATTCTCTGCTGACAATTATGACCAGATTTAGAACAAAGTATTTAACCTACTCAAGGAAATAAAGGAAAACTGTACCAAATACTATTGAGAGTCTTAGTAGTACATTTTTGCCTAAAGGCAAAATTGTTACTGAAAGTATTTTGCTAAAAACCAACAAATTCAGAACAAAACAGCCAACAAGAACAGACAAATATGCCAAAGCTTTCAGTATTATTTAGAGAGATGCAGTACAGTCCTTGAAGAGGGAATTCACAAGCAATTTCTTAATAAACAAGAGGCATACACAAAGATACCAAAGCCTGCTGTCTCATTTCTTGCAGAATGCCTAGGGACACAACCTATATAGGTACAGAAAATTATCACAATTCTTAGATTGGGATTCAGTTACCTGAAGAACTTAGACATGCAATAAATTGATTTTAGTGTACACAACTTTTAAAGGGTATGTAACATACTATTGCCTATTGTTCAGAAACCCCAAGCTGGCTTAACTCCTACCTAACAGGTTGCTAAAGCAAACTATAGGATTAAAAATTATCTTTTCTGCTAAGAACAGCACAGTTCTAGCATTTTACTTAAGCACAGCTTACTAGTGCAGGTATGGCTTACTTTTCTTTCCTAGAACCACACCTTCCTGCTTGAATATATGTATATCTTTACAGATTCTAAAGGAATTTCAGAAATTTCAAGCTCTCTCATCTGGAAGAAAACATAGAAGACACTGTATTTCTGCACTGAAGTCAGTAAATTCTGACAATAGAGACATGGGCCTTGGCTCTGTAACATTTTGGAAGCAGTTTGGTCTATGTGATAAATGGAAGCATGCCACTGTACCCTACCAGTCAGAGAAGCCTAAAAGGAAAAAGCATGGAAGTGCAACACATTTAAATCATAGAGCTCTCTTCCTGTTATGTGTGAGGGGTTTCTGTTTTGTTTTGTTTGTTTGTTTTTGTTTTTTTGATTTTTTTTTTTTTTTTTTTTTTTGAGGCTAAATATGCACGTATTTAACATCTGACCAAATTCTTTGTTAAGATTCTAGAATCAAAGGCAAAGCAAGAAGTTTGGACAAGTGTTTTTAAATAAACAACCTGCACATGCCCAACTTCTTGCACTGCATGACTTTTTGAAGCCAGGAAAAATTATGCATTCCTCTGCACAGATCACAAACACCACAACATGTGGGAATATAAACAAATTCTACTGGGTGATTCCATGAACTATCAGGAACAAGATTCCATTTCATTTTTTGAACATGGACTCCTTAAAATGTATAAGTGGAACTAGTTTATAATGGAACTAGTTTAACAACTCAATGCAATATTGAGTGTAGGTAACTGTATGGCTATAGCTATGTGCCTCCACCCTGCAACTGCATGCATATAAAATATATAAACAGAGGGATACCTGCATACAAACATAATAAAAACCTATACACAGCATGCCAATGTCAAACATCTGAAAGACTGTGATTCAGGGCCATGAATTGCTTCTTAGAATGCACTTGATATTTTCATTCAGAAGAAAATGATATGTAGCATAATACTGCAGAAAAGAAACTAAAACTTTCCAAATGTTTTAGGAAAATCTCTGGATAAAATTATAAACTCTAAGATTATAATACTTGTGCAGCTAAGCGTTAGCACGTCTTCTGGACCAGGGACAACACTTGATTTTTCCTGTTCAGGTGACAGCAGTTAAATTTCATGGAATGGTTTAATTCACGATAATCTCTTGAGCCAATCTCTGCTAAGAAAAAGCCTAGACCTAATGCTTCTGTAGAAGGCAGTGAGAAGCAACATTTGAAATAGCTGCAAAAGCCTACAGACACATTTATGGAACAAATTCCAAAATGCCATCTAACAGTCCAGCTAAGGTCAAAATACACAACAAAATTCTGAAGGTGGTGACAATCAGCATATGGAAAAAATTTCATTTCTATTTTTGTTTGACTGATATAGTAGTTTGAAAAGGAAGTTAAAAATCAGAATCACTGATGCCATCTGAAGAGAAGCATACAAGTGGAGGGAATTATTTAAAAAAGTACATTGTCTTGCATATTTTATACTTGTATATTTCTATTTGCCATAACTTTTGAGTACAGCAAATTTAAATATAATTCAGCAATAAAAGATGGCATGGTATTAGGAACTTCACTTATTTCAGATCACTTATGTCTATCACGATATATAATTCTGTCATTCCGAGAGGCATACTGAACAAATTCAATATACTCCATTTCAAAACTGTACACGTGATTTGTATCTCAAAATTGAGTTTTTAAAATACTTTTTTCAAGTAGCTTTAAAATATTTCAGTGCCAGCCATTTTACACAGAAAACAGAAATGAAATCTTAATCCAGTACTCCAAAATTCACATTATTTACGTTATGCAAAAAACAGCTGTTAAGGGCTCCAATTCTTAACACAAGTTACTCTTCTTGCAAAATTGAAGCAAACTCCTTTGAGATGATCAAAAAGTTACACCACAAAGGTAAAAAGCCCTTCACTGAACTTGCCACAATCACATTACTAACATATCTGATGCATCATTGCATTGGCACCATTGACCACTTGAAAGACTGGCTGATCATATAAATTTATGTACAACTTGCCAAGGAAGAGCATTCAGAATGGAATGGAAACACAGAGTTTACTTGAACATTCTAATAGTGAAAAATCATTTTACTCTTCAGCTTTCACTTCTTTTTGTTTGTGAACATAATGTCCCTGTGACTATACAGGATTACATTGCGTAATGATTTCCTATTGACCAGTTAACTGTGGCTCAGAACAAGTCAAGGTCGTATATTTTTATGCCAAGCCACAGCTATATCCCTGAAGTGCTCCATCAGTCACGTAAAATCAGAATATTGCTGATACCTTGTTAATGAAGAGTTTGCTTCAAATCAATGCAGTCCTCTGATAGGCTCCTACTGGAATACACAAGAACTGAAAAAAAAAAAAAAGAAAAAAAAGAAATTGAAACTTTATGGTTCAAAAAACCTTAGCATTTTTTTCCAGTAGTTTAATTCATAACCAAAATATATCTTTCCCAGGTCCATAGAATGATAGAATTGCTGGGTCGAAAAAGACCTCAAGATCATTGAGTCCAACCTAACCACACTACCCTAACTCTAACAACCCTTCACTAAATGATGTCCCTGAGCACCACATACAAATGGTTTTTAAACACATCCAGGGATGGCGACTCAACCACCTCCCTGGGGAGCCTATTCCAGTGCTTAACAGCCCTTTCTGTAAAGAAGTTTTTCCTGACATCCAACCTAAACTTCCCCTGATTGTAATAGCTGAGTATAATTTGGGACAGCCTTGACCAGTCCATAGATGAGTACACCCAAGTGCATAATACAACGTGCACTTACTGCTTCCAGTGAAAATTAACAATGATATTTACATATACCCAAAGAAAAACCAGATGTAAATGATATATTTGTATAAGCAAATTGGCCAGCATATCAGAAGTAATGTATGCAATTATTATCAAATATATGAAATAGTCTGTATAATTACAGGCAATATTTGAAAACACTTGATATCTTGATAAATGTTCTGTATGCCTCCGTGCAAGCTACTACTCAACTTGACCTCAAGCGTAGGTCTTTTCAGATCTTAGCCATGTCCTTATATTCACTAGTCCACCTGTCATGAATTTTGCCTGCCAACCATTGTTCACAGATGCTCATCAGACAAGCTTATTTGTATTTAGTTATGGGGTGCTACTTGTTCAGCAGCTGCCCTCAGTGAGAAGTTTTTTAATAGCGGCTGTTGGGCACTGATGATATTAAGCCCATATTTCTAAGGGAAATAACATTCTTGATGGAAAAAAAAAAAAAAAAAGAAAAAAAGAAAAAAATAAAAAGTGTGGTTTCAGCTTTAGAGATCTTAGTTCTCACATTTTTCTTGTCCTAAGGGTGTGATTTTAGGAACACTAATACAGTCTCTTAAAAAAAAAAAGACTGCAGTTCTTTTTCTTTTTTTTTTCTTTCTTTTAAATGAAAGACTATTACTATCTTCTGAAGCACACTTTCATAATATCAGCAACTTCAATGCTACTTATTTTGTGTTTTCAACTTAAAAAGTAGATTTATATCCTTCTCTTTAATAAAAGTTGTGGTTCTTTCTTCACTCGAGTTCTCTTTGAAGATCAATGCAATGTAATATCCTGTAGATCAGCCTTAAAGTAACTATATAAGGTCTGTAACTCAGAACAATGACCAACTTGTGGATCACAGCTAACGGACATTTGCTACAAAGTGGATGCCTTTCAGTTGAGAGGTACATTAGAAATGAACTCTTTTGAGAAATGCTGAAAGAGATGAGTGCCTTATCATCAGCTGTTCACAAGAAGGAATTGGGAAATAGATAACAAACATACCTGAAACAGAGAAAATCTCCTATATGAGATTCACTTTGGTAAATATGAAAGAGAATGGAATCTGGTCGTATATAGCTCTAGGCAATCAGCAGCTCCAAAAGTGAGGTAGCTTCTAATGCAAGAAGAAATCCTAAGTTTTGAGGAGTCTCCTAATAGGTTCTTCACTCCAAAACTGGAGATGGTGGACAAAAATCTTCAAAGTTCAATGTCTACCTTCTAAATATAATTGCTGCCCTTACTTGTAAAAGGCAATAGCTTCTGCACTGACCTGTTTGACTGAACTTAAAACACTGACAAACTAACAAAAATTCCTTTTCCTCCATGTGGTTATGTAATTCAATCCTACGTATGACACCAGGAACCACGAAATATTTGCCTAGACTAGGTAGATTCAGCAATCTCCTCAGTAACTGTTGATTTGTACAATTCTGTCCCAGATACAAAAGTTTCCATGCACAAATCTCTATGCCCACTACTAGCAGTCATGCAGTTTCTGCATTTTCTGAATTTGCTTCCTATAAAAACATCAAAAGCCTATTCTGAGCATCATCAATGTTAAGTTACAAGACATATTCTTGCTATATCTCAGGTAAAGTTGGTCAAATAGAATAACGTTCATACAAAACTTAATAAAAAACATTCCCATTCTGTAATGAAACACTTTTTGAAAACTCTTTGTTTTCAAGGGCCACAAAATTCCCCACTCCCTTATTTTCCTTTAGCAATTACCTTATCTGGTCTGGTATCATTCTGACGTCCTCATGTCACTAGCTTAGAGCACTAGGAGAGTTAATACAGTTAATTAGAAAGCACTCAGGAACCATGCTCAACAGGATGAAAAGCACCACACAAGAACCTGCACTGAGTCTCCTGAGAATCTGGAACCAGCTTTTTTTAAAATTATTATTATGAAGACCCCTCAGTGACAACACTGCCAAGTACTTCTAGTCTGGCTTGCTTACAATTGCCTCATGCTAATACTATGCCTGTCCTTGTGCTAAAATAGTTACCAGATTACATGCATTTGGGAGATATGAGTGCAGACAGCTAGCCTGCTGTCACAAACAGACCACACAAAGCATTTAACCGGAGAGAGAACACCTAAGGGTCTGCATGCATTTCTTCCATCCGAAGATAGTGCTTGTATTACAGCACCCTTATTAAACCTGAATACCTGCAATCTCTTCTCAGTTGTTATAATGCTGAACAACATGGGCCACTGACAAACATAGAAGTTACTCAGAGAAGATTTTAACAGCTAGCACTTCAGGATCTCATGCATGGATGCTCTAATTTTCGAGCTCATCACTTTACTAGCAGGGATGAAATTACTCTGTTACGTTCTTAATGTCTAAGAGATGGAAATTCAGATGTCATTAACATACTGCACACACAGCAATCAGGGCACTCACAAACACTATTTGTTCTCCTTTTGCTCCTCAGTTTCAGAGGGACAAAACTGCTTTCTACAGTGGTTATTCCATGCACCATTTTAAATCTCATTGGCAAATACTTGACTCATTTCCAACACTTCCATTTACATTTAAACTTTGAAGGGATGCCACAGACTTCAATTCTTAATTTTATCTTCATTAGTTTGCAAAGATAATTTCTTTGAGGTTTGGAGACAATCACAGAAATTAATTTCCCTTGAGCACTGCTTCATGGGTTTTAGCGAATGCTGGCCCTAATTTTGACATTTGTCATTAGAAAGAAGTCACTGTGCCCTATGTTGAATCTGGAGATACTATTCTGGAATTGACAACCCTTCCCTCCCCCTACACACAAAAATATCATTGGAGTTCCTCCCTCTGAATCCTGAAATGAAAATGAAGCCTCAGCATACATCTAGAAAATGTTACATAGCAATGAGCAACTCCAGACCACCACTGGCTGATAAGTCTTTTCATTCACCTTGATTGTATCATTCTTGTTTGGTTTGTTATCATGGACTACTATACCAGAACACTAAAGATGCAGTGCACAAGATTGTCACATGTAAAACACATCATATCACTTGTCACATTTAATGAATACAAGTATTAAAGTTGATAAGTGAAACTTTAGAACGTTTCAGGAGGCATAATATTCCCAGACAATTTATCACTTTAAAAGGGTAGTCTTTAAAATAAATTTTGATTCCTATGTATAAGGATAGTGGAAAAGTGGCATGGTAAGTAGATAAAATTTCTATTTAGAAAAAAAACATTCCACATGAAAAAAATCTCTGTGCAGGTTTATTCAACCATGCATGCCTCATGTTTTTACTACAGCACATTACCCACAAACAATTTCTCCATCACTGAATACACTCAATTCATCAGTGCTTAATAAATATTTGAGCCTAATTGAACTTAATGACTTTGTGAGCCTTTGAGATGGCACTGCAGACCAGCAAGAGGCTTTTTTCCTCTCGTTGACTTTTTTTAGTGCACCACTCGATTTAAAAGCAAAATTCTGAAGACATGATTAAGGATAAGTGAAAATGGAAAAAATCTGTTTTCACTATCAAGAAATACCAAAAGGGGCAAGTTAGTTATGCAAACCACATTGCTCTCAAGAAAACTGCATTAGATACATCCCAGCTACCAAACAATTCTAACTGATAATCAAAAGCAGCTCAGCATCCCTGGGCTACTTGAAATGAAATCCAGGTATTCATACATAAAATAATCTCCCAATGTATTCTATAATTGATTATGCATTTGCAATTGAAGAGATACCTTATTTTTGTTGTTTTGTCAGAGATCTTTTTACAGCTTGCACTCAGGTTTACCATCTTTCATTTCCAACAGTTATGGATACCTTTCCTGCTTTAAGAAATAGCCACTCTTCTTCAAATGCTGGGTTGGATTTGTCTGACCACAGCTTATTACCAAGCTATCAAAAAACAAGAACAACAACAACAACAAAAAAAAAAAAAAAAACAACAACCAAAACAAACAAACAAAAAAAAACAACCTGGCATCATAATTGTCTGCCCCAGAACAGAAGGGTTTTGCATGCTTGCCTTGATTCAGTTTCCCCTGACACCCACTCCACAGCAGCCTCATGTCAAGAGAAACAAGTATCACATACTCCAACTTGTGGCGCTACTCGAGAGAACTTTTATCTTGAGGACTTGGTCCCATGCCATTACAAAAAGGTACATTTGGCATGCTTTCTTCCAACAAATCATACCTTTGTGGTATAACTTCTGGTGCTTTTCTGGTACCATTTGATGATATCATCTCTGTTTCATTTGAAACATCTATGCAAAGCTTGAAAATATATTCCAATAGTCCCATTCTCAGAAATTAGGCTAGTTCCAGAGACAGAATGTTTCATATTTCATCTTAATTTCATTTTAAAGGATTTTATTTTGAAGTATTTAACTACCTTCTGTTAAATGGCTGATACTGGCAATACTGCTGAAATGTACTGTTTCTGGAATTGCTACATGCATGCAATAAAATAAATTAAAACTACTGTAGATGCCTGATGAAACAACTGAAAATGTTTAGATTAAATTTGTTTTAAGTACCTATTTTTTGCTAGAATTGCCTTACATAAATGATTTAGACTAATTTTCATCTATCAACTTTGCTTGAGGGAAGAACGTTGCCTCTGACTTTCTTCCTTGACTGGTTTGTATTTTCTTTTGTCATTGCTCACATTCTCTTTTGCCTACTGCATAATCTCCGGGATTTCCTACCTGTTGCATCAGAAATTTCTAAACTTGACAGGAATGAAGTCTGCATTAAAAAACATTTCTGTGAATATGAATAAGCAAATTCATTATGCACTGTACAAGTCTAAAAATATTTGACTTTTGGTATCTGACACTGCTTTTAATATGATCCGTGGGGGCTAAATATGAAGCAACTTTCATGTTTATGAGTTAGTTGTAATATAGAAATTTTTCATGTACTCAACTTGAATAAAGGTTTGCAGAAAGCCCATAAAGCTATACGTATATTCTAAGAGGACTATCGATTATTATTATTATTATTTTTAACTTCAGTGCAAAATTGTAACTTGAATCCATTTATTGTCCAGTTTTTCCTAGAGAGCAAATTTTAACTGGGGGTTCAAGTGTACTGTTATCACTGTTTTTTTTCTGGTACATTTTACTTTGAATTTTTTATTTCACCCTTTTTCTTTTTTCTTTTTTTTTTTTTTCTTTTTTCTTTTCTTCTTCTTTTTTTTTTTTTTTCTCCTCCTCCTCCTCCCTGGATGATAGGAGGCGTGGTTGTGATTTGTTCTAGAAAAACAGTGGTTAACCTACTATTGCATTTGTGAGCTGCGTGCATTTGTGTATTAAGTAACTATGTAGCCAAAGACTGGTTTTGCATAGCTCTATTTTATGATTGTATAAAAAGCCAGCTAAAATCATGTTGTTACAGAAACAGTACTTATGGCTTACGACTTAACAGCAACCTTGTAACTACCCTACCTACTATCTGGGGTAGTACAGAGTTGCCTTGACAAAAGACTAAATGGGTATTTAACTCTGCCCAGGGAATTGGGAAAGCTGACAATCATCCCAGTTGCATACTGTGTTGAATATCTCATGGCTTGCCATCTATCTACCAATTTTTACTCTGCAGTGATGTAAAATGGCTATTGTCTAAACCAGACTTTTTTTCCTTCTCGAGGTCACTTAGTTCACCTGACTAGCTTGAAGAAAGCGCTTTATATTACAAAAAATCATTATTTTGATCACCTAGCTCATAGTTGCAGCAGATTTTAAGATGCTAACAATATGAGATGTTGCTTATTTCAGGGGGTTTCTTTAATTACTTTGCAATGTTCTGTAATACTGTACCTCATGACTAATTTATCTGTGTACTACTCTTGTGATGCCTGTGCTGTAGTAGAGAAAAGAGCGGTGCTAGCAATTTTTTTTTGGTATGGGTTAAGCCGTAAATGTCATCAGCACCCAAAAAGATTTTACTTGAAGGGAACAAAAGAATAAAGGCTCTGTATAAAAAATAAAGTTGCCTCATTTTTCCTTAAATACACTCCTTCATTACTAACTTCAAGCCAGATGAACTCCAGGAAAAGTCAAGACCTTGACCCCCAAGTTACTGCCAGTAGCTACATTCTCCATTAAATGCCTTGGTCCCCAGCTCATTCAAACACATTAATTGAGAGACAAGACAGGTCCTTCCATTAAGCTGCAGTTAAATGTGTCAGCTGTGAGGCCCTGCCTCACAGCATCTCAGACTAAAGAAGTCTAAGTGCTGTGAAGAATCAGACAGTTATATCACAAAAATATTTTGTATAGGTGCAAAGAAATTTCATATGCACATTTTCACTTTACACGATTGCTTATGCCCAGGCAATGATAATCTCTATATGATAGTCATGATAGTATGCATCATATATCAGTGACTCCCTTAATCTTTAAATCATCTGCTCATTCTGAGGTTAAGGGAGAAAAACGTTGATGCAGGCCTTGCAGTGGTGCTAAGGGAAGTAACTCAGGCTAACTTGTAGTGAAGACAGCTAATTTTCCCAACTTTCTTCCGAGACAAATGTCAGAATCTGGTTGACCCTTTGACAGAACTGACTGTTCACATGTTCAATTAGCCACCCTGGAAGAACAGTCCAAGCAGGCTAGTGTTAGCATTTGCCAACACCATCCTTAACTTCTGTTGTAAAAGTTAATGATAAGGAGAATGTAATAGAAGCGTTAATGGAATTTAAGCTTTATTCCACATAATGATTTTTAGAATGAGTACTCCATGGAGCATAGATGTGGTTAAGACTACTGATCTGAAACAAGTAGGAAGGAAGAGAACAAAGCCATTTTTCTGTTTCCTCCAAAGTTACTGAGAACAAGTTATCCAGTTTTAAATTTGATCCAACCCTGTTTAGGATGCATTTTCTCTCTTGCTTGCATTCCCTTACATCAGGACTACTGATCACTTGATGTGGGGTGAGTTGGACTCATCTACTGATTCAAGTGAGAATCAATCCTGGTAGGAAGACCAAAAATGAACACTCATTTTTGAATATACATTTTTAGTTAGATAAGTGTTATAATGACTTAAAATTGATTATGTCAATGTAATAGTAACTGGCCTGCAGTTCACATGAATTTCATATCCAATCTGGGCATTCACAGAGAATAAGAATTCACTACATCTCTAGCCTAATGTGCTTAATTACGCAACTGAAACTAGCAGCTACCCAGGCAACCATATTTGTCTGAGACAATGGTGCCAACTATCAACCTTACATTTCTGACCAGATCAGGAGAACATTATCATTCCAAAGAGCTGCCAATCTAAGTAAGCCTAAAAATGACAACTGACTGACCACACGAGATGCTTCACACTGATGTAACACTGAGTAATTCGGAAAAACACTGCCTCAATATCTTACAAATAACACTGCTAGACTAGTCTAATATTTTTCTAAGATTTTCTGATAAAACACTTTAGCGTGCAACCTGAAACAAATAATACAAACGAGTAAAAATCCTGCTATTCACAGAGTATCAGAAAGTAACTTGCAGGTTCTGCAGATGAAGATCCTCTGACGTGGAGCTGTCATCTGGATAGTTAATTTTCTGTACACTTGCTGTAATGGTGCAGTGGAACACTACCTTAGAAAAATATTACAATTCATACTGTTGCTGAAATAAGGCTGTTATGTGTATCTATATATACATAATGTTGCTGAAATAAGGTTGTTTTATATATATATATATATATATATATATATATATATATATACACACACACTTTTTTTTTTTTTTTTTACTTTACTTGACTCTAGATTGAAAACCTAGACTCAGTTTGACTTCTCACAGTCCTCATTGTGAGCACAAAGAAGATCAAAGTAACAATATTGCAGTATACCCCAGAATAATCAGTAAAAAAAAAAATATCATTTCAGTAATAATATTTTCATGGTGGAAACATTCATTAAGTACATTAGGAATTAGAAAAAAAATAGGAAATATTTTTAATTTTACATTTCATCATCATGACTGATTTTTTTTTATTGTCTCTAACTGTCTAGCTATATATCCATGGAATGATAAAGACAGTCCAAGCAGCTGAGCCTTCACCACATGACCTCAAATATTTCTGTCTTGTTATGGCTCCAGCTAGTCAAAAGTTATTTTCAGCAAAGGTTATCGAGTTCTGTAGTCCATTAGATAGCATTACATAGAATAAAAATCCTTGTAAATCTGAATGTCAATTTTATATCTATTGCAGCAGTCAAGGCAAAATTATTCCAAAGACTATTTGATGAGTAACCTGCAGTATCCAGATAAGCCCATTTTTATGTAGAAATTGACTTTTTGTTGTTGTGTTAGCTTCTTGTCTTTTCTATTCCCTTACATCCCTACCCATATTTCATTTTAGGACCTAATTTAGAAATCAGATAATTTTAATGTGGGTCATTACGATCATGAATAAGCCTATTTATAAAGAACCAAAAACATCTACTCAGAAGGAGATCTTTATATTGCAGATGTTAGTATATGAGACATTAGTTTAATTCTCCATATTCTATCTGTATCTACATCCCTTAGAACCACCTGCAAATCCAGCGCAATCACAACTAGCCCACTCTGTCTTGTAAATGAAGACTTGGATTTTGAAATGTAATTAAGCTTCATATATTGCCTAGAAAGAAAGTGTTGGATTTATGCCACAAGACAAGTTTGGAATAAATAGTAAAACCAAAAATATCCCAGAGATGAGATATAGTAGTTTAAATTCCTTCCTTATTCCAGACACAAAGGAGGGCATGGCTGGACTAGAATTCCATGCAGTCCCAACACGGTATACACTGCTTTGCCAACATAGAAGCACTAGTGTCAAATAGACTAAAGCCTTTAATAGACTTCATACAGATCAATACGTTCTGGTAACAGCTTATGATCATAACTTGCCTGCATTAAACTAGCAACCCAGGTATGTGTATCTTTTTGGGTTGATTTTTTCCCCACAAATTATTTACAATCAAAACTATGCATTACCTTAAAACTTAAAAAAGATGTAATCTATGCCTTGTTATTCTTTGTGTCTAGTTCAAAATAACATGCTATCATCATTCCTGCTTCTATGTGAAATAGAATATTTTACTGTAATTGAAGTACATACACTTTACACAGAAAATAATCGCGTAGTGACTTTTATCTGGGTCAGCACGAAAAGCAATGATACGAAGCCAGTAACAGCAGAAATATTTAAGAAACTCTGAACTGACTGAATCTGACCTATGACATTTGGCATGTCACAGTTTGTAATAATACCACAGCTACATATGAAGGGCCAAGCCAGCTAACAAGCTCTAAACTGAGTAGCCTTACACTGAATTTTGAGTTTATTTGTCCGCTTGCCCAAAGCAGAACACTGGTCTGGAGGGTCACTCTAAAAATCTATGACTGACTACAAGCACTAGTAGTTCTCAGTGCTAGGGCTACCATCACCTCCTGCTTGGTACTGTTTAAGCAGTTTTCTTTGTTCCTCACTTTTATAGCAGTGAGGGACATTTGTATATTACTGTACATTTGCAGTAACAATTTCTGTTTCATATAGGAGATAAGGAAATTTCTATATCATTTGAACAGCTATGTCAGAATCAATACACTTCCATCAACTCAGTGCGTATAATAGATACAATCATTACTGCTCATTATGCAACTTAATGAAATTTTAATCCATGTAATCATTTTTTTTCCTCACTTGAGAAAGACAGCTACTGCTGTGACTTTTCAGAAAGGAATTAGAAAACAATTTACAACTGCTAAGCATTACAATGTGTAACATGCAACAGAACATGAAAAGCACTCAGTAATTGTGAAACTACATAGAGATATAAATGAAGAGCTATATATTGAAGATGCCTGCCTTAGATACTGTGGTTACCAAGGGAAATGAAAAGGGGAAGATTTACACACGGAAAGATTGTTCAAAAAGTCAACGAATAGGTAAGGTACATACACTTCATGCAGGGTGCTATGTTGTTATTCTGTTAAGATTTCCTTTTCTGTTCACTGTGGAATTCTGCTCACTACTGTGCATGATAACTCACTTGGACGTAACTTCTATTTAATTTGAATGGATGCATAAGAGCAAGTGTCAAAATGACAGGGGGAGGAAATTAAAAACTGAGTAAAAACAGTGCCTACTGTGTCAGAATCAGAGACACTACTTACAGAGAATTCACGTTTATTATTTTCCAATATTACTACTGTCATATAGAGATGCAGTCTTTGAAGAAAAAGATGCTCATTTTAAAACTTGCCTCCTGGCTCTTTGGTGAGGAGCACATGATCAAGGGAAGCACACCTTTGACTATGGAAACAGAAAAAATAAACTCAGAAACCTGCAAAGAAAAATACAGGCTTTTCCAATCAGTTTCTGAGCACTCTCAATCTAAATGTGGCGATTTATGCAAAAGCATAAAGATAATATTTTGAGTTCATAAAAAACAGGGAAGTAACATTTAAAATAACTGACCAGACAAGTAGAAGTTTCTAACACTGAATATGCAAGAATATTATATAAATCCATAGTAGCAGCTGTTAGGAACAGTTCAATAGCATTAGAAATAAGAACAACCTTTATAAAGGTCCATTCTGGTTTTTCAGATTAATTGACAGCCAGGTATTATTTTATGAATAAATATTTTATAATAAGCAGTTCAACCAGCTGACTCAAATGCCTTTCCAACTTACACTGCTGTTCATTGGTCTGTAAAGGATTTACCCAAAGGAGTCAAGATTTCCACTAAAAACTGTGGAACCTTAATAAACTATTTGGCTAAGCATATACTATTGCTAATTACAAACTTTAAAAATTAAAGCTGTATTTTGGTTCAGGATTTGTTCAGAATCTGGTTAGAAGTCTGTTCTTGGTTCATTTTAGCCATTCCTTACTGCTACTACATGTATTTCAATATATATCAGTACAGACACAAATGTTTCTTCATCAATCATTTGCTTTTATAAGCAAATGTCTGGCACCGCTCACTACAGAAACTTAAGCATTGTAAATCATTTGGATGAGACTTCCAAGATCACAGGATGACAGATCAACACCATGCTGACCTGCCGCCTGTCGCTTAACTGTTTTGTTATAAAACCACCATGCAGTCAGCTGCTACAAAGCAACAAACCACACAATTATTTCCAAGTCAGGGGATTTGTGTTTATTGTGTTTATTCAATTTACATAAAGGAGGGAAGTTCAGTTCATAGTTAGAGGGCAGTGCATAGCAACCTTCGCCACTAGCATACACAAGCCTCATGGGGCATCAAGGTCTAGGATTGAAAGCAGCTCAGCACTGCAGATTTGCAGCACATTTATGCACTCTTGAAGAGTTCAGTTATATTCATCTAGCTACATTTTTGAGATTTTCAATTCTAAGCTTTTTTTTCCTGTCCTCCTCCCTCAAATGGCCCTCTGCGGATGGTGTGCCTTCAGAAGCATCATCGTTGAGATGCTAAATCTGAATTTCAATTCAAACAGTAGATCAGAAGCTACACTTGTTCAATTTTAATAAAATATCATTCATTTCATGCAAAGCCATTACAGTAATATATTCTACATGAATGTATCACTGTTAGTTACTCCAAGAGATACAGTATGAAGTGACAATCTAGGTGTAAACATTCAGTTCCTACATTGTAAGAGGGTTTTTAGACTATGGTTATTTTTATTTTTAATATTTTATGAAAAGTTTTTCAAATAGATTCATTATTAGCATTCTGGAAGCAGAATTAAGCTAAGGCCAGTTTTAACCACTGTTTTTCACAAAGGCAGCAGTCTTTGAGTATGTTAGAATGTTCCCAGACTCTAAGCCATAATAATAAGCTTAAAATACTCACTAAATCTCCTCATTTTTAACAAAGTTTAAAGTTTCATTCTCAATTTTAAATTATTACTTTGGATCAGAGCTGTAATTTTTCAAAAATCAACCATCAGCCTTCTCTTCAACACTGAAAAGCTTTATTCAGCGCAGAACCCAAATGGGATGTAGAAATCAAAAGGTAACTTTACACCATTTGGTAATCCACTGGCCTCTGACAGCAAGGTCCTATTGCCTTCATTTGGTTAACAAACATTGTAGAAAGTTTCTACGTGTTGAATTCTAGATATTGAAGGGTATAAAAAACACAGAAAGAAATAAATCTACAGATAAGACTCAACAGCACTGAAAGACTTGGTGTTATCAACACAGAAGAACTGGGCCTCTAAATTTAATGCTCTTCAGATAAGTCCTTTCACGAGGGCAACAGAGCTTGTCTTCCTTTTCTTGTCTCCTCTGCTTCCTTTCTTCTCAGGGAAGTAAATAAGATTGGATAAGACAGAAAACCTACTATCTCTGCTGTCCTCTCTTCTACTTTGATTTTTTTAACTCTCCAGCCCGCAGATAAGAGATCTGCTCTCCAGAAGAAGAAAAGAACTGCTAGAGATTTAGGGTCACGTACTGAGTCCAGGTGCATTTTGTAGCACTTAACTCTCAGCTCTCTTAGATCTATTGAGAAGAATCACAAAAGTTAGGAAATCCTACGCAAGTATTCCTCATGGAGCACTTCTAACACAGAGACTTCTTGTGTGCAGTAACTCATGAATGATGCTTTCATCTTCACAAGGATAGAGCTAATAATACATTTGTCACCTACTTGTTTTTTTTTGTTTGTTTTCTTTAAAACAAAACCTGACAAGCTATTGAGTTGTGCTTTTAAATGAAGCAATTCTTAAACCTTTCTGTGGAACAACTGATTAACAATCTCAAGAGTCAAGGAAGCCTAAGTACTCAAGTTGCCTCCAGTAATAAAGAAGACATAGCCTTCTAAACAGCATTAAACATTAAGGAATGTAAGCTACTAATGAAACATACTAATACTTAAGCCACTGATATACGGAGACAAATGCAGTCTTACACACAAACATAAGCAGGCAGTGTCTTATGTGAGATTAAATCATACTTATTAGATATATGTTTAAGTGCCTACTTAGAAAGAGAGAGCATATAAGCACATTTATCTTTGTAATACAATCACACAGGTGGCTAAACAATGATATTCCCTACTACGTACCATACTACTTCATTATTACCAATCAATACCGTTTAAATACAAAGTCAAATAAAATTGAAAGCTCAAGGCAGAACTGAGAATTACAACACTTCTGTTTGGTTTAAAAGCAAAAATCTGCTTCTCATTGGCAACTTTTAGGTTTTTTTTCTTTTTTTTTTTTTAATGATAAAAAATGAATAGTATTGAGGTTGAACCTGAAAAATGCTCATCTCAAAAGAGAAATTTTTTTTAGAAAGGTTAAGCAACAAAATGCTTTGACATCGTGGTCAAAAATTAGTAACCCAAACACAAGATGCTTACTGTTATTTGTGATTCATTTTATCCTCTTTCTCAAATCACAGATTAATGATGATAATTAAGGATGATCATTAAGGATGATAAGCACAAGCCACTGTAAGAAACTGGGAATGCTGCTGGATCCTAGCTCACCTGGATCTATCAAAAGATCAGAGGCATTGCCACTGTTTTTCTATTGGCTTTTTTTTTTTTTCCCCTGCAGACAGCAGATAACCAATGTGCCAGGGTATCATTGAAATCACACTCCTCTATAACAATTAATGAGGTACCTAATGACATAATGAATCTTTTACTGATCTATTGCCACCTCAGAAGAATACAAGGCCACATAAATCCAATGCAGAAACAAGTGCTGAGTCTCACATAAGGACATGTGCTCTCTCAGGTGCTTCAAAATTGACATATCCGTTCATCCCCATATATCCCTTGCAAGGTGATCATTCAGATTAATCTCCTTTATCATCAGATTTTGCTCTCCAGTTTTCAAAAACACTTTTAATCTTCTCCAGTATTGTCACATGCAGTTTGAACTCACATGCCTTTGAAATTCTTCTATCAGATCAGAAACTGGGCAATTTGGATACCATAAAATCCAGCTGCCATTAATAAAAGACTTGAACTTAGACCACCCTGTGAAAGCAACACTGATGCATTGTGAATAAGCAGTATATTAATCAAAGATCTTTATCAGAGCCATTTCTTGAAATAACAGCTCAAGTAAAATTGTATACTGGTTGGGAAACTTTTGTATGGACAAAAAGGAAACAGTTTCTGAGATTCTCTTTGATCAAATAAGTCTATCATAAAAAGCTTATAAACTCCATAAAAAACTTATAAACTTGCCTCCCACCCCTCTATTTAAAAACTGTAAGGACAGAGCATATTTATTTATATAATCTAAATTGTTGAAAGCAAGCCTTTAAAGAACTACCAATAACAGTGCTAGTCAGTTCCAGACCTAAAGTGTTCATTTGGACCATATAATTAAATAAATTCTTGTATTTGCATTTTTCATTTTATTTTTTTCCCCAATGTATTTGACACCACCTTTGGGAAGTGAACAAAGACACACTGTCAAAAGCAGAAACCTGCACAAAATGTTACTGTTTGTTCCCCATGAATGCAGAGGTATACTTACGCAAAGAAAGAAATTCCATTGCTCTCTTGAGATTTCCTTTCCCTTTAGTTGAATTTAGTGCCAAGTTCACTTAGCTAAAATTTGGGTTGTGTCAGTATGCCAAATAAAAGTTTCTGTATGTCAGTTCTGTTACTCAGTCAAAAGTTAAATGCCAAACAAAAACATGGTCTTGTATTGCAACTTTAAAGTAATGTGAAGTAAAAAGTGATCATTCATAAATCATCCTGGACCCTTACTTTACACAATTCAAGTGTTGGCTTTGATTGAAAGTATTGGTTAAATATTTTGTCTATTATACAGCCTGATTTCTCTTCCAACTATGTAATTGGTCTCAAAGTTTTACACTGCTTCCCTTATATACACATCCACTCAACTGATAACTACATTAGGGCCTCTGAAGGGTCTTAAGTTCTTCTGAAAGCTTCAGATTCTTCTGAATAAGTCACAGACTAAAAACTAGTTTTTACAGGAAAAGCATCAATGTAAGTAAAGTATTTACTAGAATACTTGGATGCTCAAAAGAACTTAGGAAATAAAAGGACAGGGTGATAGATCTACAGGACTAGGGAATCAGCTTTATGTGTGGCAGTAAGACAGGACCAGAGAAAATCTTAAAGTAAAAGGAATATGGGTTGATTGAAACGAGACAGGAAAGGAGGAAGAGTGTCTCATTTGAAGTAGAAAATGAGACTGGTAACAAAAGTCCTATAGTTTTGGACGGATACACCTTCAATATCTGCTACTCTAAGGAATATAAAGCAGAATTTAATCACAGAATCACAGAATTGTAGGGGTTGGAAGGGACCTCTAGAGACCATCGAGACCAACCCCTCTGCCAAAGCAGGTTCCTTAAACCAGGTCGCACAGGTAGACATCCAGGCGAGACTTGAATATCTCCAGAGAAGGAGACTCCACAACCCCCCTGGGCAGCCTGTTCCAGTGCTCCGTCACCTCACTGTAAAGAAGTTCATGAGAATAAAACATTCTTGTAATGAACTCAACCAGATTTGTTCTTACTGCTTTTGAAGAACTGTCAAAAAAATTTCTACTTGACACAAATCTCTTTATTTCATATATATATATATAAACACACATATATTCCATATGAAATGTGTATGTAGACTTCAGAATTTCTCTATTAGATAAATAAAATGTTTGTGGATTTTCCATTTTCTATAAGAATTCTGATCTACTTTTTTCTTTTCCTATGAAAATAAAATGCAGAATTGATGGTTTACATTAAATGTAGAACTACTTCTAAAAATGACTTGGTTTTCATCATGTTTTTGAAAAAAACTAATTTTAAAGCAATAGCAAAGCCTGAAAAATGAACTATGCAGAACTAAGAGATGCAGGATGCAAGAACACAGTAATTGTGGTAAACCAAAGGGCCAGTATTTGTGATCAGACAGACTGGGTTTACATAGGCTGCTACTTATCCTAAGCAACTGCTTAAAGCCATAACATTGAGGGGAAAAAGAAAACCAATACAAACCACTTTTGCTCTTCAGATGTTTTCTTTGTTTGAATCACAAAGTAGAGTGAAAACAGAAAATAAATGACAAAACCAACTTTGGTGGTAAAGTTAAAAAGTTAAAAAGTAAAGTTAAAAAGTGAAGAAACACCGTAACCCAAAAAACATCATGAATGGAACAGTTTCAGAATTACATTAATGACTGACAAGTATGTTTGCCAACCTATGACATAGGTGCATACTACGAAGAAAAAATACAGTTGCGTCAATAACATGTACCTATTTTATCTACACAAAATTTAACCTGCAAGCAAGGAGTAATGAATGAATTGCTGGGAAGGTTATTTCTGAAATCTCACTTAACACAAAGAAATAAAAAATCCTCAATTTCACTCTCTAAGTACAGAACATCCAAATAGGTAAAGAATTTCAGGAAAGAATAATCACCAATTCTGCTTTAAAATACTAGACAATTTCATTATAACAAATTGAAAATGAACTACTTGATCAACAAAAATTACAAACTTACTTATCCCAGAGCATGCTATGGACTTAAAAGGTAGCATTTTCAGGTTTGCAAAAGCAGGGCAGTAATGCTTTCATAGAGGTCTTCACACTTCAACACATACTGTATGCAGAACTATCAACAAACAGAAACTGATTTTCTCTGAACACTAATGAGAAACTCAAGAATGCAAGTCGTAAGGACAGGAAAAAAGACAAATCCTTCAGAAAAATATGACTTACCAGACAGACAAGTTTAGTTGCGTCTCAGGTGCAAAGGAGTGAAGAGGAAGTAAAAACTTTCTGTATGTACAGATCTTGTTTATTTAGCCCTTTACAAAGGTTTCTCTCAAAAAATTAAACTCATATGCAAGAGTCTGCAAGAGAAAGAGAAAGAAAGAAGCTGAGCTGCTGGCTGTTTCTGTTCAAAGCACATTTGAGCTATTTTCAGCAGCAATGGGCTTGCCTACAATCAAAATGAAAATGCAATACAGAAGAAGCAGCATACCAACCCAAGCTAAAAAAATTAAGACATTCATGGCAAAAACCTTTGTTCATTGCCCAAATTTCATTTAAAGAAACAGAAAGCGTAGGGAACAAGCACTGTAGATGATAAAGAAAAATACTGTTAAAAGCAGAGTTGGAGCCTTGAAGACTATTACCTCAGGAAAAGAATCACTATGAATTTGTTTTAATGTTAAAATGTATATCTTGAGTTTAGTCAGTCCTAAAGTTATTTTGCCTTCTTTATACAAAGGTTCATCTGAGAAGAATGCACTTCTATTTGTATTTAAGCGTATTATATCTGGCTGGCATAAACATCTGAGGAAAAATTTTTCTAAGACTGAAGCCAGAATTTTGTTTCTAGTTTTCAGCTTAAATTTCCAGTTTCAGCACCAGTGCTATTTTGAAAGCTTAGTGACCTGAAGCTGCTGGCACTCCACAGGCCATTCAGTGACATAACAAAGATCTTCCTGTCCCCTTCTGCTGCACCCCAAACAACCAGCTGAAATTCTCATTGCGTAAAAATACTAAAAATTAATATAAAAGACAACAAAGTGAATATACAGAGAATATACAAGAGATCCACAAGGATCACTGAGTCCAACTCCTGGCTCCACACAGGACCACCCAAAATTCAAACGCTATGTCTGAGCATTGTCCAAACGCTTCCTGAACTCCAGCAGCTTGGGGCTGTGACCACTGTCCTAGGGAGCCTGCTCCACCGCCTGACCACCCTCTGATGAAGAACTGTTTCCTAACACCCAAATGACCCTCTCCTCAGCCTCCTCTTCTCTGGGCTGAAAAAGTCAAGGGACCTCAGATGCTGCTCATCATACATACACATCTTGTTCTCCAGACCCTTTACCGTTTTCATAGCTTTCCTTTGAAGACTCTAACAGTTTTATATCCTTCATACATTGTGGTGCCCCAAACCACACATAATGCTCAAGGCAAGCCTGCATAGTGCAGAGTGGAACAATCCCTTCCTTTGTTCTGCTGGCAATGCTGGGTTTGATGCACCCCAGGATACGGTTGGCCCTTTTGCCAGGGCACAGTGCTGACTCAGATTCAACTTGTCAATCAGAACCACAAGACCCCTTTCTGTGAGGGCCTCATTCCAGCCTGTCATCCCCCCAGTCTGTACATATATATGCAGAGATGCCTCATTACAAGTGCAGAGTTCAGCACTTGCTCTTGTTAAATTTTATGCAGCTGGTAGCTGCTCAGCCCCATAATTTGTCAATAATTCTCTGCAGACTGTCAAGGAAGACAACAGGTCCTCCCAGTTTCATGTGTCCACAAACTAACTTACTATACTTCTAACTTTTGCTTCCAAGTTATTGATGAAAACTCTAAAGAGAGCTGATCCCAAAATGGAACGCTGCATAACTCCATTTGTGTCTGGTCTCCAGTCACAAGTGATGTAACCCCATTTACTTTAATCATTTGAGCCCCCACATCAGCCAATCGTTCACCTACTGCATTAAATATTTGTCTAACTGCATGCTGAATATTTTGCCCAGAAGGATAAAGTGAGAAACAGTATTGAAAGCCTTATTGAAATATCTAAAGAAAGCATCAACTGATTTTCCTTTGTCAACTAGGTGAGTGACCTTGTCATAAAAGGAAATTGGATTTGTTAAACAGGACTATCCCTCACACACCTAAGCTTGCTGCAAGCAATGACTGCATTGTCCTTCAGGTGTTTCAGTAAATCCCTGAATTATCTCCATAATTTTACCAGGCACTGAAGTGAGTCGGACAGGTCTGTAATTACCAGTCTCTCCCTTCTTGCCCTTCTTGAAATCTGGGGCAATGTTTGCCAGCTTTCAGTCAACTGAGACCTCTCCTGACTCCCAAGACTGCCGAAAAGTAATAGAGAGAGACCTCACCTAGAGAGATGGCATCAGCCAGCTCTTCAAGTACCCTGAGATGAATTCCATTGTGCCACAGGGACTTACGCATTTAGGTGGACCAGTAAATCCCACACGAGTTTGGGGTTGGTTGGGAGTTTATCATTAACACAGTCACAGTTCTCCAGCTCAGGGCTCCAGGGGTCTTACAGCCTATCATTAGTGTTGAAGACAGAGGCTAAGAAAGCATTAAACATTTCTGTTCCACCTGCTAATCACTTTGAAGTTTCAGACAACATAGGTAAGCCAGTGGAAAACTACCATTTAACTTTTGGGAACTTTTTCTGTTATAGAAAGAATGTTCTCTATCTTTATCAGCAGATAAAACTGACATTGCTTCACCAGAATAACTCTTCATGTATGTCCACACTTTTAAATACTGTCACCAAAAATCTTGCAACTTTTCTTTGAACAAAATGAACAAGATCTGATGTTACTCTCCACTCAAAATCTAAAACAGTCTAATGTGGTAGAAATTTTAAATATTTCCATAAATACTGGACTTCCAATCATATTCTACTTAGCCAAGTAGCCTCCTTTGAAATCATTTTAGAAGACATGGATCACCTCAATGTTAAAATTTATTTCTGAAGAGTAACTATTTGAAAGTTAAACAGGATGCCAACCACAGGCTATTCAAACTACTTAAGTGATAAAACAATACTCATTGCTAAAAACAAGCAGAAATGAGCACATTTGTTCCCAAAGACTTGTATAAAATAAAAATAAAATAAAACAATAGTGAAAAAAGCTGTCAAGTGTGAAAATGAAGCATAAATTATTTTTTTATTAGCTCAGGAAAATTCCTTCCATTTGATCCCAGCCATTTTTAGTGCTGTTGTAGTTAAGAGCAGCTACAAGAACAGAAAAATGCAACCCATCTAATACTAAATACCAGCCTGACATATTAATCATTATTGTTGTTTTATTCCACATGGCTAGTTTAGGACTGTTATTTTACTACAAAACCAACTCACAGAAGTTAAAAAGCTCAGTTTATATTTAACTTGAGGTTGATGAATAAAGGGCTCCAGCAGCTGAAGTTTTAGACAGCATATGATTGCATAAGTTACAGCCAGCTTAAGAGTTGTAATGATCAGGTAGAAAACACAATACAGTTTAAGTTAACTACATGATTTATACATAACAAAACAGTAGAGCCAGATGCTACACAGCCTTACTGTCCTTGTTGCTTTAAACTGCTAGTTACAAGCAAGGCCAACAAATACAGGTATGGTGAATTCTATTACCATGCAAATACAAAAATAGAAGAATATTTTCAGATCATTAGAAATATCAATGCAGTACCAAATAAATGCAATACATGATGTCTTGCAGTGCAGTATTTCTTTTCTGAAGCATCTTCTCAGGACAGTGACTTACTGCTAGTACTTAACCCTTTTTAGTACCTTATTTCTTACACACTCTCTGCAACTTGTTTTGCTTAAATGGTTTGTTATTAGTGTTTATAGCACTTATTAAGCATGACAAAATAATACTGTCTAGTTCTCCAATAAATCTAATTACTTACAAGTTTGTTACTAAAACAAGCTTGTCACCATTACCAAGATTATCACCATAAACTTTTCAAAGGATGAAACAATCATATTTCCCATTTTATAGCTATCAGTAACATCAAATTTAACATTTATCAACACTTCTTTAGTGTCACACTGCCACAATTTAATTGATGGTTGGTATTAAACAATCAAAGATGAGCAAGAAGTGTTTAGCACACAGTGCTAATTTAGGCACTTGGTTCAGGTCCCTACAGACTCTGTGACTAGGCTCCACAAGTCAGAGTTCTGTTAAAATGGAAGATGAGAGATGGAAAATTGTTCAACACACTGATGGACAGAGTGTACTAGGTGATCTCAAGACATCCCTTCCAGCCCCTACAATTCTGCAAGTCTCCACTTCATAGATTCATACATAATAAATCTCGATTTTCACTTGGTTCATAGATCTAACAAACACAATTGACTCACTGAACTTCATGTGCACTTCATGTGCAATTGCTGATTCTTTTGTGGAGTCAACCTGTGTACGTACTACCTATGCAGGTGAATTTATATTCTATACAGCCACATGTAATGTCTTCATTTTTATATTACTTTATACATGTTTTTATCCTGATCATGTAATAGTTATGGAAGACATTCTAGTAATGCAATAATGTACACAAGTGAATTCATTGGATTTAACACTAGAGAACACAGGAAAACATACACGCATTCTGTATCACTTTTTAGAGAGTATATTCATTGATCTAGAGCTGATTTTCATCTCTGAAATGAGCATTTCCCAGATTACAGAAAAATTCTGTGAAGACACAGAATTGAAGCCTATCAACCACATGCTTTGACTTGAGCTAATCTTGAAAATGTCTTGGACACATATGATCTTGAAGGATCTTATAAATAAGAATGAATCTATTTTCAGTGTCTCAGATGTACTTTCAGTAGCCTTCACTATAGAGAAGCAATGGAGATTTGAATCTCTACGGCCATTCTCTTGGACAGGATGGTATATCTAATTACACATAGATGCCAAAAAAGCATTGCAAAAATGCATGGACAGACTAACTCAATCTGCTTGGTAGAGCTGCAGATCTTCAAATAAATGTACCATTATGCTATATGCCTATAAATCCAAAGAATGAAAATTGCTGGGAAGAGATTAGTATTCAGTGACATCAGTTTCATTCCTGAAGCAAGAACTGAAAATTCTTCAACATTAAATCACATACACAAACAATAAATCCCAAATTTCGGTTTCTATCACTTCTTCATTTGAGGTACAAAGAAAAATGTGAGTCACTTACTGAAAATAAAAATTGTGAGGGAAGATAATGTAGACATCCAAGTTACCTGATAACAACATTCTTCATAACCATAAAGAAAATAGGAGTTACTTCAATGAACTATCCATAGCGTTAGAATTCTTTGCAGCATGGCTACAAATGACAGAGCCATAGAAAAGATGCATATCTCTTCCAGAAAACACACTGAATCTGGTGTGTGAAGTAGCCATCAGATCACTAGTTTTGTATGAGAAGACATTTTATAAAGATTAAAAAGCTTAGTGTTTCTTAAGAACTTCACAACTTGAGCAAAGCATGTTCCAAGCAATTCAAGCTATTGAATTACTGAAGCAGTCTTTGTATCTGTGGTAGTAACAAACAGTAATAGTAGCTCTATTCAAGATACTTTAAGAAGTGGGAAACTATACACACCCCTCAAGGAGGATGAATTACAACCTATGAAATTGTCAGACAGCACATATAGATATTTTGTGGGTTCATAATCCTGATCCTGAAGTTTTGGTAATCTTTCACAAAACTTTCACAACTGAAGTTTATTGAAGTCCATACATGGGATTTTAGCTTTTTGTTTTTAAATTGCTCTGTTAAGTACACTAGTAGCCCATATACACAGTTCTCCAGTATCTCATTCTAAAATACCTCTCCACATCTAGGAAGAAGCACAGAATTTCATTTAATTTACAAAGTTCTTTTTCCCATCAGTTCCTTCAAAAAATTAATGAGACATGGCCCACATTGCTAATACATATGCACTAATAAAGTTACTAACACTTTCTCTTCAGATTTGATACACAAGTGTTTCATCCCCAAAACTTTGAAAAAGTTTGAAATACAGAAGGAAGAGCAAAGAAAGGAAACTTGGATTTTATTTATTTTGGCTTGTGTTCCTCAGAATGCACACAGGACCCTGTCAATATTTATCAGTCAGTCAGTAATCCAGCAAAGCATAGTATCCAAGAGAATTTCCATATTCATTTACTTATTTAACAGAAATGTTTTACTAATAGCTCATACATTTGAGAGACATGGATCAAGAAATGAAGCATGGACAACCACACTCTCACACTTGATTAACATTGTCTGAGGTTTGTGCGAAATGGCAGATGTTTCACAAAAGTTGTCTCAGCTGTTTTCTCTAGAATAGATCTATGATCTCTTTAAAAGATACCATCTGTCTTCAGCGACATTCAGTTCTCATTTTTATCTCTGCAATTTAAGTCCACTGTCCTCCCTTCCTCTTATGATTTTAATAAAGTACTGACTGACTGATGATTGAAAAGATGACATAAGACTAAAGCTCCTAGCTACATTTCTGTGAAAGGTGTTTTGTAATTAAGGAATTCTGCTATTATAGTAACATGAGTTTGTTACACATCTTAAATTTACTCTTCAGGAATCATTGCATATCTGAGAACTCTCACAAAACTACAAATTGTCACCTACCATGTTTCTGAAGATGCCAAAGGATTTTATGCAGACTCAGAATCTATGAATGTTTATAATAGTTGACAGTTCTTGGAGACATAAAACACTAATTCACTGAAACAAAAAGCAACTATACACACGGTGATGATGGTTTGACTTGCTGATCTTAGGGATCTTTTCCAAACTTAATGATTCTATACCTGTCAAGACTATAAATCTCTGGACGACTAACCTGTTTTTTGAAGAGAAGCTGGAAAGAGCCAGTATTACATCTTCCAGGTACCTTTGACAAAACCTGACCGAGTTTCATTTATGTCCCCACATTTAGTTTTTGGTATCTAACAACACCAAAAAACACAAACATTTTGTTTGAAATGGTTGCAATTTTTCAATGTTTAATATGGTACTTCAGAATCCTTTAAAAATTAAAATAGCTTTAACCACAAACCAATGTACTACAATATAAGGAGTCACAATCAAAATGAAATCACACTAATTTCAAACAAATTGTTAAAAGCATATTATCTAAAGATACAGCACCTCTTCTTGGTTATATGTTGTAATTCTTATGTCAGTTTCATACCATATTGCTGCTTTCCTAATGAGGTAACAAGTACTACTTTGACTGCAGCTACTGCTGTTAAATTAGACCTAAAGAATGACATGCCTGCTAAGAGCATTATTTCATTAGTAAAACTAACTTCCCCCGTTCCATGAGTAAACAGCTAAAAACATATGGGGAAATCAATATGAGAAGGCTTTTTTCAGGAAATAGAGAACAGAAGCCTATTGTTTATCTTGCTCTCGGTATACACTGCTAGTACATTGTTTCAAGAACCTTACACAAGGTCATTTGTCTTTCAGAATCATTTTCCACCAAAATATATTCGACTACTGTGTAAATTTATGGGGTCTTTTTGAGAGGAATTTGGTAGTATAAAGCCTAAAACTCATATATATGTATATACACATGAGCAAGGAGTTTACACCTGAAAAGCTCATTAAAACTTACAAACTCAGATGACTGGATTTGTTCTACCAAGTGCTCACATTAATTTTTTGAGCCCAAATTCGATGTTACAAAACAACAACAACAAATACTTTAGCTATATCAAATGCAAGAACCAGACTATTTAGCTTAAAGACAATTAATCTGGGAGAAAGCAACGTTCGAATGACAGTTTCTCCTCCAGTTATGCTGAAACATTAACACCCATGGACAACATGTTCCCCTCTCAATGTAGCAAAGCCACCACTATGAAGTCCTGCCTGCTCCTGTGCATGACTGTCTCTCTCTGTCTTAAGTTATCTGGTCCACAAAAAGCAGAAGAAACTCATGAAAGATAGGCAAGGTTCAATTCCCTCCTTTTCTTTCACAAAGCTTTATGATACAGAACATCACGAGGCCTAATGCCATTTTGTTCTTTCTTAAATAGCCAGATAAAAGCCAGGCCAGCTTTACACATCCACATTGTGAATTAAGTTTCTGTTTCAATTACCATGACTAAATCCACCAAGGAATTTAGGCTTCTCAATAATTAACACAATGGTGTTCAGAAAGCTTGCAAAGCTGTCAATTTTGTTAAGAAAAAGAGACCTACATTACAAATCGTAGAAGTTTTACCAACCAAGCAATTTTAATATTTTCTGCTACTCACACCATAGAGAGTAGAGGAAAGCAGACCTACTACAATTGAAGTTTTCACGGTCTGAATCCCAGGGGGAAGGGAATTATACTTGTCAAATCCATTCAACAAAAAACCTCACACTAGAAGTCAATCAAACAACAGGTTTGAAAAGCAGTGGTGAGAGACATCTTCCCTTAACTGCTCCTTTAGTCAGTTTATCCACTGTGCTACTACAATCCACTTAATTGCAAACACGAATGCATGTGTACAAAGACCTAAGGACATAAGCACTTGTGCAAAGCCTTAAAGGTTTCAGGCTACAGGTAGATCACACTTCAGTGTTTTAGAACACAAACTAATACTGGCAGAACCTCAATAATTTTTCTCACGTGGTGTTTTCAAGAGTCAGTGTTCAAAACAGTATCTGATTTTCAAGACCACAAGACCCAACATTTAGGTTTCTTCTGATTTAAACATATTGACATCATAAAAATGACCGAAGTCAGCCAAAGCTCACTGACATACAATTGCTTCTGATCCAACTCTCAGACTGCTGCTCACTTTTTACAGAGCTCTGGCAGTTACTGATTCCTAAAGCTGCAAAACTGACAGTTATTCCAGTAACCCAGGTGTGTGCCATCTCTAGACTGAGGCCACTTGGACCTACCCTTTCAGCAGCAGACAAAATTTGAGTCAATTCTCCTGTAATTCCTTACATCTTGAAAGGCTTAAAGAGGAATTTTTAGGTTATTTTGCCCATCTGCTTCACTACAGCAAAATTAACAGTATGCATATAATTCCAGACAGATGCAATTCAACTGTTTCAGAAGGCATCCAACAAGAAAGATACCTCAACTTCTATAGACTCTCCACTGCTTTGTTATCCATAGCATAATTTTTATTCTAGTTATAAGCGATGTTCTTTACTGTAATTTAAGCTTGAAATGTTGCTGTAATTTACATCTGAAATGATCTGCTGTTCAGGTGATATAGTAGAATTAAGTTCAAATTCCAAACGTGCTCATTAAGAAAAAGCAGGCCCAGCTCTACCCAGTGCAAGCATCTTAACATTTCATGGTATACTAGCTTCACAACAAATTTGAGAGTCTGAAAGGTAGCCATAGCTATCAGTGAGGTTTAACCAATACAAGATGATAAAGAGGACTTAAAGAAAATACAGCCAGACTGAGATTCAGTTCAAAATCTCTTACATTGTCAGGAATCATCTTATTCAAGAGCACAGCTGAATCCTGCTTTCTTTAAAGGTACCATGGCTCCCCAACCCATGACCACAAAGCTGGTTTTGTGGTCAGACTAAAGTTTTTCTGTTGATCTCTAATCACAATCAAGCTATGTGTGACCCTTAAACTTCTATTAAGTTAGAAATGGTCTGTACATCTTAGCTAGCAACACCACATCCTCAAGGCACTATGAAACGACAAACAATCCCAAAAACAGGCTTTAGCATACCAGATCATCAGTACCACATAAATGCAGACAGTAGCTTCCTTGTGTATTCCTTCCCACTCACGCATCAGAAGGTAAATGTAAGCATTCAACATGTAAGTAAACCTGTAATTGGTTACACCAATATCATCAATAGACATGTAGAGCAGTATGCTACTGCACAGCTGCACGCTCATGCTGTCTTGAAAGAACAAAGCCATAGCATTTTATTAACTGCATGCAGTGACAGGGATTGAAATTTTACTAGAAAACAACATCTCATGTCCTAGAGAACTTTCAACTGATTTTTTTTTTTTTTTTTTTTTTTTTAAATTTGAGTCCAAATACATTTCTGAAACAGATGCTTTCCACACAGTCCAAATAATTAGAGACTTGTAACCTACTTGGGAGATAAGGTTTGCAAATGTGTTAGAGAAGAGGAATGACATAACAGCAGAAATCTGCTTAATGATCCATTGGTGGGTTTTTTGGTGGTTTTTTTTTTTGGTGGTGAGTGCCTTGATTAATCTCCTCTTCTGTATGACGCATAATGATCAACAGGAAGTGCTTACACAGAAAATTGTTCAATTCCTATTCAAGTCTTCATCTGAAAATAATTATTTCTCTAGAAATGTGGCAGTTCCTCATACTGGCAACTTGGAGCGAAAGGAAGACTTTGCTTCTAGGAAGTTCTTCAGCTTCCAAAGATGAAGTTCTAGCAAAATGCCAACAATCCCCAGTAGATACTCTGCAACCAAATTAGCCCTTGCCCACCAGGCAGATGACTCAGGAAACCAGTGCTGAATTTCTGTTTGTTTTGCCTTCTTATTAACAGAAGCACATTAAGTACGCAGTCATTTATCATGTACTGCTTCGGCTCCTGCTAAATGACAGTAAGGGCACTTTCACAGTTTTTATTTCCTATTTATGTTCCCCACAGTACCTTTAATTGTTGAACACACTATTTATTCGAAACATTTGTTTGAGCTATATCCATGCTTCTCCTAGCTGGGCAAAGACAAGCTCATGTTTAATATGTAATGTAATGTAAGGTGATGCAAGATATGCTGCAATGCTGGTTGCTCAACCCTAATTTATCTGCGGGCCTCCACTCATTTTTCACTAACAGAGCTAGACCTCTGCATAAGCAGCAACTACAGCAATTACAAGACAGTACTTGAGGATGATACACAATTTTTTTGAAGCAATTTCCTAATTTTCCTCCCTCAGCACACTTTCATTACTGATCAGTAATGAATGCTAGTAATTAATAAAGAATTCAGAACTGCAACTACGTTTTTCACCACAGGTATTCTCCCTGCGTAGAAAAATTCTTCAACAATGTAGTTGCTGAATAGTCATAAATCTAAAGTAACACTTTCTTGCTATCTCAGATTTTGGTAGCCAGTACATGGGCTACATGTGCTTTTCAAGAGAAGCTGTGCACGCACCTTATGAAAACCAGTCCTTAAGAGATCTAAACCGGCAGAACAAAGGCCAGCACCAACAAGGAATACAGAGAAAAACTCTTGAGAACACTCTCAAACAGTAACAAATTGACAGTTAAAATTATATGTCTACACTTACTTTGCACATTTTGTTAAAAGAAGCAGTATCTCTGCATCATATAATAAACCTAAACCCATGGTAGCTGAAGGAAGAAAGCTTGAAGAGCAGAAATGAAAACATTGCTCACACTCAGGCAGATTTTAAGGTATGTGAGATCTGGAAATAATAGCATAATCTAAAGCAGTTATTATTACATAAAGTTGCACATTTCTTAGGTAATTTCCTCTTTGAACAAAAACAAAAACAAAAAAAAAAAACATACGGAAACATGGATTTCCCTTCCTAGAAACTGTTTACTTCCTGATAACTTTAACATCCTCTGTTTTTAAAAGTCATCCATTTATTAACTACAAAAACCTCAGATGATTTGTTTTTGTCTCAGGGTTTTTTGATTTTTCATTACCTTGGTTCTGGTCAAAACAAATTCCCAATTCTAGTCCTGGGATAATGATCAGACAAGATCGGAAAAGTTTGTACTTGAAACTGAAGGATGAAGTCAGTGACTTCTGCTATCCTGTTTCATAAATGACTTGAAAACTTTACACACAGAAGAATTTCAAAAAGTTGAAAGGTAAGTTTTCTCTAGTGAATTTACACCAGAGTAAACTTTTTTAGATTTCTGTCTTACCTCCTAAAAGAGAATGTAGAGATAATTATGTTAAATCGGCACTGTACACAAGAACATCACAAGTAAGGACATTTGAACATCTCACCAGAAGTAAACTTAACACAAATTTAGTATTCAAAACTCATTTAGCTCCTTATATTGCTTTGCCTTCTGCTATGGACCATCTGACATGCAGTTTAAGCTTATTTTTTTCCTCTGAGAATTAAACAAATTTCTCATAAGGAAAATATTAGGAAAGCATTTAGTTTATTTTTACAATAGTCAGATCAACTGAGCACCACAGCAGCATCCCTCACTTGGCTCCAAATTACCTGCTACCTGACCCCTATCCACGGAATTACATTATTCCATTGCTTGTGGAAGACAGCCAGTGACAATCTCATTTTGATAGTGATATACAAGTAAGTATCTATTTGAAATATCTAATACTTTGTTCTAAAGAGTGAGCAGCCAAGAGTTGACTATTTTTGCCCAAGTTTAAACACAACACAAAGTACTCGACTGCAGAAGGGGATTATTTTGTTTTCAAATCTGCAAAATAATTAAAATACTTGAGTACATACAGAGACTAAAATACAAGAAAAATCCATGGTATGTGCTGGCATACTGTCTGTAAGTCAGAAATTTGACTAGAATGCAAATAATGACGTTAGTTACTCAAGGAGCCAACTCATTTTTCCTCACACCTGCTTCCCTTCAATCTCAGGAACAATACAGTTGTTTTTGTTTGCTCCTTATCAGGAATGCTGTTGTTTAGGCCTCTGTCATAACACAATTTAACTACAGCATCCAGGCCTCTGGTTTTCAGTAATGCCATTTTATGATCGACGTAAAATTTGTCCCAAGAGACTACTCTGGCTTTTTGCTTTGAGGCTGTCACACTTGTCTACTCTGGAGCAGTAGATGTACATTGTCCACTAGCAGGCACACAGCTGCCTCCATGTCCTTCCACTACAGCAGTTTTACTTCCATCTCTTCCCTTCCTAGAGCTTTCTCAATTCTTTGTCTGTCTCCTCCTGCAACTTCCAAAGCTCTCATTGCAACTTTGTACAACTTCTGCACAGATTTTCCCACCTATTCTTTCATTCATTTGTAACAGATAGTATGATTCTAACACAAGAATACTTCTCAAGTTTATCTATAGAGCCACTATTTGCTTGTTCTTCAAATCCCTTCTGAATTTTTTGTTTCTGCTAAGCTTCCTTTAAGAAATCAGGAAACAACTGGTATTATAGTTGAGTGGTCAGAAACATTTGTTAATACATCTGTTTTTCAGTTTACTTTTGCAATCTTGTGTGTTCCATCTACTATGTTAAGCATCTATTACAAAGATAACTCAACTCCAATCCCTTCTTTACACAGTGATGAACTAACATTGACAGAAACAATTACTAAGATGTAGTTTCCTTTCAGATAACAACTGAGACAGCGGTCTTTTTATCCATTCATTAGGAAATAATTCATCTGCACTTTCTCCTCTGGTACAGTGAGTGCACGTCAGAATTTGAAGTGGAACATGTCTACATAGAGGCAGTGTAACAGATTTGCTGTTGTACAGCTCATAGTTTTTACTTAGTCCTACTGATGTGTTCATTTTTGCTTGAGGTTTTAGCTAAACAATGACTAATCTACACTTTAAATAGCATATATTTAAGATAATTACACCACTAAATATTACAGAAAGTAAACAAATTCACACCTAGATTAATTTCAGTCCACAAGATTTTTAACTTGCTTGTAAGAAAACAATTTCCCTGTGCTGGAAAGCATCCCCCTAATATTTTACTATAGTATGTAGGTGTAGACTTGTAAATAATTTTTCTAGAGTTTGTGAGAGTTCTGACAATAAACTGTGCCCTGAACCTGGCCTGTACCCAAGACCATAATCAGTGAATCAAATGCCACTGTCAAAATCGTGTAAAAGCATAAACCTACAAGTACACACATAACAAATTTAAAACTTATATGTCAAACCAAAGTCTTTGGCTTGGCCTTCATTCTACTGCCAAACCTATCAATACCTCACCTCTCTCTCCTACAATCACTTCCTTTGATTAACGTCTTTTACATTGTGGTTATTCAAAGTAACCCATCTGATTGCATTAGTCATATTGAAATTGTTATTTCTTTGGGATTCCTAAGAACTACAGATTTATCTAGAAGAACAACAATCAAATTTATGCTAATTGCACTATCTGGGAGAGTGTCACTGCTCAGAGTTCCCAGTTAATTAGAAGTAAAATTTAATAAATGTAGTGCTAGCAACTGCAACCTTCTGTCAGAAGCTGTTCATTAAAATATACGAGATGCATAACTGGCTAGAAGGAGCAGTGTGAATCACAGGATCAGTATATGACTTCAGTGATACGTACTGAGTATTTTTCAGTGGCACCCCTTTGGGATGCTACTGTACGCTTATCTCCAAAACCCTTACTATATCTTTAATAGGAAAGAAAGTACAGCGTTGATACATAAAAC
Source organism: Lagopus leucura (assembly GCF_019238085.1). Taxonomy (NCBI): domain Eukaryota; kingdom Metazoa; phylum Chordata; class Aves; order Galliformes; family Phasianidae; genus Lagopus; species Lagopus leucura. The sequence goes on from NW_024962264.1 coordinate 40,852,597, forward strand.
AAACAATAGCTGCTCAAGATTTGAAAGAGGGTAAAACACAAAATACAAAGTAATCAGTAGTGTGAGCTCTATGTTAGAAGGGAAGCATTAACTATACACCATATTTAGGTGAGTCTCTGTAGTTTAGGATTGCCTGAAAAGCTACAGTCTTTTTGAAATTCAAAAGTTGCATACATGTCTTGTGGTGCTTAAAAACAATATACTGAGCCAAAGATGGAGACTTCTAATCCAGCAACTCATCTGCTTCACTGGAGAGCACAAAGCAATCTGTGCTGAGGATTTACTGATCAGCTTTCCAATAACACAGTTTTTTTGGCATTCTCACCAATTAATAATCACCTCACATCAATTATTTAGTCCTCATTATTTATTACTTCAATTATAAAAGTTCTCATTATCTGCATAATAGAGAAAGTGAGGCTCTCAAGCAAAATAAAATTCACTGAGAAACAGGCATTTAGTACTTTACAAATCCCATTTTACACCTTTTTCAAAATTTGGTGCTAATACTATCTCAATTTCAGATTAGATTTATGCTGAGAAAAAAAGGAAATAATTCTGGCTTTATAGTTATTGTGTATCATTTTTAATATCAAGATATAATTAGCAAGAGCAGTGTTTAAACATACAGTTTAATTACATCTGCCCTACACTTAATTCACTTAGTGATATTCAAGTGGATTGCTACATTCCTTCTGTGGGCACCTCTAGTAATGAAAATACTGTTCATAGTCACAAACACAGACCTCTGCAGACCTCTGCAGTAATGTGTGAAATCTCGAGTTCATGCATTTTTCACGTCAGAATCGTTTGAGAGACCTGAATCATGGACAGGCTTCCTCTTCCCCTTTCCTAAAGCTAAACTTTGGTGAAACATGGCCTTTAGGAAGTCAACCCTACTGGATACCCTTGCTATAGTCAGAGCCAAAACAGTTTATGAAATCAGCTACCAAAAGTCATTAAGATTTTTACATATATTCACATTTTATTCCAATTAGGACACCAGAAGTAGTCTAGATATTTGCATGAACTGAAATTTGTTCTCTTATGGGTTTTGTGGCAGTCTTCCTTGGCTTTGTAATTAATCTCGATAGTTCGAGTAAAAATATAAATCTTACCACCCTGTTTTCATAACTACCTTTTCTGTATATGGGAAGCTGAAGTACTAATCTATCTTCCACAATTCACAATTCAGAAATCCCTATTTCTGTTCTTTTGTTGGTATTCCTTATATCTAAATCTAAAAGATGAGTCACCATATTTTATGAAAAACATCCATCAGATCTCTGTCATTAGGAACTTATTAATCTTCTACGGTCTTACATCAGGTATAAACACTTAGGACTAGATTACTAAAGCAAAATCTGTTGCATCCTCTGCACCACGTACATCATGTTTGAGTAATATCTGTACTTTTTTGCAAGGTGACACATTATGTTTTTTGTGACTTCACACACTTGTGTCTATCACACTTTCCCCATCAAGGAATACTTGGCTATACTTAACATTCAACATACTCTGTCTTAAGAAATCTTCTTATTCAGGTTAGAATTGATTCCTCAGACAAGATGGCAATATATTGAAAAGGACAAGCTATGGCTATCTTGCTCTTGATGTAGTTCCCCTCCTTTCCATCATTGGCTACATCATGTAATTTAAGCCTCTTAGGAGCATTAGAACTGCCTTTCAGGATTACTGTGGTTGAACCAGGAACTCACTTATTGTCTTCACTAAAGGAAAAGAGAATCATTAAGGAACTGTGTTGGTTGTTTTTTTTTTCACTGTTGTTCTTGTTTTTAAACTCTGAAAGGATCCTTCCAGCTATTTTAACCTTCAGTCATAACTATCAACCTCCTCTTAGCAGAACTGTTGATGTTACAAACAAACACAATCTTGAGACATCAACGCCTCTTAATGCTCTTGTAAGCCTGCAAAACATTGCTTTTTCAGCTATGAAAACTGCCATTATTGATTCCCTTGGGTTTCCTTCAAGTATCTTTCACTTTTCTTCTGAGTCCTGAGGTAGCAAGAGTAAAACTCACTATTTGAGGGCAAATGTAGCTGGTCAGCAACTGTGGCTAAACTTACGTATCAAACATTTCAGTTGTACATTCCTTCAATACTTGTGCATATAATGCTAGACAAATACTCTACAAATAAGTAAAGCTTTTGTTATTCCACATTTCAACATTATTCAACTTATCTGTTGAAAAGGTAAATAAAAAAACTTATTGTATAACTTGATTGCTGTAAGGACTGGGAGGAAAAAGCATTGCTTTTCTTGCTAGCTTCTTCTCTCTCCCCCACCTTCACCACTATTTGTTGAGGCTTGGGATCCTCAGCATCAACTGTTAAAATAACATATTATGTTATTTAGGTTACTTAAGAACACAGAAGCACATCTGTCCTCTTCAACCCCTTAATGGTGGCTGCCGAGATTTTTAAGGATGGATGAATCAGAACACTATCATTGTTCAGCAGAGGACATAAAGTAAGTCTATTTAGGGACAGAAGCTAGGAGAAAAGGCTCAGTCTTTGGAATTTCCTGCTTTACAGCAGCATTAGCTATGCTGTTACAGAACAATAGATTTGAACTGAAAAATACATTTAATGCATCAGAAAAACAAAGCAGGAATAGATCTAAAATGCTGTCATTCAGCATGCCTTTGCTCAGACGCATGCTGCCCTTTAAGTTTATACTTCTGTCCACTATCACACCATAATCCTTCATATCCATGAGGTTTGCCATTACATCACTGCCTATGAAAGTCTTGTTACCTTTTTGTTTTAGGCTGGGCTCAAGATAGTTAAGGCATTTCACAGTAATAGAAATATCAGCATCTCACTGAGCTTTTTTTTTTTTTTTTTTTTTTTTTTTTATGGGAGTATACTTTTGGTAATATGCTTGTGTGTAAAGAAGCCACACTATCTGAAGAAAAATGAACAAAGTCTGAGTACCTATAGTACTTAGGTACCATGGGTACCTAACATTTCCTTAACAGAATGCTCTACACTACATCCAACAGAATATAAAGAAAATACATTCTGTCAGTGAGTAACAACAATGCAATACTGTAAATAGTGATACAGAAAAGGATCAGTATCAGTGTGATACATCAAACTACATATTTGTAAAATTCAAATTTACAAACCTCCAAGAATTGTCCGCATTACTCAAACAGCCTCACTGGAGCAAAACTTTTGTTACAAGGTCACATCTGATGTAATTTACTTGCTCCAGAAGAACCCTATCATTGGCATATCATACACAATACCTGATCCTTCCAATACGGAAGCAGCATTCGGCTGTTCCACAGTGCAACCTTATACACTGCACTCTAATTTGATATCTGAGAGCGGTCTCTAGGCATGTGACATCCGTACTGTTCCTCACGTTGATCATATATGTAAGTCTATGGCATTTCAGGGACTAGCCCATAGGTGGAGGGCAGATTACATTCCCACATTAGCACTCTTAGAAGGTTATTGTGCTCCACAGAACACGTGGTTGGTCGATGCTTATCAATGTTTGTTCAAATCTAGTGATTTTAAACAAACATACCAAACTGTTACAGCACTTGGCTTCTTTAATCCATCTCTTCATTTTTATTGTTATTTGCACCTGCTGCTGTAATATTATGTTTCAGGATTGATCTCCCTGCTTTTGCTTTGCTGGTAACCTGTTTATGATCACAACACATAGGCCCAGAGTCACCTTCAAGAGTCAGCTCTCTCAAAAATGTTTGAAGTGACTCATGTTAAAGCATGACAGCTGGTGTTATTTACCTCACTGCAGACCAAAACAGTCTGACTTTGCATAACCTACAGATTTTCAAATCAAGTACAATAATTTCTTGGACTGAAACCATGGTTCTCCTGAAATGAAAAAAAACCTATGCTTTAACTGAAACTTGATGTCAACCTTTCCACTGCTGAAATATCCAATTTGTCTCGTCTCATTCTCAAGATCTTCTTACTAGCCTTTAAAAATGTAGTTGATCGTGAGCTGAAAAACGTTTATCCTCTTCTACACCCATTTGATTTCAACATTTGTGACAAGACCTTCATACCTTATATCACGTACCATTAGTCCATATTGGGTACACACTTTACTTTACTCACTGCTTTTTCCCCTCTAACTCATTAACATTCTTCCTTCTAACCATATTCCATTGCAGCACCTTCATGGCCATTACTGACAGTCACTGATTTGATTTACAAATACCTCAGAGGGGATCAGATGTTGCCAAAGAGACAGTAAGGCAACAGAGGGAAGCTGGGAACTGATATGAGAAAGAAGACAAAGGGAGAACGACAGAATAGAAAGAATGCAGAATATTGTTCTCAATAATAATAGAGACTAATAAGATGCATCTACCAGCACCTAACTGGCCGTACACTGATTTGTCACAGCTAGTCCTCATATGCTTTCTTAGACCACAAATTTTTCACAGTAAGATATATCCAGCTTGAGCTGTAAGGTCCTTGACTTTTTGCATACTACTATGCCTATACTTCTTACTGTAATAATAGAAGCTCTCTATCTCTTTGTTAGAGGCTGACAAACACCTCCTAAAGGAAATGCTAGATCAGCTTATCATTTTCAACATAATTAAAGACTCAATCATGAATATTCATGTAGGATCACGCTGTAAATATTCATTCCACTTATCAGAACACAGAAAAAAGTGGATCTCTAAACAATTTACTATATGACCTCTACACATAAGAAGTTGGGGTGTACATTCATCTGTTAGTGAAATCCTGAAACAGTTTGAGAAAGATGGAGCTTTTCTAAGAGGGAAAATACATGGTTGCAATCTGTTTATAAACTGCTATTTCTAAATGCAATGTTCCATTTGCGGAATAGTTGCTGACCACGCTTATCCAAATACCTTTGCAGTACATATGCACAGAAATAACACATTGGAATTTGACTCCTAATTACAGAAACTGGTTACTAATTTAACTATAAAGATCCCAGACCTCAAATTCCTGATCTCATGCCTTCTCAACTGTTCAAATAAATGGTTCATCTCAATGAAACTGAAAGCCATGTAATTAAGAGTTAATACCAATTATTTCTTTTCTCTAGTTACAAAGCAAATCATATCATTCAGTTGCCAGAATAATCAAATGCATTTCAGTATTAGGTAATTAAGAATTACATTAGCAAGAATACATTTAGTAGTTCATGAAATGATACTTTTACTATAAAAGTTTGTATTGAGGAACTGTAGTTTTATTGACCTCTGTAAAACAGACGTGATATCTATTCAGAGCAATTCCTTTTGCACTGAAAACCTACAGTACGAACACACAGCCCCAATCAGATGACTTACTGTGTTTCAATGACTGCCTCACATTTGCATTCATGGTTTTATTTATTTTTTGTTAAGCAGAAAGCCTGCCACTGGGATCGTTCAATAAAAGTTTAACCGCCCTGTGCTGTTAATTGTGCTTGTGCTCCATGTGGAGTGCTGGTTTCCTTCCTTGTACCAAGCACTGAGCGGAGGGACACAATGGGCGTGTTGTGCTCCATGCAGCACGGTATGTGCCATATCTGAACGGGAGGTGTGAGCTGGCTGTGTCACTGCTGCTCTTACCAGTGCCAGTACCAGAAAGCAATCAACCACAGCACTGGGGCATGCAGTCCATGGAAGCCTAGTGAAAAAGCTGCTCCTTATTATGACCTACATATTGCACAGCAGCAGTCAGACAATTTAAAGCTAGTTACGCTGAGGCTGAGCACAACGCATTAATTCCAATCACAAAGAATTCAGTGACTTGAGGTTTTCAAATACGTTTGCAAGTTTGATAATGTATCATATCCCATGCTATCCTGACAGCACAAAGCACAATGGAAAATGAAAACCCTTTATAGTAGGAAATGCAAGCATATGATTACATCTGCTACTGCATGCAATCTTTTGACTCTACAGCTGTGTTAGAACACAACACTAAAACAAGATGCAGTCAGACCGATGCACTCAGCCATCACTCCACACAAGTCTGTGACCAAACCATCCCTTAAACAAAGGTACCTGGCGAAGCTTATTTCTCGCGAACGGTTTTGCTCGGAACACAGTTTCACAAGGCAGAACCAGTCCCCGCAGAGCCGTACGTCTCCCCGGAGCCGGGATGCTCGGCAGCCTCCCTTTGTGCGGAGCGCGGCGGCACACCCTCGGCGCGCAGCCCGCGGGGTCGGCAGGCCGGGCGGGGTCGGGCCGGCACCTGCCCGCTGCTAACTGCGGGGCCGCCAGCCCCGGCTCAGCCCTCTCGGCGGGCACCGAGATAACGCCGTGGGGCTGCCTCGCCTTTACGAGACGAAAACCCGCTCGGCTGCCTGACAGCAGATATGCGGCGTTATCGCTCCGCATTCCGCCTCCGATCAGCCGACGGCAGCGGCAGTCACCGGCTTGTCAAAATGGCAGCTCCGACGCGCTAACCCGCTGTCATTACTCACTCGCGCGCCCGTTTCTTCTGAGTCCTCAGAGGAGACGCGTGTTTATTGCTCAGCAGAACCCGGCACGCCGTGTCACATTGTTTTCCACCAGCAAAATGGCTGGTCCGTTCAGCACCGCCGCCGCCGGCCCGCGGTGCTGCCCCGGCTTGCGGGAGCCATGGCAACAGCCCGCCGCCGGCCCGCCCAGCACGCACCGCCCGGCCCGCCCCCGGCCCAGCTCTGTGAGGGGCCGCGAGGGATCCGGGCCAGGGCGGTGCCTGCTGCGTTGTGTGAGCGTGTGCCGGCCAGCGCTCGCTGGATGCGCTGAATTTGGGCACGGGAGCTGTTTAATAGGGCGAAGCATCTGCGGTAAATCCCGATTTAGGAAAGGGAAAAGAAGCATTACACAAAGCAGCAACACAAAGGTGATGAAGCCCCACTCGTTTACCACAGAAGCTATCACAGTTACCCTTTGTTAGCCTTAATGGATTAAAGGTTGCTGCTTATTAGGCAAATTTCAGAAGACTGCACACCGTAATCACTTCATGAAACAGTTTTACCCTACTTAGAGTAACACATCTCAGTGCAGGGAGGAAAGAGGAGAGGAGGCAACTGCTGGTAAAAGTTTAACCTATGGGGTTGTGCCACCCCACACAAATAAGAGCTGGTAAAGTACACACACTTCTTCAACTCAGTATTATGAAAAACATTTTAAAACATTGTAAGTATTTAAGCATGCAGTATTTGAAACACAAAAACTGAGTATTGACTGAGAATGGTTCTGGTGCTTCAGGCTGCCTGAAGAGGTTGTGGATGCCCTGTCCTTGGAGGTGTTCAAGGTCAGGTTGGATGGGGCCCTGGGCAGCCTGGTTTAGCATTAAACGTGGAGGTTGGTGGCCCTGCATGTGGCAGGGGGGTTGGAGATTCATGATCCTTGAGGTCCCTTCCAACCCTGGCCATTCTGTGATTCCAGTCCCTTCCTACCCATTAATAGGAACTTGCGTAGTTTGTGCAAACTGTGGCCATTCCTTGTTCAGTCTCGCATACTGTAGAGCTACCAGCCCCAAACACAATGTGCAGACTGAGCTGTGCTGCTTCTCCATCCACCCAATCCCTATTTCTGATACCACGCACTCATGTTTCAGTATAATCACAAGCAGAGATCTTAGATCTACACATTTCTTTCCACGGTATCTTTACCCTGGTACTGTCATTTTAGTTCCTCTTGAAGTCATTATTACTTATTAGTATTAATAAATGAGAAGAAGAAGAGGAAAATTGTCTGTGGGATGCATACTTTGTTCCATGGTTACAGTCCAACAATACCTTCTGATCAGAAGTCTGCTGATTTGGCAACCTGATTCTGAAGCTTTTGGCTGGGAAACATTAAACTACTGAAGTAATTATTTACACACAAACTAAGTGTTATAACAGAACCACTCTGCAAGAATAGCATTTCACCATGTTCAGTCAACTTTTTTGTTAATAAGCAACATGAAGACAGTAGATCCAGTCTCTTGCTTCTCAGTGCACTGACACAATCACTGACTCTACAAAAACATTCTTGAGTAAGTGGAAATAAGTAAACTCTAAAGTGCTCTAGACTCTAAAGTGCTAACGTGCTGTGATGATCATTATAGCACTCTCTATAGGCAGGCTGAAATCTCAATTGATGAAAAAATAGAGGTAGCGAGTTTTAAAACAATAAGCTAGAGCTTGAAAAGTTTCATGATGCTTGTCCATGTCTATTTATACAGCATGAACATATAGTGTAAGTTCTGTATTATAGAAAAAAGGGCTCTTGAAGTTACTTTAAAAGAACTATTGAAGACAACAATGCAGTAATTCAATCTTCAGGGCTCAAGCTCGATGTTTTTAATACAGACATATTTCCAGTTAAAAGCAATGGAGCTTTTGTCTGTGGTACACATGCAGGACCCTTCAGTACCTTTCCTTCTCTTTGCTAACATAGACCATTAGGGAGAAGTTAGAAGAGACTTAATTGAAGAGCAGATTATGGCTCCAGGCCAGCAAATCTAAGAGAACCTAACCTGCTTGGGACTACTGAGAGGCTCCACAGATGCCTGAGAAAGTTTTGTTGCATCTTCTGCACATCCAGTCCATTTTTTTTCCTCCTGATAAAATCCACTTATATCATGGCACTAAGGGTGGAATGAGACACACAGTACTGCTGTCAATCTGGATAAACTGGACAAGTCCCACTGCTCAGGTGCAGTGATGCATCTGGGAAAAGTACAAGAAGTTGATTGAAATTGTGGCTGCCTGTCTATTGCCATCACATAAAAATTCTAGTTCAATTATATAGTGGTATTGCCCCCTGCAATAAGTATTTAAACACTTAAAAGGTAACCATTTGCTTGCTGTGGTCTAAACATGACTGGAAATAGAACATCAGCTAGTATCTTAGCACAGTCTCACTCAAATTGGGAATTTAATTGGAGTTTTCTGATCTTTCTTGTAGTACCTAGAGGATGGATGCCTTCTTCAAAAAAATATCTGAAAAAGCTCACTAGTCCTCCACTAGCCCATGGTCAACAGCCTTCATTTTGAGACAAAAATAATAAGCATTATTCTTAGCGTTATCTATAGATACTGTATCAGTATATCACTCACCACTGTGGTTTAGCCCTTCCTGCCATTTTTCTTCATAAGGTAGTTTCTGGATGTCTCCAGTAAGCTTCACAGAATAGAAAATTATACCTTCAATGAAACAACAACACAATCTTATGACCTTCCACCAATTCTGCTTGCTTACATTTCATTAAAATTCTGTTATGAAAAATAAGTTTAACTTCAGCAATTTTGCTACATTCCAAAATAGTTTTAAAAGCATGATCTATAACAAATAAGGGGCATTGACATCCACTGACAGGAAATAGCAAAAGAACAGAAGAACTAGCAAAAAACAGGTTATATTAAAGCTAGCATTTTATTTTCTGCTTTGCTGTAATTGTTCCTAGATATTTTCCTATTAGTGAAATATATCTGCTATTCAGTCCTGAATATCATTTGAAATTACAGATCTTTCAGAAACTCTTTCCAGTTGTGTAAGAAGTCAATATTATATTTAAATTGAAAGTTCTTTCATAAAGGCAAAATTGGACTGCTCTCACCATGATAGAAAAAGTTATGATTTATTAATAAAAAAATGAACTCCTCAATTGATTGTTTTATTTTGTTATTTTAATTGGTCAATTTTACTTAAACACAAAATATAAGCAAGCTGAGACATAAACTAATAAACATAATTTGTCCAAGGATGCAGGTGACCACAGGCCTGGAAAAAACATGATGTCCAGTTCCTTGGTCATCAGTATCAATAACCACTTGAGGCACAGTCTTCTGAAGAGCATACAGGAGTTCAGACATGTCAGGCAGTAATTGTACCAAAGGTGAAGCTTTTACATCCTCTATCTAGCTGAACACAGAGTTCAGCCCCAGCTGTTGGCTTTGTAATTTCAAGTTCTCGCAAATAATGATCAACTTTTGTACTGTTTGTTCAATGGGATATTTGGCAAAGATATTGTAGAATTCTAGGTAAGTCGTACACAGTAATGAGTCGATATGAGTTGAAAATGTGAGACATTCAAATAGAAGTATTAAAATGTATTTCAGAAATGCTTTCTAGAGAGTTTTGGGAAAGTTTTACCACAAGTATATCCTTATTACATAGTTGTCCTTTGAGACATGTTACTTACAGGAAGTAGTATAGGCATATAATAGGATAGAAGAGATCAGAAAAGTAACTCTGATTTTCCTAAGAATCAAATATTTAAAAGTATTAAAGGAAACCCTGAAGCCCTTTTGCAATTAAAGATGAAAGTGCTTTAGCCTAATAAGATTAGATCCCTGCAGTATTGTTACATCTTACTGCAGTGCTAGATTTTATTGAAATCCTCAAGCAATTTCCACACTATTTTCTCTCCCATTATCAATATTTTACTTTTTGATATAATTTCACTCAAAGGTAGCACTTAAGCTATGACTACCTATTCTCAAATATAGAATCTGACTAAATTATAATAAACACTTTTTTTTTTTAAAGTCTTTGCAGATATAGCTTTCAGTTACTTAAAATACAGCTAAAACTAAAGATGAAATCAACTGAAAAAGAGGTTCATTCCTTTCGTATTTGTTTGGTTATCAACTACTGTGATTAACATATCACTCATAACAATACCTAATTTCTCATCACTTTAAATGACTTCAACATAGTTATTCCAACAAAACATCTCACATTTTACACTAATTTGTGTAGATATCAGTTCACAAGAACCACAATATGAAGGAATATTCTGTTTCCAGTTCTTTAGGACAACATTTCAGAGAAAACAAGCGTGAATCCGAGTTCATGAAGAACCATGCTCTCCCAAAAATTAGTAGTTCATCTCTAGTTTTAACAGAAAAAAAGTTTGAACAACTTCCATGTGAACAAACGTTGTAAAGTTTATCCTCCCATTTCTTGAAATACTGCAGATACATCAACTGTAATCTAAAGTGAAACAAAAAATGAGAAGCAGCCACTGAAATACACTGTACTTTTAGAATATACTGAGTACATTGCCAAGACAGTTAATAGTTTATAGTTTTAGACAGTTTATAGTGAATAGTCCAACCAATTTATAGTTAAAAGTCTTCCAGTCCTGACTGTGCCGTGTACAGTTATTATTAAATTATTAAGTATTATTAAATACTTATGTTAATTTGTAGACTTAAACAGGAATTCAGATAAAGTCAAATTCCAAATAACATTTCACACCATCTAGTTTCCAGCACTACACAAAGTGAATTTTGCTCTCCATGCCAAACTACAGATACCTACAAGACTAAGTGACCTCCTCTCTAATTCTGAACAGTAATGCTATCAAAACCAAAACTGGGCCAATCTCACACTAAAGTGCTGAAATTTTAAGTGATTATAACAGAAATTGTACATGAGCATTTCTCATATACTGCTATAAGTTACTTGATATTTTTCACTCAGTCTCCAAGACTTTTCTCTTTCCTCCCCATTTATAATAAATGAATCCAAAACACTTACCATTTCCATTTTTATATCATCTATGACCTAAAAGCCTTATTCTGAGCTCTTACATACAGACCTTCCAAACAACAGCTTCCCCCTCTCCCTAGCAGTTCTTACTTTTCTTTAAGCTGTTGCTGAAGATTTGCAGCTACTTCTTGGGAGAACGGTTCTCTAGCTTCTGCTAGAATGGTTCAGGCACACAAACCCACATTTGGCAGTTCATTACTGTCTTTCCTCTGTCCCTTCGCTATCATTTTTTTTGCACCTTATTATCACTACATTTATAGAATACTCTTTCATACTCTACTAATTAGAGCATGCATTCCTTTTCTATTTGAGAAAGGACACAGTAACCTTTAATCAAGTAATGAGCATCAACTGTGAGAAAAAAAATGCATAGGAATGAAAGTTTACTGGTGAAAAAGCATAGTGGGATAATGGATTTTCAGGTGTTGCCCACACTTACTGGCAAAAATACTTTGCAAAAGATTTCCAGCATGTGTGGAGATCCTCACTAGTCTCACTTCTGGCTTATATAAAACAAAAGCCATCCCCAAAAATAAGAATCAATTCAAATATTTATCTCTTTACTGCACAACTTAGAATGTACAGAGGCAGCAGAATCATGTCTAACTTTTCTATATAGACATTATATTATATATTACTTTATCATATAGACATATGTGAGATCAAATTGTCACTTTCTACTCATTTTTCCCTTGTAGCCTCAACATAGATGTTTTCATATTTTTCTATTCCATGCACTACTGTCCAGAATACTGATCTATTTCTTAATATATACCTCTACCCAACCTAATTTTAAAAAATTTGACATAGGAAAATAAGGGAAAAAATTAGGAAAGTCAGTCCCAACTGATCTTTCTTGCTTCTGCTTCCTCAGTCCTGGGCCCCATACTTTCTACATTTCATGATGTTCAGGACCAGATGATAACCAGCTGACTAAAAATAAAGAACACTTTCCAAGGCTCTTAACTAAAGAACAAAAAAAAAAAAAGTTCTTGTCTGATTAGATTGGTTTATTAAGTGATAGAAAACTTGTTGGGCTAGTTCTCCCCACCTCTCACACTCCTTAGTGCTAACTGAAGTACATTTTAAAGTTTGTCCTTACTTACAGATTAGGATTCATACACCTTACGTACAGGACTTTAATCTCCCACACAGTGCTCCTAGAAAAATAGCTATTTGAATCCTAAGCTTAAAAGAATCTTAAAGAAATGCCATCAGCTATGGCACTTCAGATGACGGAAGCATAGAAAAGCATCAGTAGCAAATAGGTACAAAGCTAGAAAATAGACTATTTTCTGAAGTTCTTTGAAAGCCAGGAAGTTTAAAACAAGCTCATTTTAAAGTGGGCTTGTTTTATCAATTCTGAGAACTTTGCAGCCTCTCAGTATGCCGGATGAGGTCACAAATGAATTCCAAAACACCTCTGACAAAGTATAAATACCATAGCAGAGAATGTCTATGTCACATTAACATGTCTGTCTGGCATAGCTACAATAGCAAACTTGATAAGGTACCTATCAGCTTATCCACAGCATTCTTTTTGTGAAGAGGTCATTTCTTCTTTTGTTCTACAAAGTGAAGCAGTGCCAAAACATTCCAGAACTGATTAAACAAATAATAGCACCATCTACCTCTGCTAAGAAATTAACAGTCTGTACTTTTTTGCTAGCTTAATTATTTTCCTTAGAATAACACATCAGGAACTTCTGCACATCACTTGCATAACATGGCTTTTGTCCTAGAAGTGAATCTACTTATTGCGACTTCCAGATTCCAGTTTCCTACTAGCTGTAGCTATGATTAAGCTTCTCAAAATATACTTAACATTCATTTTCTACTTTTTCTTCAATAATTTTCAACTTCGTTTCAATTTTTGGTCTTGAAGAGTGCTGCATACAAAGCAGTAGGTATCAAATAACGACAAAGGATTATTTAAAATCTGCTGTCAGTTTACCAAGCACCTCACATTTAAGGAAATCATTTGTTATAGAATCTTGGAACTAGACTTGGTACTAAGAGGGAAGCTTGAAACATTACAAGAGAAACAATTCCACAGCAACATTAATCTTCACCTGTATTAGCCTGCAGTGTGGCCCTACATCAAATAGGGCTAACAGCATCCTGGGCTGTGTTAAGATGAATATTTCCAAGAGGTCGAGGCAAGTTATCCTTCATCTACATTCAGAGATGGGGAGGCCACACCTGGGGTGCTGTACCAGTTCTAATCTCTCTAGTACAGACAGCAGCAATTCTGCAAAAAAAATAACTTCTTAAGTTTTGGTTTTTAATTAAAGATCATGATTCGTTGTTCTGTGACAGAAACCCACAAAACTTTGATTTTTCCACAGAGGATTCAACTTAGATAAGCAGAAACCTGAAAGACAGCATCAGAAACTACAATGTAGAAGTGTTTGAATATTGAATTATCCTAGCATTGAGTTTTTAAGGAGGCAGCAGTGATGAGTTTGCTTAGCACTGCTTTCTGAAGGAAGCTGCAAATGAAGTGTAGTGTGGGAGGGTAAGAACTACTGTATTCATACACAAGAGGAAAGAAAAGACATCTCAAGTGTATTCATGATTTAGAAGCTCCTATCACAGATGTTGTTTCCATAGCAACGAAAACACTTCAAAGCTAGGCAAGGATTTTAAAGGACAGCACCACATACATTAAATATTAAAAGCAGATACTGTCTATCAAATGATTATTTGAGAATTGGACCAATGAACTGGCACAGTTCATTAGAGTTACCATTTGTTAAGAAGGTAAAAATCCACTGAGTGATCCACTAAAAATAGGATGGAAATAGTGAAAGAATCACAAGAAAACACCCTGGTACACAACATCCTGTTTTACAGCTCTTCTGCAGGCTAAATCTAAGATGAACAGCGCACTACCAGTTGATGCAGTTCTGCTTAGCACACTCACTACCAAAGGTGGCGTTCAACATAATCTCTCTCCTTGGATAGACTACATGGCATATGTGACCTCAGGAAAAGACAGGATAGAGAAGGCAAGAAGCAGTATGCATGGAACTAAGATCACAATGATCCAAGTAATTTGTAATATCTATCTTTTTATCACTTCCTTGTTTATGTAGCTGAAAGATTCAGTATAAGCCAGCCTTTTCTAGATAAAGCAACAAAACACAACAAACAAAATAACACATTACCAAAAAAATCCACTTGTACTATTAATAATGCTTAGCACTAGGCAAATGCTACAGAGAAAATGTACATTCAATTTTGCTGGATCAAGACCTTTATCAGTTTTTTCAACAGCAGATTGTTGTTGCTGCTGAACTGTTGACTGGCATATAATAATTAATTGAATACCTTCAGCTGAAAACCCCCATGTGGATAATTCACCTATTTATTATCATTTTTGAGAAATGAAACATCATAAGCATGTAATCTATTTTCCAAACTCAATAAATGCCTTCTACAACAAAGGTACAAATATGTTATGAACTATGTATTTTCTACACTGCACCACTACATCTGATGCACTATCCAACTTCAGAAATTAACAACGTAAAAATACCTTCGAAAGCAAAGTTACACTTCAAGTTATTTAGCCATTTAATAAGGCCATATGTCGGTCTGATTCTCTCATAAGAGAAGGGACATGGTCAAAGGAATACAGAACGACAAGCGTCAGATTTCTACCTATCTCAGCTCACTTATTCAAGAACTGCATTGTGAGGATTTCCACGCATATCATGAGAAGGAAACCTCATAGAAGATCAGTCTGAAGGTACTTTTCAGAAAGTTATTAAAAATACTCTTGGACTCTTCCTAACTGTCCTATTAGTATCTAAGGAGTGAAGCACATTCAATATTTTCAAATGTTTTCAAATACCTGCTTTGGTGTAATAGTATTTTTAAATGTTGTGCTGGTAATCAACAAGGAAAGTCAACATTTACACCCGAAACATATCAACTGGTTCTTTCCTCAATTACATGTTTTTCAAGTACCTTATCCTCTTAGAAGTTAGTACTATAGCATTCATGCAAGAGGTACAATACCTTTAGGAAAAATCTATAGTAGTCCAACACTGTATAAATGAATAAAATTCCTGCACTGTATTACTAGTTTTAATCAGCCACAAGAATAAAATAAAGAAAAGCATGACTTTTTACTTGCTCCCCCCAAAGAAGAAAAGGATGTAGGTGGGGCACCTAAATGACTCTAATTATTTGTTAAAGGTCAGGGTTAGCTTTTACCAACTGCATGAGGAAGCTAAGTATCTGTCACGTCTCTGGAGCACAGTCACGAAACTGCCAGTGACTAAAGCACAAATAAACCTTGGCTAGGACTCAAACTTGACTATATTTAACAATACAATACCTTTTTAAAGTAGGCAAATTGTAAGACACTAGATAAATTTATGCAAGATACATTCAATGCTGAAAAAATTTCAATGAAGATTACTGTTTGGCATTTGCTATGTGGTTTGGTAGTATGATCGCTACATTTGAGGAGTTTCTTCAATTTTATTTTTTTATTAAACTGCATACAGAATGTAAAGGGCAGATGGGCTGTGTAAAAAAAAAAAAAAAAAAAGAAAAGGCAATTTCTTGCCAAAGTCTTGAGAAATACCCCTTTGAAAGATGAAAACAATCTTGCTGCACTATAATTATTACTGTTGCTGAAAAACAAAGTGAGTTTGATAACTGATATGTTACCAGGATACCTAGTTCTTCAGGAAAAACTCTTATTTCCCTTGCGATGTTTTCTGTACATTAAGTGAAATGGAATTTCCAGCCTTGAAATACACTTACTGTCTTCTCACAAAATGAATGAGGCTACTTAATTCCAGGAAGTCCAGTTTTAACCTCAGAATTATGACAGAAAAATTTACTTGTCCATAACCTCCTCTTAATTAGCTTCTTCCTAGAAAATCCCTAAACAGACTAAGAAGTTAAGCAGGATTTCCCTTATTTAATTTTGGACATGTACAATATAATCTTAGCAAAAATATGTTTTTTTGTAGTTTTCTAGTGAGTTAACAGGGTACTGCAGAGAGATTATGCATAGAATCAATTTTTTTTCTGAGGCATAAACAGTTCATGTGCAGATCTGCCAGGCAGTTCTGCAGCAGTTGGTTTTAATGCTATGAACACTTACCTACGCATGCACTCAGCACTCAAACAATACTGAGATATTACAGTGGAGAATCAGGAGTTTCTTGATGCTGAGGAGTTGTGTGCCAAGGGTATTATAACAACCACCCAGATATTTTCCTTCTCTGATATTAAGCAAAATCACAGAAGTAGAATAACAGAATAATCTGGAGAAAATGTCTATCTTCCTCATATAAATTTTTCTAGTGGGAAAAAAAAAAAGCTAAGGAGCCTTCAGAAAATGAGCATTGTTTTGATTAGTAAGACTTCAGGCTAGTAAAATAGGGAGAAAAATAATTATTGAGGCTAGAAATCTTTGTGCATAACAGTTGTCAGCTTTCCTTCCTTTTTAGTCCAAGTGCAGTACATAACTGCACCATATAAGCTTCACAGGGCATTCTGAAGTCCACCTCATATTTTTGCAGAGGTTAGCAAGCAGTAGTTCACAAAATGATATTCCTGAATGGAGATATTTCATCTTAGTTCCCCTCAGAGGCCCAATGAGTTTTTTGAATCAATGCACAAATATTTTCAATTGGAAATCTCAACAGTCAAACTGAAAATAAATAAACAGCATCGATTTTATCACTGACCACTTTTGACCATTTTAATTCTATACTGAGCATTTTCATTCCTCATTTAAAACTACAATACTTACGTTCATTAAGTGAAGTAAATGCTTTTAGTCTCAATATAACAACAGTAAAGATTAAAAAGGCACAAAGGTGTATGTTTTTTTTTTCCTGCTCTAACTTCAGCACAGTGGCACTGTACACACAACTGTTTTATGATGGACTTTTTCCCTAGAATTTGGAACTGTCAGCAACTTATTTGAATTTTACTGAATGCATATAAAAATGAGAACGTTGTTTCATTTGCCCCACCCCTGGAGGCGTTTAAAGCCAGGTTGGATGGGGCCCTGGACAATCTGATCTAGTTCTTGATCAAGCAAGTGGCAGTCCTGCCTGTGGCAGAGGGCGTGGATCTAGATAGCTTTGAAGTCCCTTCCAAGCCAAGCCATTCTATGATTCTATGATTTCATCTCTACTTCACAGGAGGGCCACAAAACAGGACTATCTAGAAGAAAATCTTTTTTTTTAAATAGCCAATTATAATCTTAAGAGAGAAAGATGCATCAGTGCCATAAATAAACAGAAACCAAAAAAACAATGAAGTATGCAGTTCTTCCAGGCAAAACCATTTACCATTGTTACTAACATCCCAAATGTTTTACTAGATGGGAAAGCAATTGCTGTGTAAATGTAGAACCTATTTATATGTCACGACATCAATGATGTCATAAGTACCTCATTATGTCAGTGCGTGAAAAATCATTTTTAATATGTATTCAGTCTATTCTTTTAGCTAATTAGCACTGACGCAGCTCAGGATTTCTAGAGACTGAGATTTTGAGTAACTTCAAAACTGCATACCTGCTGATGAAGTAAATGAGAACAATGTTGCCATATTAAGTATTTCGCATTTTTGACACAATGGGAAAACATTAAACAATTTTGAGTCAGTGAAGCAGGTATAAGGCAAGCAATTTGTTAATTATGGGCCAATGACAGCCACATCAAGGAATCTCATCTTTCTGGATATTCTACCATTTTTTGATCCAACTTTTCCAGACAATCCTCAACATCTGGCATTATAAGAGCAAGAACCTCAGGTCCCTCCATCAGTCTTTACAGTGGAATATTGTACAGCTTGCAGTATTATTTCTTTCAGTCAGCATATACCTCTTCATTCAGGCCAATCCTTACAACAGACAGAAAAAAATCTTATTACATCTTAATCTGGAGAATGAATCCAAGTGTTTTTCTTCCTTTTAATTATTTATTGAGTTATCAGAAAGCCTGATGACTTCTCTCTTCTTTTTCCTTCTGGCAGTGTACTATTATTATTTTGTACAAGTGAAAGATTGAGTTCCTCTTTTTAAGGTACTTAATTTTTAAACAACTGGACAAAGTCAAAACTGAAGAAATGTTCAAGCTTCTAAAGAAAAGTGTTTGCAGTTTTCAATATGTTCAAGGAGACAGTAATATCTTAATTCAAACTGAAACAGAATTCAGTTTCTCACATTTAGGAGCACACAGCCAGTTTGGATTTAAACAGTTATCTGTAGGCTGCATTACCAGTTCCAATTCTGATGTGCAGATCCTCAACTGCAAGAGTGTGACTTTAAATTCAAGGATACAAGTAGAAAACATAATATCTATTTGCTCCTCTAAACTGTATAATAGTCCTTTCAGTGTGTGAAAATTCAAAAGAGAATGAAAATTTTATTGCTTTTGGAATCATTCATGAGCTCTGAATAAAGACAAATCCTAGACACCTCTTTGCATATTGCTTCTTGTTCGGCAATTTGATTTTTAAAGAGTTGTGATATCAGGAAAATAAATGCTAGTGATTCCGTCTCAAGAAAACAAAGAATTTGGTATATTTTCATAGTTTGGAGTTAAAGACATTCCACACCAACCATTTTTGATGATTCTGCATAGAAGTTCACTTACATCCAGTTATTAGTAGAGCTTACTTTTAACAAGTACTTGAGTTATACTATCAAGCTTTTGATCTGAATGTAATCATGGAGTCCCTAGAGTAAATGTTGATGAATCAAATTTATTCTCTTTTTATTGAAAGCCACTGAAAGGAAAATAATATAAAAAGCATGATTCAAAGCATTAAAAAAAAAAAATCTTTAAAATGACAGTATAGTGATGGTTGTTTTTTTTTTTTTTTTTGCCTTTGAGAAAGCAGCTTTCAGGAGCCTCTAGAAGGCAGATGTTCGCTACATGAACCTGAAAGTTTTCCTCGTTCAGGTTTAGAATTTATTCAGAAGTTAGAAAATGGAGGGGAAAAATTATTCCAAATTTATGCAATGCCATCAGGTCCTTAATTTGAATAAGTTCTCCTACTGAAATAAAAGATTTAAAGCAGAAAATGTTTATTTTGTACATTTTGCCTTGTCCAATAAAGAGGGAGGGCTTTTTTGTTTGCTTGTTTTTTCTTGCTTTCCGATACTTTTCATTAAAGTGCTGTAGTTACAGATATTTAATCTTCTGAGTAGGAAAAAAATAATTTTCAAAGTGCCATGAATCTTTGGGACATATTCAGGAATGGCATAGCTGAATTTTAAGCTGCCAGAACTTTCACTACCACATTTTTGTGATGTATAAAAGGCCATGACTTTTGGGATTCTTCTCCACTTTTTTTTTGAAAGTGATAGAGGCAGAAGTTACATCAATAATATCTGCTGTAGGCATTAAAAGTCAAGACTGTGCATTATAGACGTTTCCATAAGCCATCAGGATTAGCGTTTGAGGATTATTCCAAACATGGCAGCTGCTCAACTAGAAAAACTGTGAGAATTTCCATGCCTCATGATAAAAGCTTTTTAACTGGTAATTAGCATCTACCATCAAATTACTGATAAATTTAAGAGGACATTTACTTAGTGACTGATTCCAAGCTGTCAACCCTTTCAAAGTAATACACTTGTTTCCAGACTCCAAGTAAACCTTGGTCTAGTCCTCCATGCTGATATGAGATTCTTTTCAAAAGTGCTGAGAACTTGCACTGATCTCTTCTTATGTTGTAGCTGGAAACCTCAATTTACAAGAGAGCAGACTATTTTTGAGGCCATTGCAAGCATTCTGCCTAAGGATCCCCCACACAATTGCTCCACTGTTATCAGAGCTCTTTCACTTCAATCCTGAAGCACAAAAATTGTTAAGGATAATGCCACATTAAAATAGTTGTCTGACTATGGTTTAACTGTATCAAAAACCAAACAACCAGATCAAGTTGCAGATAAATTCTGTTGGAAAGAACTAAATCCTTTTCATCTGAGATGCACTCACAGGAAAGCCAAGGAAATCACTATATTTCCTAATGACTTCTTTGTCCCTTATTTCTTACATAGAAACATCTAGCATCAGACCTAGTACAAAATGTATGGAGCATGAGTGAAGCCACTTCATCTTTCCTCCACATTCCTCCAATAACACAATCACACCCTAGGTTCCAGCATTGGGACCCCAGTGATCAAGCCAGCTCTTCATTATGTGTGTTGAGAAGCTGAAAGGTATTAATATATTAGTTATATTAAAGAGTAAGTTAAAAGCTAGCAGAAATATGGCAGCTGCAGCCATCAAGCTGCCCTCCTCTCATTTCCAGTGATAATTGGAAAACATTCAGAACAAGGTTATTGGCTTATAGACTCCTACAGTTGTAAGAGGTCTGAAGTCAGAAGTGGGTATATAGTACATTTTCTGAAACGAGCAAAGGCTCATTGGTATTACCAACACCCCAGATCTCAAAGTAGGCAAATTCTCAGTTTGCTAGGTATATATTCTTAATAATTAATAGTATTTAAAATAATAAAATATCTTACTTGAATTAGTCAGGCAGTATTTCCTTCAATATTTCATAAAATCAATTAATCAGCTCACACTGGTAAGATCAACCACCAACACATCAATCTACAAGAGTATGAAGGTTCTGGTTGGCTGCTTAGTCTTTCAGTGCTGCCACCACTGACCTTCATAATGCAGAAAATGAAAATGACACACTCAGAAATTAGCAAAGGTGTCATACATTTAATGTGTTGTGATTTTCTGCAGCAAATTCTAGTGTTTGAAAGGTTAAGTGGCAGGAGCATGATCTCACAGCAATAAACAAAGAATTTCAAGGAAGCCAAAGTCTGTCAAAAAACTTCAAGCCTTAGAAGTGCATCATTATTTATCTTCTAATCACCCAATATAGCTTATTCCAAACTTGTGATCTTTTGGAGCACTAGCTGTTTAAGAGAAGTATCCACATTATTAGCCACATACTAAGGAGCACATATCCATTTATATCAGCCACCTTCAAATGGACTCCAGTGAATATTTACTTTTAGTACACAATTTCCCAAACTTTTCCTCTTGAATTGCTCCTGCAATCACAACTGAGTTTCAAAACTTTTTGTCTGGGTCTGGCAGCTACAGTGATATATTGAAAAACAACACGTTAGTTTATGCTTATAGTACCCTAATAACATAAAGCCAAATATACAGTCTCATCTTTGATATTTGGAATGCCACAAATAGAAACTATTTGAGACAGAATTGTAGGATTTGCAGTGTTGTCATCCATTCAGCAAATTATATAACCACATACTGTAAAATTCCGAATGAATGAGCAGATTCCTATTTTTTAGAAGAAAATTGAATTTTACACTTTGTCAGTGATTTAGCATTCATTGAAGATCTACAGACAAAGTGATATGTACCTTCATGAGACTCATCAGTTCAATTTATATATAGTCTGTTGAAAGGCTGGCTTGCGAAGAGCATACTTTGGAAGAGAACAGAAAAACAACTCAGCTTCTTCTAAGTGCTAGGTTTTCCACCTACAAAAGATGCTAGAATTAGCACTAACATTTGGTTAAGTGATAGGTAGGAGTCCTAGCTGGGTAGCTAGCTAGCTCAGTGTATAGAAAATTGTATGAAGAGAGGTCAGTGTTTGGTTTGCTAGAGTCAGAAGAACCCATTATGAATGGGTTCAACCTGAAGAACAGCTAACAGCATGCTAACTTTTCCTAATCTATGTCAACTCAAATAACAGTAGTTAAGCCATTTAACACCTCAAAAAGTTATCCCGATCCCAGTGAATTTTTCAAAAATTCATTTTAAAAATAAATTTGACCAGTATTCTTCCTCTGCTGTCCCTCACAGCAGTAATATTTCTCTTGCCTGTGCTAGGCATAGTCTCTGTAGAAAGTCCTCAGAATAACGGTGGTATTTTTAGTCACATTGTCCTTATTTATTTGCCACATCTTTTCATTACATTTTATTAAAAATAACAGTGGTCTTCAATAGAACTTAACTACAGTCTTATTATAATACTCTTCAATGATTTTTTAAAAGCCAGATTATCATCCTTTTGTTTGATTTTTTTTTTTTTTTTTTAGACATAAGACAAAGAACAGGGTAAGAAAATTCTTACACTGCTGTTAATTTTAACCACTTTATCAATTGTGAGCTGCCATTCAAGTTAATCAAGTGATTCCATTATTATTATCATTAGTTTAAGAGAATGAAATCATTGGTACTAGTCAAGATATAAATAGCTGTGGCATAGCTGAAAGCTGACACAATCCTAAAGCATGCTTGCAAACGTTTGTCTTATTTCCAATTAGATAACCTAACTCTAAGAATTCTTAGATATCTACTCTTAAAAAAATTGCAGTCCTGTAATGAAATTTAAATTATTAACATGCCAGAAAGCATTCATTAGATATCCTACACTCACAGTCATACTATTCCATAGGAGGGAGTTATAAGAAATATTTGTCAATTAACATTGTGAATTCCAATTTTTGCTCTGCATCACATCCAGTACTTCTTAGTAGTACAGTTATTTTCTAAACTAATTATTGAACTAAGAGGCAGAAAAAAAAAATCCACTCTCACAGCACTTTAGTTGAAGAGTATTTGCAAATGGGAAGAGTATTTAATCTGCATAACAGCTGTATCTAAGTCTTAGTTTTACACAGGATGCCACTGCAGCCTGTGCTACTGTATGAATGAACTAAACTGTCTGAAAGAACTCAATTTGAATGCATTACTAAAGCAAAGATTACGTGGACCGAAACATCACAAAAAAGATTAAATGTATCACTGTAACTGTGATTGAATTTCGATTAACATTTTTCATCACTTACTTGCTGTATAGGGGATCATTGCACTCCTGGAGAGGAAGCTACCCTCAATAATCAGAAAAGGAACATTGAATTTCAGTTCTGCATTTAATTTTTTTTCTTTAAAAGAGCTTATTTTCTTGTGCCCATGCTCCTTTCATAGGTAGGATCTTAGGACCTTTACAGAAGATAAATCATTTTAGCCATAAGGGTTTAAAGACAATTTGAACTATAATACTTATTTCCCCAGACAGTATAGCAACTGTTATCAGTCAAATTGAAAAAACCTGAAAAGTCTGAGACACCACAAAGCTTTTACTGCTATCCAGAGCATTTGGCATACTGAATATTTTTGCCAAATATTACCAATAAGTGATTGCCTTCTACATACTTCACGGTATGCGTATGTGCTTGAGGAACAGGACATGTTTGGGAAAGCCTAGAAAAAGGTCTTCAAATAATTCTCAGAGTAACTCACCTGCTCAACCTAGCCAGTCTTGAATCTGTGTTAAAATACCTGAAAGGTAAAATAAACATAAAAAACAACACTAAAAACTTTGATTTGTAGCAAACCCTGTTCTTGCTTTTCAGAAACTGTCCATTATTCTGCAGTGAAGAACAATAAAGCAATAGTATGGCCCTGCCCACGAAAATGAACCATAATCTATAGAAGTAAAATAGTTTCCAGTATTACTAACTCAGCCAGACTGGTACAATTAGTCAGAAAAATGTCTACCTACAATTTCTCATCAACACATTTTATTGGCAAAAAACATTGCTGTGGCCAGAGTCTTACCTCCACTCATGTAATCAGACTACTGAAGTCTCAGTTTGTGCAGGCAGTTCTAACCAGTGATCATGACATACTGTGGCCAAGATTCCTTTGTACATGGATTAGCATGGTGAACCAGAAAACTGACACAGAAGGCCTTTAGTAGCTCCCCTAGTCAAGATGGATCATTGTGACTCCCCTCCAGCCACACTAATGTTCAAGAGCTTTATTATAAAGCATTTTATAGTTAAGTGTAGCTGCTATTTTTAAGTTAATCTCATCACTGAAGAACACGTGCAAACAAGCCTCAGCCCACAGCAAGTTTCTAGTTCTTAAAGATGCATATGGAAGTGAAGCAATCACAAAAGCTTTTGATAAAGAACTTATAACAACATGCCCTTCTAATCATATCTAAATGAAACAATATGTACATTTCTCAACACTGAAATACAAATATTAAGTGCATTAAAATTCGTATTTATGTTGAAGTCGTGACTCACGAACACACTATCTATTTTGCCACATGAAACATCAGGTTCTTTGGATATTTTCTGCAAGCCCAAAATACTTTATAAATTGTTAAGTCAATATGAACGAAGAGAAAACAACATATATAGATAAATATTCAGAAACTTTGAGACAGAAATGTAACTGTGTAGATCTAAGAAGGGCACAAAGTCAAGATCTTTTGACATACCAATTTACTTTGTCTTGACATTTGTTTTCTACTGGCTATGCAGAATTATTTTTTTACATTTTCATGTAATAAATATGTTTCAGTAAACAGCATCAAGTTGTACAGTCAATATTAAATGGTTTACTACATTTAAAAAAAAATGTCTTAATCTACATCTCTTAAGCACAAAGGCAGCATTTCCAGAGAGAATATCACTATGCTGGGGAAAACAGTACCTGCTGGCTGATCAGAACATAGTACCTTCCTGTCATTCTTAGAAGCACAGCTTCAGCACAACAGTTTCAAGAATTGAAGTGAATGCATGCCAGGTTTCACAGCAGGTAGCCACTGACATAACAACAACTTCAGTTCTCTACTCCTGATCCTGATGTCATCATCCAAATCTGAAAATCTGAGCCTTTGTGTATGTGATCACTTAAGTACATGTGTGAATACATACCAAGTTAGCCTGAATAACAAAAATGGAGAGTACTTCTCAGAAGGTATTGCACGGTTTCCAGAGAAAAACAAAAACCAAAGAAGTTACATTTCAGACACAAAAAAGAATCAGTAGATCAGCACAATTATTTTACTATCCAAGTCCATCCCAGGTCTCCTGCAGTGATGCAAGTATTATGTTTGCTTCTTAGTTTTAGCTGTTTTCCTACAGAGCATAATCTAAAAAAGTACAACAGTAAATTTACAGTCTGTCTTGAAACTTATCTGAAAATAATGTACTGCAATTTCCTACGTGCTCTGCTGTAACAAAATATATTTAGTATACTTGCTAAAAGAATTTGAGATCAGTTCACTAAATGCAGGCTTTTAATTTTAGCAGAAATGTTAATAGCATTCTGTATTCCACCTATACTTTTGATTTAGGACATCTCTGATGCCCTGGAAAGAACTGAACTGCTGGTAGCCCAACAAAAATTTATTAAGGCAAGCAAGACAGCAGACCCTTCCTGACAAAAAGATGAGTTGCTAAATGTTGTTGACAGTAAAAACAATTCATTATTTCCATTTAGAGGCAATCAACCAAGCAAGTCCAGCTCATCAAAAATAAAGCTGATGTCTGACATTTGATCTAGAAAAAAAATAAACAAACAAAACCGACTGAATACCCAGGAAGCACTTAGAATTTTTCAATACATAAATGCTGCTGTCCTGTTATTTAGTGCCCAAGTATTATGACACAACTGCTTTGAGATGCAGGGGGATAAGAAATGTCCTAGTCTTTAAAGGGGCAGACAGTTTAATCAAACTGATAATTAAAAAATATAAAAACTGAATTTACAGTTTCTATTGGAAATTGTTTGTGATCTACAGGTAGCTTTCTTAGGTGCCAGAGCAAGCATATATTCTGCAGAATTAAGGAAATTTAAGACTGTCTTTAAAATTCCATGTCCATAAAATTCCAAGTTTATGAGACAGAAAATTAAAGATAAGCTCTTTCAAATAATGAAGTATTTGTCAAGATTAACTATAGGTCAGATTCAGTGAGTGTCAGAAAACTATTCTCTCTGCTTTCTATTAGGCATAAAAAAATACCGAACATCTTTAATAGTTGTAATTCTAACTTTTCTACCACAAAGTCAAACTTAAACACTTTCTGAAGTTTTTCTGCACACAATCTGCACAAGTATGGTAAAAATCTTTTAAAAATATATTGTAGCTCTTGTATAGCAAATCAGATGAGGAAAAAAGCTTTAGGAGGTCATCCAATGTTGAAGCACTACTTTTACCACACTTATCTTCAATAATTTTGAACCTGAAGTACTAAGAAAATTAAAGCCTTATTATTAAAATATTTTGGGAAAAGCTTGAAATTCAAAGAAGTATTTTTGCTCTTTGCAGTTTTTTTAAAGATAAATTAGCTAATTTCATATGAAATAATATGATATTTCAATACACAATGTAATAAATATAATTCCATATCACTTCCTAAGGAGGAAAAAGAGATGTTTGCCATACGTTCAGAGAACAATTTCTTACTCGACCTTTCCTGGAATCATCAAATGGATTAATAATAAATTACTCCTGAATTGTGGTAATACATGGGACAAATCAGACACGTCTATATCAGAAATCTATTGCTATATACTATATGAGAAGATACATGAAATTGCAGTGACCTAGTTTAAGGTTTAGATGGAGGAAAAGTTGTTCAGTGTATCTGAGTGGCCACAATTAAAATCATCTTTCAGTTTAATGGATACACAGTACAATTACAGAGGACAAGTATTTTCTTAGTAGAAGTGTAGTTCATTGCAGAAATATAACTCTAGATAAGGGATACACAGTTCATAAGGTCTTATAACTCTTTTGACTCATAAATTAAGAGCACAATACTTAAACTGAAGCCTGCCATGCAAGTATTTTTTCCCTTATCTGCATGTGCTACCTCAAAAGTTACTGAAAGCTAGTTAAACACAAGTTACTTCTTCCCAGGAGTTGTCATTAGGTCCTCATGGGATGCAAGTGTGGGAATAAAGTGCTCAGAGCATCTTTTCCATTTATCCTCCTGTACCTGGATTGTCATTACATTGGTAAGCTCAGTCTGTCAAGATCTGATCTTACTTCCTTGACTCAATTTAGGAAAAGAAAAAGCCTAGTTCTAGAACATAGGATCTCTTTCCAAAGGGAGCTTGAATTGTTTCTTTTCACTACGTTGCGCTTTACAAAATTTTAGTATATAACTAAAAGGCAGAAGCTTTTTTTACCCTCATAGATGCTAAAAGATATTTGAAGTTTCAGAACTGAAGGTCCTAAATTTCACACAACTTATAAGATATATATAAGGCTAGATAAGGCACCTTGTCTGCATCAGAAATATCTCAAGAAGTAGATCCAATTTTTGCTGCTATTTATTTCCACTGACCCTTAGGATAGAATGTAAACTAATAAGTATCTTCTGGTTTACCATACGTATTTATTCTTCTCAAGATTCAAGCTGTGGAAAAGAGCTCTAAGCACATAACGTTGTCTGAACCTAAGCTCATCACATTCATTCTAAGTACATTTTGAGTGCTCTGGCTAGTGATCATTATACCGATGCTCTAAGACATTCTTCAGCTTGTAATATTCTGTCATTTTGTAAGAGCACAACTTGAGATTCAGTATCAGTTTGTGACAAATGCTGTCTTGAACTGACACCAGTTAACTAGATGCTTTCACTCAACAGTGTAATATAAAATTACCAAAATCTGGTTCCTACAGTAAGCGCACAGCAGAGCAATCTGGAAATAGGTATTCTCTAAGAATTCTCAAGCAGAGATAGCACAATATCACTCCTATTTCAGCTGTGCATCAGAGGGAATCCTATGGGTTGGCTTAAGACCAAACAAACCTCACATCTAGTTTCAATTCTCCACAGAGGTACAGAAGCTTTTGAGCTGCTATAAGTCTTAATAATTCTATCCAGTATCTTGGGCTATCCAGTCCCCCTTAAATAACAATAAAATAAGAATTAAAAAGCAAACAAACAAACAAAAAAACCTCATACAGAAGAAAAAAACAACAAAAAAGTATAACCTTGGAACTAGTTATTACACAACCAACATTTCTAGTTATAATGCTCAAAATTCCATTTTATAATGTAACCACAATGTTCAGGCTTTTGTATTTTCTATGTATAAACTGGGGTTTCTTCTTGAATGTAGATGCTTAAAAAGATTAAAAAAAAAACCAAACTGTAGATTGTAATATTTGTCTTTTCATTTTTGCCCAGCTCACAGCTTGAATTTCAGAGCTAAAGAAAAATATGCCTGCTTTGATCTTTCAAATGATGATGCATGCACTTGGTCATTTCTAAAGAAAGCTGATGTGAAATGTGCACAATTATGATCAGTGTACATACACACAATTTAACATTTCCACCTGCCCCTGATCAGTACATGGAACATCTACAAATGGTTCCAGCGTTCAACTGTTCAAACTTACAGTGTTTACTGGGCTTCAAATGGTGACTGTTATTATGAACTACATATGTAGTTGATGCTTTGTGATTCAAGACACAGTTACCCATAAAAGTTTACTAACTATTGTAAATAATTTTTATTAAGAATTTGTATTGTTGTAAATATTAAGGATGCATTTTCAGAAAAGTTATTACTTGCTACCGAAGCTTCAGGGATTTTGAATTCATAACTTATTATATCCCTCCCTATTTCATGCTTAGGCATTTATCCTAATTACTAAAGAAGCCTCAGAATCCACACAAAAAGCAGTAGGCAGGAGATACTGCTTGTGTGTAGGCAGCAACACTTCATCTTCTGGAAACTGAGAAAAGATTATTCCTTTATGCACAACTTGGGATAAAGTTTGCATAATTACTCAGTGGCAAGAACGGGAAACCCAGACTTAGAAAATATGTGGGAAGTCAAGTCCCTAAGAGCTCAACTTCAATGGAGAAGGAACTTAATTGGGTAAAGACGAACAGTAATCAATAAACAAAAATAACAAGTATTTTTGTAAAACTCTGGACTGGACTCATCATTAAACATTACCCCTCCAGAATCCTACCTATACAAGTGTGTCACAAGGAGGCAAGTACCAGCATTTTCTAAGCTGAAAATCCACAGAACCTTTGATTTTATGAATGACAGCGTATATCTGGTTACAACTTACTCTAAACGCATGGTGACAGAGAAATACTGGTTAGGGACATACTAACATGATACATCAAATAACTTTTCAGAAAGCATAGTATTGCCACAGTATAAATTTTGGTGCATAAACAAATTACATGATTGCCTATAGAAACTGATTAGAGACAAGATAATTGTCTGAAATTTGTATTAACAAAACAGCTGAAAAAAGCAAGATAACATGATATTTTAAAAAAAAATGTAGAAAACTTAACATGTTTTATTCTATTTCCTGTACAAGAACATTTACAATTGAGTATTACCTCCAATAAGGCGACAGCTTGTTGAGCTGGAAAAAACTATCCTGGAGAATGTCTTCTTATTACAATTACTCTGCAACCACAAAGGTTTTGAAGATTGCTTTGATATTTGTGTTGTAAATATGTTGTAAATTTCCAACAGAATATGAACGTCAGTGCAGACAGCTGATTAAGGGTATCTTAGGTAGTGATATTTTCTGGTTACAAAATTTAAAGCTATTATTCCTGATGTTTTAATAAC
>NW_024962264.1:40882625-40962484 GCF_019238085.1 Lagopus leucura
TTAAAAATTTTTTTTTTCCCCCCTTCCCCCCCCCCCCCCCCCCCCCCCAATCAAAATCAGTATCTGGAAGGTCACAGGCTGTATTTGTGTCAGACATCACTTTATAAATCAACCCCAAATCACAGTACTGTAGCATTTGCTTTATTCCCACATCAGCTATACTCATTTTCTTTACATTTCTAGCACAGATAAAGTTTTGAGCACAACTGACTACGTGAGATTCCTCTCTAGTTTGAAGCATATCACATACAGTACATTTGCATTCTTTAGATTCAATATATATTTTTTTTTTTCTTCAGTTTTTCTCCTCCCTTTTCCTGAAGATCCTTGTATTCTGTGAATACATTACAACCCTTATGACCGTTAATGCAGCAGTGAAAGAACAAGAAATCAATGAAAATCTCTTTGGAAGGAACCTCTATAGGTCATCTGATCACATCTTCAGCTAATGGCAGGGAAATTTTCAAGTTGTGGCTGCGGAAGATGCATATGGAATACTGATAGGCTGCAAAATACCGGTAATATTTCTGCTTCAAAGAAGTTCAGCTGAGCTCTCCATGAGCCTCAACATACACTAACAGGTTACCAGGCAGTAAAACAACCAGATTACAAAGAAGTCCCCACTGCTTCTCTATTTCTGTAATGTATTATCTTCCCTTGTAATCCTGCCTACAATTAAGGTTCATACATTTAAGATGTCTTAAGGAAGAACAGAAATCTGTACCTATAAATCTCATATCAACTAATGTTTCTTGCTGATTTAAACAGACAATGGAAAAAAAAAAAAAAAATCTATGACCATCTAGAACAATCAGGAAACTTGTAAATTAAAGAGCCACACAGAATAAAAAGTTAATCCACAATGAAAAGTAGGAAGGCAGAAGGATGAAGCAAGTAGAGATTGCTGAAACATGATCCGTTAAAGTACCTCAGATTTTTTTCCAAGATGTAATGTGTAATTTAATATAATGCAAAAAAAAACAAAACAAAAAAAAAAACCCAGAAAACTGATGTGGAAAAATTAAGGCTGCCGTTCTTCCACATGAAAATCCATGGCTATCCCAATTTGTTTTAATATTAGCATTAGTGATTTTTTTTTCCTAATTTATTAGATTAGTTCCTTCCCAAGACTCCAAAGAGCTCCTCATAGAAGTCCCTAGGTAAACAGTCCTAAAGTGAACTGCTTTCTTGACACATTTTTGTTTAGGAATTACTTTCATTATCCAAATCACTGCCCTTAAGTGAGCAGAACTGCCTTTTTCATTTGCTAAGAAAAACAATTCTTCAAGTATACTGAAAATAAAAACAACTCTCCACATGCTTCACAGCAGGCTAACTGCTCAGAACAAAAATCTAGTCAATTAGTAATGATAGTCATAGGAGACATCTACACCCTTCAGCACAAGTTTCTATTTAAAAGGCCTATTCTTACTTCCCACACTGATAACTGTGATCCACCCCGTGAAGAGTCATGCATTTGTAATTCAGTCATCTTGCTTTAAGGTAAATGCTTATTTAAACTGTGTGTAAAAAGAGATGCTGTGCAAATCTGAAGGAAGAAAACAGTAATACAACATACAAGGTTGTTGTGTCAACATATTCAAGAACATATTTTGACCCATTGATCATAAATAGCTCCTAGGTTCAGCATGCATAAATAAGAATTTAACTGAAGCTGCAAATTGTTATTTCAACTGTATACTTCACATTGAAGTAACCATGCCACAAAAAAACCCTGAAAACACTGATAGTTCCTACTACTTCCATACCTGATTATAATTCTGCAGTAACAGAACTACAAAACTCGTTAATGTCAAAGATTTCTAACTGAAAATAGAAGGTCTCAGTAAAGAAAAAAAAAAAAAATCAATTATAAATAAAATGCATTTTAACTGTAAGTTCTACAAGAAGCTCTGTCATTATCCAAAGCAAGAGATTTAGATAAGCGACTTACAAACTTGCATACTCCTAGACAAACAACAGCCACTGGGAAAAGAAAGAAAGTTGTAGACTACCAGCTATGAACTCTGAAGAGCTAGGTAGAATTCATTTAGAATGAAATCCATTTTGTTATAGTTATTTGATGATATGAACTCATTGGAAAACATAAACAGTAACACCTTCTATTCTGACAGACTTCATTTCACAGAAAACCATCAATACAGTTAATACATTACACAAGACAGGTTAAAAAAAATTCTTCCTCAGGAAGCAACAAAGATTCCATTTCAGATACTGAAATTAGCCTGATTTTAATATGTAATCAAAACTACAGAAGAAAATCAGAATCTGATCTTTTTGAAAGAAGTAAACGGACTTACAGTAAGAAATTGACATGATCATCAACACGGAACTAAGTTCTGAAAAATCTATTTAAAAAGATAACAGCTATTACAGGTCAATTCTTCTAATTTCTCACAGAATGAAGAACAGTGACTTCCCCTTTACAAAAGCTGTGTGTGTTGTGCCCAGAAAATCTTTACATATTAAATGATCTCTCACTGCCAAAGAGCACCTCAAAACACTTTGGGCTAAAACACAAGAACTGCAACACTGTAACGTTCAGGATACTTTCCATTTAAAAGCAGAGTAAATTTTCCCCAGCAAATCCTTTATGCCTCTTGAATTGGTTTTACCCAACAAAAAGGTCCTACTCTTGTGAAAGCCAAACTCAGCAGCAGCATGCACGTGTAGCACTCTGTTGCACTGATGGCATTTCCTGGTGAAACACATTTTTCAGGTAATACTCAGTTTCTAATAATATTTCCAGTAGAAAAAAATAGTCTCCCTGCCCGTGAGAAATGCATCATGACAGTTTTATTCACCATGAAATTCACATGGAGACTATCAACTGTATCAGCCTACAGCTTTTTTGCATTTTTTTCCCCCCTCTCCTCTGGCTTTATTATTTTTTGTTTTGTTTTTCCTCTGTTTGCAGCTTCCAAAGTAACTAGAGAATGCGAAATGTACCACAAACCAGCATGATGCAACTCACCAGCATACACTGGATATCAGTCAGCACTACTGGGGTCAAGGGTGCTCTGTTCCATTTGCTTTGTTCCAGAATATTGGTAGGATCAGTGCAATGATCACTATTTCTGATAAGTAGGAAAGAAGTTCAGAGTTAAACATTTAGCATGATTCTTCTTATCTCTTCCTACATGCACATATCAATTGTAGGAGTGAATTCATCAGAGACCAAAGAGCCTGTACTTTGCTTATAGACAATACAGCAGTACTTGTTTTGCATTTACTGTAAGGTTAACGTGACTCAATTCACAAAGAGGAGCAACTTCCAATTATCCAAAAGTAGTCCAACTCAGCATTAAGTTGAAGTAGCTTTTCGGAATGAGAAGTAACACAAAGGTGCATGCAAATTCAGAGGAATACAAATATCAGTCAGTAAATACAGTGTCACAAAAGGATTTCCTCAATTATCTGTTTATAAGCAGGTTATATTAAACTAGATTCACTGCAAGTTTTCCAAAATAATTCATTTCTTACTGAAAAAAGCAAATGAGTAAGTATTTGATCGTAATAGCTTGGTTTAGACAAACTTGCCAGATCATAATAGGCTGTCCATAGAAACCTGTCCAGTTTCTGCTAGCAGCTAGGCAGAAAAGCTCCTTTTCACAAGAGGCAGGCTGCACAGAACGAAGAACTGACTTATCTCGTTATACACTGACTATGGCTGAAGAGGCTAGAGATGAGCTAGCAAAAAATCTATTAAGATTCCTTTACAAGTGTCACACAAAAAAATACAGCAGAAAAATCTTCGAGACAAAACTAAAATGAGGTCAAAGACTTGCAAACAATAGATACGCTCACCCTTTTATAAAACAGGGTCAAACAATAAGCCATCCAAGGACAGCCAAGGTCACAGAAAACAGATAGCAAAAATAGAACAGATTAATTAAAGCATTAAAACTAACAGAGAACATGACATTGGTTGATCATAAATATGAATCTTCAAGGGAAGGATATCTATTCAGAGCTATCTATTAGCTAGTTATCCCTGAAACCATGTAGTATTTATGCTTTCTTACATTTATTAACATATCCCAGTTTACTTTGTGCTACGTTTGTTGAAAAAGTTGCAGAAGAAAGAAAACTTTTTCCTCCTTTCTATAACATTCTTATGTTAGCATATTACACTTACAGATCTCCCCTTTTGTCTCCTGGGACTTGCCCACTCAAAAACAAACAAAAAAAAAGTTCTGACTTAAGATTAGATAACATGCTGAGTAGTGGAACAGCCTTCCAACTCTACTTGCCAGGAGACAATGACAAGATGTCCAAATTCCCCTAGCAATCTACCTTATACTGAAATCACCATATGAAAACAAACTGCAAGGAAAAAAAGGTGCTACGAGTGGCTTCCACAGTCTGTTTTTCACAGATTCTGATGTGTTTTCATGGCCATCAGTAGCAGTAGCCATCATAATTGCTTTTACTATACAAGGTAAAGCACAGTCCTGATATAAAATTAAGTTACAAATGACTTTATAAGTCACTCTGTCTTTAACAGACTCATTTTCTAACTGTTGCATGTGAAAGGTCACCATTATTATCAAGGACCACTTCTGGAGAGAACACCCAGGGGAAAATAGCTTTCACAACACCACTGATCCGAGTTTCTTTTAAAACGCATCCTTAATTAGTATTGCAGAATTCTTCATTTGATTTTGCTATATTCATGTTTTTATGCATATGATTATGAGGACACAGATCTCTGAAGTAAGGAGAAGTAAAAATTAAGGACTCTGTGCAGGTATTAGACACTTCAAGAAAAAAGTGTGATTAATGCATACTACACTTTGATTTATTTTTAGAGTAGCTCTTAAGAAAACAAGCAGATCTGAAAAGCAGATCTAACATGTCATCAAGCTTTCTTCCCTACACCCTCTGATGTTGTAATTCTGTAACAATTTACAGTATTGTAACACATCAACATACACTGTTCCTTCTTGTTCCAGAGCTTATACAACTCATAGATAGCACTTCCTTTTGAAGTTGGCATAACTCTTCATTGTGGGAGGAATTGAGGTGTACTGTACCTTGACACAGTGCTGTGGCACTGCATTCAACTCAGTACAGTGATGTTATTCAGAAACTAGTGAATACATGAGTGCTGCAGTGTGTGACTGATTGTTATTGCTGGAACTAAGCTAAGAAAAAAGCTACCGAACAGCCATGCCAGGTGTGCTTCTGGCACATGACCCACACCAATAAATCTCATGGTAAATACAGATTTCCTGCAATAATATTCTAGTCCCAGCCTTTCCTAACATAAGCACCATTATCTCTAGACTCAAAATTCTGAGTAGCCATGTCCGTACAGTGAGAACAAGATACACTGCTCCTTAATGTTTCTCTAAATGCATTTTTGAAGATGTCTTCCAGAGCATTTTGACTCACTACAACTGAAACAAAATCATCAGATGTAAATACAGATATCTGATTAAGACAGACTCATATAAGTACAGTATAGCTACCTCTGATTTTATGTACATGCAGTTTCTTAATTGTTTGAATCCATTGAAGTTGTTTTAAACAAGCATACTGTGAAAGTGAAATATCATTTGTACTGACTTTTATAAGACAAAATGGACCACATGCTACAGTATTTGCAAGTTGTTCATGTTCTGTACTAGTAGACCATATTAGTCAGCTACAACTACTTACAAGTAAAGTCAGCAAGTAAAACCCCCAATTCTTTCCTTAAGTAAGAGGAAATTAGTTGTTTTGAACTTGATTTACATCAGATTCCAAAGAAAACAATCAAATCACTGAATATAAATATCTCCATATTACTCCGTTCACATATTCACTTACCTCCTGCAGATGCTCATATTTAGGAGATACATGATATATCTATTCCTTGATACACATCTGAGCCAACACATTAAACCAACTTGAAATCTGAAATGCTTCTGGAAGAACATACCTACCACCTTCTACAGTTGCCTCATTTCTTTTGGAGTCTGCTGTGTTTGATTAGTCATTTTTATGTTTGGGTTCAATATCACAGGTTAGATATCCAGGTTCAATATCTAACAGGTTAGAGCAAATATCAGTTACAATTTAGGGAAAAAAATTGAGTATTTGTACAATGTCAGAGATTTTCCAGAAAGAAAAGTTATTTCTTTAATTCTGACAAAGATTGATAGAGACACTAATTTGTTCTTATAACTGTGTAGAGCGATATCATCTGCAAAGGTCACTATGAAACCAAATCCAGAGATACAGATCTTAGCAGGCAATTCTCTGCATGAAACACAAATTAGTATATTGTCCAGCCTGAAACAAACCTTCAAATCCAAACTACAGAGCTACTACCATCTCTTACAGATCACAGAATCACCCGGGTTGGAAGGAACCCCAAGGATCATGTAGTTCCAACCCCCCTGCCTAGCAGGGCCACCAAACATACACATTCCGATCAGGTTGCCCAGGACCCCGTCCAACCTGGCCTTAAACACGTCCAAGGACGGGGCATCCACAACCTCCCTGGGCAGCCCGTTCCAGGGCCTAACCACTCTCCTAGTAAAGAATCTCTTACATTATAACTTGAAGTCTGAATAGCAGTTATTTCCATGGACTAAAAATAACTTGCTCATCCAGCTCCATGAACAGTCCAGCAGTTAAATTGTTTAATTTAGCTTCACGTATAAATTAGCATCATGTAAGACCTACACACGTAACTGATACACTCTTCTATTGAACTCTCTTCACAAAAGCTGCTCTTAAAGTTATATTACTGCATTATAACATTTCAGCTACAGGACACTCTTTGGATATATCCTGTGGGCTCCACTAACAACTTCATAATCAGAGTACAATCAGAATCCAGTGTCATTGAAGATCCCTCTCAGAATAGCTGTTCTGAAAAATTGTTTTTCAACTTTTATTTTATTTTCTTTGTGAAATAATGTATTTCCCAAGAGGAAGGTAAAAACATGGAGCATGAAGTCAGTACATTAATGCTAAATCTCAGAAATATTTGACAAGTACTGCTCCAAATTCAAGGCTCATATCCATTAATGTCTGCATTACCATAAAGGTTTACACACCTGCATGGACACCAGCTCTATTGAAGAGCTATCTGGTTTTGTTTGCAGACAGGATGTGGTGTTACCTGTGTTCTACCAAAGCCATATCAGAATGCAGATGTCTTCTTGGCCTCATTCTAGAGAACACTGTTACGAATGAGAAAGTTACTTTCAAGTTGAGTAAATGTAGGTGACACATCCGCCCCCTTTTGTGGAGGATGTTTAATACCTTATGCTCATTATCTAAGGTAATATATAATATATATTAAAAAAAAAAAAAAACAACTGAAACAGTGGTTTATGCAAACCAAACAAAAAAAATTCATACAGCATTTAATTTCATGTTCTACCAGTTTCTGCTAGCATTACAAATTAGATAAACCGAATATTTCAATCTAACATGCCTGTTCTCTTTAGCGAGTGTCAGATGAAAGATGAATTCTTCATCTCCTGGTGGAATCTAGGAATTGTCCCATCCCACACATAGCTTTCCCTTTGACAAGCTGACATATCAAGTAGCTAATCAATGTAACTGAATTGTAGCAGTTTTAGTTTGTCACCCAGGCAAAAGCTAAGCACTTATTTGAAATGAACTTGGAGACTCAGCACGGTTAAGGGATAGTCTAATTTTCTACATCTTTCAGTAGCACTCAAACCAGCTGATGGTGAAAAATTCTGCAACAGACAGAAACTGCAATGACTATACACTGAATTTTTGACTAAAATTTCAGTTGTTACATCTATTTGAAATAATAATAACTGTAGTTCCATTACTATGATTCCTTCTCACTATTAAGATAATTTCATAGCCTGTCTTAAGAATGAGGAAATAAAAAGCCTGTGCAGAAAAGAAGTGTTCCTAGAAATATCGAGAGAAAAATAAACTAGTTCTCAGAGGTCACGCATTCGGGGTCAGGATGCGATCTAATTGTGGGAAGGCAAATTCATCTAGCAACAGCATAGCATAAATGGTTTTGAACTACTTGTAATGGGTTAGCTTGTATGAAGCTAGGTCTGTTCTCTGAATGTATCCAAATGCTAATATATAATGCTAGAAGGTGCTTATTGCTATCAGGCTCAAAAGCACGCATGTTTTCAATCATCTCAATTCAACAAATCTTTATTCGTGTTTTTATACCTTCTGAGTAAATCATTACATTTCATATGAAAGTTTCTCTCAATCTATCCCTTTTCACAAAATATGAATAGGCCGGACCAAAACTCTGAAAGCAAGCCAGTTCCCACAATTTCTGATGTTGTCTCAGGTCTTCTCAGGGGAAAAGGTTTAATAGAAACATGAGAATATCAGTTTACTTCAGCACACAGCATCTTCTGTCCTTGAATCTGTATTCGTTAGTAATATGCCTTTGCAACATTACATAGCTGCTTAAGGTAATCTGAATCCAACAACTCACAACCCACTGAAAGAAGCAAATTCTTTTCAGCCTCAGATTTTTTGTCTGTTTTTAGCTGAAAACTGAACTAACTAGAGTACTTTAAAACACTGCTACAATCTGATACGTACATATTAACAAACATTGTGACACTTAAGTTCCAGCTTTTTGTGTATATTTTGTGGTCAAAAATCCTTTTCAGAACTAGACACATTTGTAGCAGACTGCAAAGTTATTTCTTTCAGATTGAAACATTTCTATTAGACCTTCACAAAAGGATTTTTTTTTCCCCTCATGACTGTAACTGAGTACTGATGGGTCAAGATACTCAACTTTTATCTTATAAATGGCACTAATAGTACCAGATGACAGCTCAATGTGCTGTCTAATTTTGGATCTACTACCAAGGCTCCAACTCTCTCTTATGGACTGCGAAGGCAGACCAAGAGCAGAGCACTGAATGAGATGGCATTATAGCAAGTATGAGAAAATTCAGTTTTAAGTAACAAAGCTCTTTGTAGTTTTACATCCAAAAATCTATTGCAGAGATAGAAATGAGCTCTAAATTATCTTACAGCATGCCAATCAATCTGTCACCTACCTGATCTTTGATTCTAGGATTCTAGAACAGGATTCCAGAACAAACAGTTTAGAGTATTTGATTTAAAAAAAAAAAAAAAAAAAAAAAAAAAAAAGGGTTTTGCACTGATGCACCTATTTATTGTTATCTATACCTCTTTATTTTTTAAACTAAAACTAAAAAAATCTGGAAAAAAGTCTGCATAAAATTCAGGTATAAAAATCAGTGCACATATACATAGCAATACGTAGCATATCGTCTTCCCTTTATATTCTGGTTTAATTTCTTGGCCAAATTCATCACTTAATATTTGGAACTACATAAAATGTTCATGTACATAAATAATGTAAATCCATATGTGGATGGATACACTGAATCATTTTGATGTTGGCATATCTAAAAACACGGCTGAAGGGACAGGACATTAGTACTTTATTTATCTGCCTGTACTTCACAGCAACTGGAAAAAGGCCCTTGTCAGAGTAGGATTTATATATTTTTGCAGGCAGCATAAAGAAAATTATCTTCTTGGAAAATACAGAGTAAACAAGCAGCCATTAGTTAAATGTCTGGATAACAAGAAGATGCAGTAAAGCATTTACTATTAATTTTATAAGATGTGGTTATATTCACTGTCAGTGTAGAGCAAGTTACAGAATGTACTTTCATGGTATGGATTCAGTCTATTTTAGCTTTTCCCAGCAGTGCTACAGGGATTGTGACTATCAGTAAAATAGTCATTGCAGTTATATTAGGAGTCTGAGCTAACCAAGTAGGATAACTCAGGTGACAACTCTTTATATCAATGGAGATTGCTTAGTTCTTTTTTTGCTGCAGCAAATTGAGGTGCGTGTTAAACAAATTCCACCTCTTCCTTGCTCATCCTACTACTTCCTCAGCCCAGTCCTTGAATTCTAGCATAAGCTGCACCTTTTCTTTTTCACCAAGTTACTGTTGCACCTTGTGTCTGTACATTTAATTTTTTCTCCATGCCATTTATGACTCAGGACAGACTCACCAACTTTCACAAGGGAAACTTGAAAGAACTACTACACCATTCACCAAGAACACCATTCATTCACTACTCATCCTGAACATAATTTTACCCTGCCAGTGCAACTGAGAAAATTGATCCAACAACTGAGAAATATTTTGAGAATCCCTAGACACAGATCATTTTCTGAACAATACTGCAAGCTTCCTCATAGTTTTAATTCTAGTAGGACAGCATTTGTATGGACTACTAAAGCCCATTTTTTCTTCTACATTCTCTTACACTTAAGTCTGCATGATACACCTATTTTCCTGTATACGGATAGTGATACTAATACTTATACCGTATTCCCGCAGTTATTGCGTAAGCCATTATTGAGGATGAATTTCTTGATATCTAAATGCCTTTTTGAGTTTCACTATTGTGGAATTGCTAGCACCAAATGCAAACAGGAATTTATGAAAGGACTCTCTGAAGCACTAGAATTCAAGGTCTACATAAATATTATTCACTCACTTTTGTGAAGTATTTAATATGTTTCAAATTTTCTGGCAAGGGCTACAAACTCTACTTCTCCACGTCTGTTGCCATGAAACATAGGGCCTAGTTTTCAAGCTTACATAGCACAACTGAAAGCATTAACTTCATACAGAAAAACAGCTTGGCACAGTATAACATAACAGTTGGAATTGAAACTAGTCATTCTGATAGAAAATGAACTCAATATCCAAATATTTTAAATAAAATTTGTATAAAACCACTTCTGATCTTAAGTTGAATGAGCATATTAAAGCTAAAGTAATTTTATAAAAATTTGGCTTCTTAACTGAGCTCATGTGTTTATATTATAGCCTTAAGAGGCATTTATGATAACAATTGATTCTTCAGTGATCCATCTACAGATTAATTCTCCCTTCCTGACATCAACCTTCCTACAATTTCACCCAAATAGTAACAGGATAGATTATGGAACCTGTATTGTTCAAGTCGAGGCATATAACAGAATTATTGTATATGATAGATAGTTACTCAAACATCTAAAATCTAGTAAATATGAAGAGTTATAAAGTAGCTATTTTACTCACTTATTTTTAAACACCTTCTAGTAGTGTCTTCCCTGAAGTTTAGCTATCATAAGTCAACAACTGAGATCCGCAGCAAAGTATGTATATTTAATTTGGCTATGCAAAAACTTGTCAATGTCTTTTCAGCTACTTTTCTAAGCTTATTGCTTTTAAGTACTTAATATTACAAACTGACTTTAACAAACAACTCAAAAGGACAAACACTAGGATCAGGACTGCAGATAAGTCTAAAACACAAGTTTAGGTATTGATTTGAGCATATATAATAGATTTGTATTATTTACCAGCTTTGTGATGGAATCAAAATTCCCAAATATGTCTTATTTTCAGTGTGTTGAGTTTAATGATCACTGAAAATTTTCAACAAAAACTAGTATACTCCAGGTCAATCACTTCTTCTATATCCAGATTACTCATACCAAGTAAATGAATGGTTGAAATGCATTACATTTAACTCATATTTCTACAGAAGCTAGATGAGTAAGATCTAGCACCTCAATGCAGAATTTTCATGCCCATCCTCCAGGGATTCAGCTTCAGTAATGAAGTCTAGGAACTCATCTAAGGAATTTATAATTCTATGAAGCATACAAGCCTTTCAAAAACCCAAGTGTGCCCAGAAGCAGCAAACTGTTAGGAGAGTAACACCTTATGACTAGTAAAGAAGGATTTTTTCCCATCTTGTAACAGAAGCAAAAT
Source organism: Lagopus leucura (assembly GCF_019238085.1). Lineage (NCBI taxonomy): Eukaryota > Metazoa > Chordata > Aves > Galliformes > Phasianidae > Lagopus > Lagopus leucura. Next base: position 40,894,430 of record NW_024962264.1, read on the forward strand.
GTTATCCATCTTTTAATAGGAAGAGAAAGTTGATTTTATCCATCACTGAACTGAATAGAGGTTTCTCAGTATAAAGAATTTCTGTAGTAGAATTTTTTATATCATGTATGCATAGTCAGCATATACATAACACCATAATGAGAATATCATGGCATTACATTTAAAGGAAAGCAGAATTTTAAAATCTAGATAAACATAAAGCTTTGTGATGTCAGACATCTAAAGAAAACCCAATGTAGTAAAATTTAGTCTGATCAGCTGCTTTATTTATATGTAAAACTGGCATTTCAGCAGACAACTAGTTTGCAGGACTAGTTACCTTGCAGCATCTTCCATGGGAAATGAATGAAAGCTAAGTATATTAAGCTATCCTAATAAAGAGAACCTTGAGAATCACTGACAGGAACAAAAGTAAAAATACATTTTGTTGTTTTCTTTACAGACCCAGAATCAAGCACCCAAAGCAACAAAGCCAAGAAAGATAGCTTAGTAAAGCTCACATAAGAACAAAAAATTGTTGTTTGATAAAGAAGCTGTATTTTCACTCTGAGGAATGGGTTAAAAAGAATTTGGTCATGACAATCACTCAGGAAAGTAATTAGTGAAAACTCCAAACATACAGGAACAGTCCATGAACTGAAGAGTCTGGAACTGGAAACACACACTCCTAAAAAGGCTATTATACTATCACTAGATGTACAGTATCTCTTTCACTAGCAAGGAGAAAGATCTGTCAAATTCCTTGCCTAAGCTAACTTAAAGTCCATAGATCTTCTGAATTCCCTGGAAGTGAAGAATTCAACATATTAATACCTGCTTGTATATTGTAACCCTTAGAAAGAATACTAAGACAATCCTTGCGCCCATATTCAATGTTTCTGTACATATTTGAAGCAGTCAGTTTGCACAGAATTTTAATCTACATTGCTACAACATACTGTAGGACAACATGCCTCAACTCAGCTGTTAGTCATCAGTTGCTCTTTCACATTTCTTAAATATACTTATGTAGATCAGCAACAAGATACACTTTACTACCAGCAGCAGCTTCTTATATAAAATATAAGTAAAAGTGTCACATCCTAGCAATAAACAAAGCCAGGATCTAGGAAAAACAAGAATGAGAGAATCCTATGATTAACCAGCTATACCAGATTTAAGAGTCTCAGGAGATGAGATGAGTGAGGAGTTAACAGTTCCTCTAATTTAGCCCTTCAAAAACCTGTAGTTTGCACAGCAGAAATATTTCTTTGAAACTTGTTGTTTAACCTAATCCAGCAATATTATGACAGTCCTCATACCTCTTCTATTTTGAGCGAAGCATTCAAATATAATGAAAATAAATAATCCCTGGAAATTAAAATAGTCCAGCACATCAGTATTGCAATCTGTCAAATACTGACAAAGTAATAAAGCAGCCTGTTCTTATATTCACCAGCACAGCCCCTTTCCTATCTAATCTGCATGGCAGCCTTCACTAGCCCATCAGGTATTCACAGAACATACAATAAGGCATAAACCAAATCTGTGACTCGTTGTGAAGCACCAGACCTTTAGCTCCTTGCAAGTCTGACCAGCCAGCTGCTGAGCTTGCTATTCCTGCCTTACCCTTCAGCTGGGCTCTCATCTTGCAAGGCACACACGTTCAGAAAATCGACACCTACAGGAACAGTGGCAGGCTAGCAAGAACTGATGTGGGGGAGGGGAGGTTCCAAACAAAGGAAAGCTTCTCAAAAGACTAACCGCTTTCCAAGCTCACATGAAGACTAAACAAGGACAAGGCCAATAGAATCAACTAGCTTCACAATAGCAAGCTTTGTGTTTATATTCTCAAAACATCATAAGCTGTATCTGCTTAAAACAATATTGAATGGTCAGATGGCTTCCAGTTTTAAGGCATGTTAGCATAATCAGCCTTAAATTAAAGCAGATGGGAATGACAGATATGTTAAGATTATTAAAGAACTCGAGAGGATAGAGTTAAATAAGGTTACCTAATCCATCTTAGAAGGGTATTATGAATTGCATCACTTAAACAAGAATAGCATTCTTGAATCTATTTTAGATTTTACAGGACTGAATAAATAAAATTACCAACACAACGTAATTTAAGGTATACATGTAACATGTCTCTGTCTCTACTAGTCTGTTTTAGGCTGATGAACCACAGGTATGTTTCCTGATATTGACAGACATTCATAAGGACCTATTAACAATAAAGATGATAAACCTCCTTCTGATATTGCAGTACGTAGCTCAGCAATGATTGTAGTTTATAAACCAGCATATTGTATTTATTTAGAACAAGGAATCTGCCTCTAAAACTTCAAATATTCAGGTATAGATCTCTCAGAGGTTCCTCTACACCAAATCCAAGAAAAACCAAAGCCCCTCAAAGCGTGCTGCACATCAACATTTGGCACCTGCAACCAGCATGCAATCCCAAACTGAAGTTAATGACCTTCATACACACAACAGTTAATAGCAGACCTTTAAGACTTGATTCTTGCCACACTGGCTATGTGTCTTTTTTTTTTTTTTTTTTTTTTTCCAACTGATAGTTATTAGCTGAGATAAACAAATGCTGGAGTCCTGCGTACTGATGCCCTAATTCCTCTCTGAAATATTTTCCAGCTCATTTAGGAGATCTCATCAAGCAACCAGAACAGCTTATAGCCTACTAGAGTATGGAATTACAAAGTGGGAAATACAGTTAAGATCCAATGCAAATTGAGAAAGACGACAAACTACACGCATTAGTTAAACCGTTAGCCCACAGCAATCTTGCAAAAGCATCCTTATGTGTATTTCCATACCGAAGGCAACAAAATGTTTAAAAACTCAACCTGTGGGTGGTGTTAAATATGCTTTCAGAGCAGAGGTGGTAGAATTAGTTTTCAGGAAGAGAAAATTTGATTTTTGTTTGCGTTTTGGTCTGAACTGGTACTAATGTGCTTAGCCTTGCCAAAGCTGCAATTTTTTCTCAGTATGTGCAAAAAACATGATAACCTTTTTTAACCCTTCCTCCCTCTATAATCCCCAGACTAACAAATCCTTGTTCCCAAGGTGAACTGAAGATCACTCTGACTCTCAGCGTCACTTTCCTGAATTTAGATACCAATACTCAAAATTTGTTTTGCAACCAGCTTGGAAATGATTTTCAAGTATTCCCAACATCATAGGAAAAGGTACATGAACAAGCTAATCCAGTGCAAGCACTCTGTATCTGAAGGGTCCAGATGATACACATCAGTTTTGAAAGCAAGATAGAGGATCTTCGAAATTCCCCAATATCTCCATTTATGAAAGTAAATGGCTCAACACTCATTTTCAATGTATAATAATATTGGCATCTTTCCTATATTTGATGTATTGAAAAAGTCACAAAAGAACAATGTGTTTTCTCACTTGCCTTTTTAAGATCAAACAAAGCTCAACTACAAGTTACATTCAGCTACTTAAAGAAATTTATATATAACAAAGTTGAATTGCATCAACCACCACCAATTTAATATTTTGGCTACGCTGTCCTAACTGTAGGGCATCGAGAACAGCGAGGCATATTCTAACCATCCAGCAGGGCTAAAAGTAACCAAACTGAAATTTAACAGCAGTACAATTCACTAATCAGACTAAATTAAACAAGCACTCGGAAGGGGGATTAGAATTAGCACACTAAATCTGTTTTGTTAGAGTGATGTACTTTCTTCTCTATTCAGTAGAGAAAGTTGCAGTGCAGAATATGATATTTCCTCAGCGATAAAGCATTATGCCAAAGCAAGGCCATTATGTAAAATTTGAACATATACCTCAGGTAGCACCAGAATAGATGGAATGGGAAGAAAACATCAGACTCAGTTACACGAGATAGATCAAAGACATTTTAAACATCAAAACAAAAACTATCCATAAAAACAAGATCTTTATCCATAAAAGCTATGTTGTAAGTTTTAGCATAGAAAGTCTTAGTACGTCCATCTCTGTAGACTGTTAATTTCCACTAACATAGTTGAAGATTGTTTTTTTTTTCCAAGCAGTTTCACAGACGCTAGAAGCTTTGGCCACAAGTATTTCCTAGTCAAGGTAGATATTAAGCAATTTAAGTTATTAGCACACTTGTATAACTGAGCTCTGATAAGCTACACCAGTCTTCCTCATGAAGTTCCCTTAAACAATAACAGTATCTTAAACTTGCATTGTACAAAAGGAATTTGTTGAGTTCTGCAAAAAGCTATTTAATCTTTGTACATGCATGGTGCTACCACTGTTTCTGTATTTTGTGTTAGAGCAATAGCTTTGAGAACAGCATCATTTGAAGAGATCTATAAACATATCAGATTCTGAAAGTACAGAGATAGCATGTCTCAAGTCACAAGAAACGCACAGCAGAAATAAGGAAGACTAGGTACTTAACTTGTACTATAAAAAACTCAATATTGTAAGAAACTATCAGCAGTTTTCCTTGTTCAAACAAGTCAACAGTTGGGAAGCAATAAGTCTGAAATGTTATGCGCCACCTTTACAGGGCACTTTTGTTTACATTCTCATGACAATCATGCAACTAGAAACTCCTTTTTAAGATTGAGACTGTCAAGTGATAGATGTTTCTAGCAGCTTTCGCTCTTGAAAAGAACCTGCTTCCAAATAAAGCAAGATTGATAATTAAACAAGTTGCTGAATTGATACAAGAAATGATCAAGTAAATATTACAACTGCTTAATAGGAATGGGCTCATTTCATTTCCCCTTTCACTCTGCCCTGTGAGTCTCTACTCTTTTCCTTTAAAAATATCATATGTTATTTTGAAGGAGACTTGAGAAATACCATCTAATATGTTAACAGGTGGAAAGCTTGTGGCAGCAACTGGCTACTTCTATCTGGAGCTTCAGTTCTATATCAGAAACTAGTCCTGTTCGTTCTGGAGATCTATCAGAATATAGCGGGAAAGAAGCAGCTGGGCTTCAAGAAAACATCAACCTGCATCCCATTTGTAGTAGAGATTTAGTTGCTTCCCTTTTGCAATGTATCCTTCTCTTGTAAACTCAATCCTCCCAGAAAGTTTGTTCTCCAATACCTTTAGGTATGACTGAGTTGTATAGTTCTTACATGACAAGTTCTTTTAAAATAATTCTCACTTATTCTCATAGTGCCTATCATTAACAGCTTAAATAGTTATAGGGACTAGCACTCTACTATTAAAATCAGTGTTTATGTAAATTTTTCATTGGACACAGCCTTAAAATAAATCAACCGTGGAGCATCCAGATTTCAACAGTGCTGGAATGCAAAGCCCTCAGCAGAGGTCTGGAGGAGTATATTCACATCAAAATGAAAAACTTCAGGAAAAACAAAAATAACCCCAAGAACAGTAGCTAATTCAATGAACAAAGAGAAAAAAAACACAAGTTTGAGGATAAAAAGAAAACCTGTGGAAGCATTCATATGTTTGGGGGTTGTCACTCTCTTGAGCCTGAAAGATTCTCATTAGCACACTTAAATGCAATACGGGAGCCTATCGAAGGGTATTCTGTAGAAAGCAAAGTTGATAAAGTTTTTAAACTCCATTTTAAAAGGCTTACAATCACAACATCCATTTATTTAATCTGCCAGAGTTTTTGCAAGAAATACAATAAAGAGGGCTTTCAGAGTCTACCAGCCAATCTGGAATGTTACTAGGGAAATATGATAGCATTAAATACATTTGAGTTTCTATTGGCAAAAACGCACTCGTTTGAATAATGCTACTGTGCAAACTCACAGTTGTTCATGATATTCCACCACTTACTTTTAGTCACAGCTGAGGACTGTGTGGCATAAAGCAAGTAATTGTCTAAGGCAGAAAAAGCACCTATGTCTTCACTACATACTTCCAGAATGACAGAGCCTTGAAATGCCTTACAGGCTGCTGTCATCTCTGAAGGGATAAGACAGATTTCTGGGAGAGTTGTACTCAGAAAAACCTGCACCGTGCCCTAGAAGCATCTTCACCTCTCAATCCACCTGACAGAAACACCAGATCTGACACTTATCCTCCTCTCAGCTTTGCTTCTGCTACATCAGTTTTACCTTCTAAGAAGCTTTGAGGTTACTCTAGATATATTCCTGGTTAACCCCTGGACATTAACTGCACAGTCAGTAGACACTAAACAGCATATATACTACTTGCAGTGCTTTATTCCTTGGTAACAAGTCAAGTGATGCTGGCAGCCAGTTGTGTCAAAATTCTCTTTTATACTACAAAAGATGATTGGCATTTCTTCCCCAAAAACTGTGCATTTCCTAACACAACAGGAGTAACACCGTTGAAGTGCAAGAGATTAAGAAAGTCAGTGTAAATATAAACTTTTATAACATTGAGTCATATTCTAAAAGAGATTTATCTGGATGGCAAAATTTGTTGTCTCCATCTTTACCTCTAAGTATTTTCTACACAAGATCCAAAGGCTTAGCAATAACTTCCTACTGTATGACCAGTAACTTGGCATTATATACTGTAGTTTTAATCCTCTATCTCCAAACCTGTAATTGTGTAGAATATACTAAGAAAATCTTAATTCCAAGTCTGTACCTCCAAAAAGTATAAGTTGGGCAACTAATTTTGTTGCAGAAGTACAATGAAATCAGTAGTTCTGGGAAGGAGTCTGGAAGTTTCAATGAAGCCACACATTCTCAGAAATACCTAAAAATACCTATGTTAAGTGCTGCTACAAAGGCTTTTCACCTATCAGATGGTTTTTGAAAGGTCACTTTTACATTTCATGGAGTATAAACAGTTTTATTCGTAGGTTAGCTTGGTATTTGATTGGCTTGTGTTTTTTTTTTTTTTTTTGTGCCTACACTTCAAAATCTGCCCTGAAAGAGTCACTTTTTATCAGAAAAGGAAAACATTAAAGATGTAAGACTTTCTCCAGAAATTCAATAATAGATCTGCACCTCTACAAAAGCGAACACAGTCTTCATGAAAAATAAACTCCCCTCCAGCCTATACAAATACATCTAGCTCATTCTCTACTCCACTAGGGTTTAGCAACTTCATTGCTAAATGGGCTGGGCTCTAAATCATTTGCCCTGCCCAGTAGCATTAGGCAGAGAAATTACACTGAAATCTTTCTGGGTGGCCAACTTCTATCTTGATTTATGAGCCAAGCATAGCTCAGAGTTTCACTAACTTGCCAGGGTAAAGTAGTTAGTACTTCATTTGTTTTTTCTCACTTTTGTTATAAGCAAGCATATAAAGCATTCATTCAACCATTCCATAGCCACAGGCAATAAGTGCACCTTACTAGCAATCATCAGCAAGTTTTAAAAAAATATTTGCCACAGAACAAACAACCAGTGCATGCAGTAGCAAAGCTAAACAACGTCTGCAGATTCTTTATCCAGCATCAAGCAAACCACAGATCTTATTACGACTTTTACTATTGCATTTTTTTTCCACAAAGTACAGTGGTTTTCTCAATACTAAGCACTTAATAGTGTGAAGCCTAATAATCTTGCTCTGTGCAACATTTTCTCTTCAATATTTACATAACTATATTTTGGTAAGGATCCAATTAGTGGTATTTTAGTTGACTACAACCCAGTATCATGAAAGCAATAAAATATTTGGAAAAAGACTAGAAACGACACTGAAGCATTTCTTGTCCTTAATAGTACGCACACGAACTGTGCTTGCATTCAAAAATGAAATCTCAACTATATTCTGAAATGAATTAAAAGCATCAATCACTAATTAGACATTGAAATGAAGACTCAGGTAGAAATTTCTCTGTGATTAGTCTCAACAGAAGATTTGATAATTAAGTAGTTAATAGATCATAAGAGTAGAACCATGACAATAAGGCAAAAACTTAATATTATGTAATCTTTTTTATTTCTAAAGGCCTTTATCCTCCTAAGGAAAAATAGGACTCTAAGCTCATCAGTAGCATAATTAGGAAGGTACAATAATGAAAAGATACAGTCCTAAAATATATATCAGGCAAGGAGAACATGAAAAAATCATGAAACGATTACCTCAGAAACAAAGCAGGTTTGATTCATGCACATAGCAGAATTTGCTTTTTATCAACAGCAAAAGATACATTTTTAATCATACCTTCTATTCTATTACAAAGTCCTGAATTTTTATGGATTCAAAATAACCTCTTAAATCTATCAGTGCCCTGGAACTTGCACTGATTTGTGGATATTGCAGAGAAGATATGAACTAGTTTCTACAAGGAAGACATATTGCAAAGCTAAATGCTCTGCTTTATATGAGCCCAGAACAAGGTTTCTATTTTAATACTGTAATAGCACCCACTAACTTCCTATTGAGAAATTTCTCTAAGGGCTGTTTCACCTTTCCTTAAGGATAGCAAACTACTCTCACGTAATGAGCATTAACAGTTACACATAGCTTATAGAAATTGCTTTGGCCCTTCATCTCAAATAATAGCTGTAATTATAACACTGACTTCCTCCATATTTTTAACATAGTCACAGCCCCCACTCATCACTGTGGGATTTGATCCTGTATAAGAGGTAAGAGACTAGGAAGTGAATGGTTTTTAACATAAGTCTTTAACCTTGAAATATGGCTCCTAAATAGACAACATAAAAGTTGACAAAATGAAAGAACCTATAAAATAAAACAGCATTTGAAATTTTCTGTTGTAAGATACAGTACCCTCCAAAATGAGCATTGACTCTCAGTCCCAATTTTTCCATATAGTTATGGTATTTTACAGTATAACAACAGCTGAATAACAGTTATTCCACTCTGAAATTTTCAGACCTTAAATTTTAAGGGAAAGGTATGACACCTTAAGAGTTAACAACTAGGGCCATGAGAAGAGCTGAGAATAGAAAATAGTTTCATCACATCTTGCAATCTCTTCTTCTTATTATTATTATTTTTAAAGAACTGTAAATACACTGGAAATAGAACAAGAAAAGTCTTTACATACATACAAGCACACATGCATTCAAACAGCTCCTCAATTTCTGCAGCAACCTGACCTCAAAAGGCAAAGAAAAATCACTTGAAAGGTATAGAAAATAACTGTTCACTTATGGTTATTTTTTTTTTGTTAATTGCAATTGTTTTAACTCAAATAAAAACACAATAAAGTAAAATTAAGGAAGCTATAAGCATTATTTCTTCAGTAACCACAAACGTGCTAGCAGAAATAGTTCACCTTTCTTCTAATACATGCAAAAAATAAAAAACAGGAGAAAAAAAAGCAATTATTAAATTAAAGCTCCATAAGTTTCTGTACTTACACTGCTGGGGGGTCCAAACTCTCCCCTAAAATCTGAGGGTAAAAGTTAATCTTTCCATAAAAATATAACCCTTCAGGGCATTTTGAACTAGTTGATCAGTCTGCTCTCTATGTTTTGCATACCTTGTAAAAGGTTTTGTTAGAAACTGCAGCCTGGTAGTAGTGTAGAAAGGGATTCTACCCACTTGAGGACCCCTGATGAAGGAATAACGTGGAACACCTGATGGCATTTGCAATCTGAATGACTCATGTGCTGCAGCTGTCTGAGTAGCTAAGAACCTTCTGGAAAGTAACTGAGACATGAGGAGATTTTCACAGGTGTGAGGTATCTGTGTGTGATCTGAGTTTGTTGTGGGGCTTAATGTATGTGAGCAAAAGCATTTATAAGTGCAGTAAACCATGGTAATACAAAAAGGGAATGAAAGAGTGGAGTTTTATATAGTGATGGTGGATGTGTGAGTGATAGAAGAGGCAGGAGTGTGCAGCAGTAACGTAGCTTATGGAGTAGTGGGGTTAAAGAGCAGAAGATGGTGAGGGAAATCTCCACAAGCAGTAGTGTGTACCTGTGCATAACTTCCATGTACTGTGGAGGCTGCAGGATTGTGCAATTGTTATCGTGAGTGTTTTAAATATCTCATGTGTAAACTTATTGAGAAAGAACTTATAAATAGCATCTTGCAGAAAAGAAGCAACTCTCTTGTTTTCAGTTTGTTTGCTGTGGTTATGACAAGAGATTTTAAATTGCTGTTGTCCAAAAGGGCATATAACCTTTGTTTTTCTGTGTTTGTGTTTCATAAGGAGGGATGGTGCTATATGTGCTACTCCTGTATACTGTTGTATGGGAACTACTGAATCACGGCCTGAACCTCTGATTGATCACCTGAGGTGAGCAGTGAGTCAGCCACGTGAGCACAGGTGAAGGCAATTCACCTCTCCTAGACCCATTTAAGAGCTGACTACTAATGGGAAAGGATCTCTTCTGGAGATCCCTTCTCTGGAATTTTGCAGCTAGCCCAGAATGCAGGTAAGTATTCTATCTATTCTATTTTTGTTATTATAACCTGCTTAGCTGAACTTTCTTGTTTATTTCATAATTATAACATCTTTACATTCATTGATTATGCAACTGTGAAGAAAACCAAGCTTAAATGCCTCGTCTCTGAGGGAAGCTAGGGGAAAGTAACCTGTGTTGTGGGCAGAGCTTTCCTACAGATTGTCAGTACTTTTCTCATAAGGGAGAGGACTAGTTTTCTGAGCAAGTTTCTGGGTCAGTAGGCTGCTGAAGGGAGCGCTGTGTTGTCTAATAACAGTACATTTCTATGAGCAGTTGTAAATTGTTGTGGGGTTAGCAGGAATACTGTAGCTGCAATAGTGCTCAAAGGGTGTCTCATGTTTGAACAGACTCTGGGGATTTGTGAAGATACTTCATAGAAGCTGGTGAGGAAGCTTTACACAGAAAGATGTACAGTGGTGCACACCTTCCACTGGGGGTAGATGTGGAGCAGGAGGTGAGAGGCTGTTTCCAAGTAAAGTTCCTGAAGTTTGAGAGGTGTTTGGAAGGGCTTAGCCTCCCAAGATAGGGACTACTTGGAGGGAGGGGAAGGCCTTACTCAGGAGTGGTAGACAGCTGTGTGAATTCCTTTTGCTGTTATGAGGGCAGCAGAAGCATGCAGTTGTGTTTGCCAGCTGAATGCCTTGAGTTTAATCGAACTCATGTCAGTAAAAGGCCCTTGTTGTGAGGAATGAATTCCTGCTGGGGTGGAGGGGTCAGGGGTCTAGCTTGGATGCTACCTTCATTTGTGAAGGTAGTGGGAATGTGTGTGGCTGCAGTGATACTCATGAGCTGATTAGTGTTTGTATTGACTTGTGGAAAAATGTTCCCTGCCAGAAAGGATTAGCCACCATGAGGAGGAGCAGATGCTTATATGAGTTTATGTGGTCTGTGAAGGCAGTGGAGTTGGCAGGAATGTGCAAAGTGCCTTGTGTATGAGAGGCATTTGAATGAGTTTGTGTCTCTGGGGGAGAGATCTTTAGGAGGAGATGAAGGAGGTTTGTCTGAAAGGAGCAGATGCCTTTTAGGATGGCACGGTAAAATGCGTGCTGCAGCAGCATGGTTTTGTGAACAGAGGTATTCAGGCAAGCTTGTTAGCTTGTGAGAAACACGTGGGGAGAGCAGCCTACTGTAGGACTGACACATGTATGTGTGCAGCTTCCATATGTTGTGAGGGTGGTGGAGGAGGTAGGAGAGTGCTGTGATGATATTCATGAGCTTGAATACCTCATGCTTCACTGGATTTTTCTTCCAGGAGGACCTGTTATGGGGGTAGGGTGCAGTATTGCCCTTGAGAAGCAGATGAGAAGCTTCCACATGTTCTGAGAATGTTGTGGGTTTGGCAGCTATGTGAGTGCATTTGGTGGGTGTTGGTAAAAAAAAAAGTATCCAGTGGAGGCTGGTGGGAAAGCCTGGCATAGTAGAGGCAAATGCTAGTGCATGTCTTCTGTTCTGAATTTAGGAGACTAAAGGGTATTATGGTCTTTTCACAATAGATTTCTCATGTTTGGGGGAAATTTAGGTAAACTTCCTGTGTTTTAGGAAGGAAAGAGCTGTGCCAAGAAGTGGGAGATATATTTGAGGGAAGATGGAAAGAAGAGGGTACAGAGGTTATAGTGTTTTTCTGCTTCATGCCTAGATGGACCTTTAGCCATGTGAAATGGGAGTGCTTGACCTGGGGGACCCTTATCCATGAGCAAATGCCTCCGTGTCTCTGGAGGGGATTAGTTGGCCCCAGAAGGGGATGATGCCCCTATGTAATGTCTATATACTTTGAAAGTGACATAGGTAGCAGAAATGTTTGACAGAACTGGCATGTGGAAGAAAAAGGAGTGATGATGGAGCTAATAATCTCAAAAGAGGGCCTCTATCAGCAGCTGAATCTTTCCCCAGGAATAGTAGATCCCTTTGAGAGGAGGAAATTCAGATCATGTAGTGACGATGGTGCTAAATGTCTTATGTCCAATAGTGTCTGAATTTTCCTTGTGAGAAAGGAAAGAGCCTTGTTAAGGTATGATTGCCAATGCACAGCTTCCTTTTGGAAGGGCTAGGTGCCTCTTGAGAGGGCAAAACAAGGAGGACGCTCTGTCTCTAGGAGGGGGGTGGCTTTGAGGGGAGACACAGCTGGCATGAGCTTGCTTTGGTGACATTGTGAGCAAGAGGAAGCCTGTCTGAGCAGACTTTTGCAAAAATGCCATATTCTTTGGGGTGAAGAAAGCCTTCATGGAGTGACTGTTGTCACCACCTGCTTGCCACTTTCTGATTTTGTGGACAGTAGGTATGTGTGGGTGTAATGGAGTTCATGAGCTCAGTGACTTATGTTTGGGGGTTCATCTAGAAAAAATCCCAACAAGTGGGAGTGGATGGTAATGGGTGAAGAATGACAAAGGCCTGTTATGATGGCGTAAGCTGCAGGAGAGGTGACATGAATTTTCATGCTTGAGCTTCTTACTAAGGAATTAAAAACTCACTGGGATTTCCCACATCTTAAGCATAACTACGGGAAGAAATGACCAACAACCAGAGTTAAAATGTTCTGTTATGCTCCCCCTTCTACAGGCTTTTACAGTGCTATTTTCCTCAACTCCCTTTTAGACTGAGGAGGCTTTCTCTGAAGCCTTCCACCCACTCAATTTCCCCGCTTTAAAACAAGTTCACAGCCAACCCACCTCAGGCTTTAGCTTATACTTTCCTATATTTCTGACTCCCTGATTCAGAACACCTGTGTTTAGGATTCTCACACTTCATCTTTTCTTTCCTGTCTATCTCTTCCTTATGCCTGGCATAGTTGCAAGCTCTATATTGCCCAATCACACCACAGCCCCTCTTAGTACCCACCTGTTTCCCATTTCTTTAACTCATCAGGAATTTCTGTTGGCTGTTGTCTTTATGCCACATTCAGATGGGACTGAGAGGATGAACTTGATCAGTTAGACTTTTGCAAGGTGGCTTTCTGAATCTTCAAATCCTTGTGCTGCCTAGAACGTGCTATTAGTGCACAGTGGCCATAATTTCAAGCTTAGAAATCCTGTGGACCATCAACTTTAGAAAGCATGATCTTTCTAGAATTTGAACTGCAGTTAGTTTGGGTTATTGTTTAACTTGATTGGAATGAGATTACTTACATTCCAAATATTGCCCATTGTGCCAAGCATACTATTATCCTGGGGTATTCAGTCAGGGCAAAGGTGACTGATTAATGTTTGTTTGCTGTAAAGGGAAGAGGTGCTGAGCAGAAGTTGAAATAGAAAGGGGAAAAGTATGAAAAAATAGCATAGTACTTCAACATCTAAATTCACCCTATGAGATATGGGCTTAATCTTTCAGAAAACCTAACATAATAGGTCAGGAGAAACTGTTTGTTACAAAGCATCTTTACACTGAAAGCTATAATTCTTAAATTGTCTGGGTTTATTTTGAAAATATCCTGCACATGCTGTTATAACAATTGCTTTAAAAATGCAGTGTTTTAGTTCATTTAGCATTTTTTCATGTCTCTTTAGGAATATCTTAGAAATAGAGAAAACTGTAACAGTAGTATGATGCAGAAACAGATACAGTTGTGAACTGTCTGCTGTTACAATAATTGATTATAAGGAATGCTTCAGTGTACTTCTAGTCCTACAGGATTATTTTGAAGGCTTCCCTCAGCCTAACTGTCCATCCTTCAGCCAAGCTGGTCTTGGAGACTGTAAATTGCAGATATTGTCTCAGATTACTGAAATATAGAACTCTGTCCTGCAAGCTGTTAACCTTGATTCTGCATGGTGTTGTGCAGTTTCTGGACTGCTGTGGTGTTTTCCAAGCACAGCTGAATTTTTGTCCCATTAAAATCAGGTTTGTCTTTAAGTGCCTGAAGGTTTATTATTAGTAGCCTACTAGTCTAAGAAAAATACTTGAGTTAAGTACTTCTGAGAGCTATAATTATTGTAGTAATTTTACTCATATAGTAGGCCTGAGAGTACACCTACACGTCTGCTCAGACAAGTTCAGTTGCTGTAGGAATGTCTAATGAACCACGAGGAAGATACGCAGTGATATAACATTAAAAACAAATGGGAGCAGATTACATTGCTTGTCCAGTGCTTAACATCTGTTAAGCAGTGGAATGAGTGAAACAATCTGTCCCCTTTGTTGTACTCTTCATAAAGATTTTATTTAGACAGATACAAAGCTGTGAGCCTTTAAGACAGACTGTTGAGAGTCCGCCCCTACATGCTAGGAGGACAGCGGTCTACAAATGACAACAAAGAGAAGTTTAGGGAACGTAATATTGTTGCTATCAACAGTCCTTTCTCAGCAAGGAAGTCAGATGTGAGGTAAATGTGTTGTGTTGGAGGTGCTCAAACGCCTCATCTTTCTAAATAAATAGAGATTAATGACTTGCAACATCCCTTCCTGCTTCCATAGGCACAGAACTGTAGGAGCTTTTTTTTTTTTTACTGCAGCTGCAATGAAATACAACTTAGAGAAGGCACTTTTAAACAGTTTTGAGATTTATAAAACCGAATGCAGTTTAAGTATCCATGCTATTTTTTAAGTGTATATTTTCTTCACAGGGAGGTAGTTTCTTATTTTTCTCATGCTGATGCTTGCTTTGTACTAACATGGCCTGTTTTGTCTTTCCCTGAAGTTATTTTAGTTTGTTGATACCAAATAAGATTAAAATAATCCTTTCTGACTTGAGTGATGTTGATTTTTGAGATTCTTTATATATACAGTAGTAGAGATTCCATGGAAAACTGCTTTTAGATGTCTTATACTTCAACTGAAAATTCTCTTATGTTTGGTCCTCTTTAATCTCCTTGCAGCAGTTGAATGCAAAGGATGATTGCCCTCAAGTGACAACTTGACCTTTCCATGCCACAACTAGTGACCCACCTGAAGAATGACTATTGATTACATGGCACCATGGCAATGCTTTTGCTAGCTTGACCTTTCAGTTGGTATGGTGCCTCATACACACAGTATTATGATGGAGCCAATAGAATCAACAAGTGAGATTGAACTTGTTGTTTGTACTTAAGAGTTTGTGCTTGATTAAAGATCTTTGCTTTGCAATTTTTTTTGTATGAGTCATAACAGAAAGGAAGGGATGTGTTATAATTACAGATATAATCTGGAATTTATTCAGTTACACGTTTTGAAGGAAATTGGCTATTTGCTTAGAATTCCAGATAAGTTTTCTTGCCTTTTCTTGTTTGCTGTTGTGGGCAGTAATAGGAGAGATGCCAAAGGTACACGAGAGAAGAAAAGGAGAGTAAGGCAAACCTTTGTTTCACAGAATGGCCCAGGTTGGAAGGGGCCACGAAGATCATGAAGCTCCAACCCCCCCTGTCACATGCAGGGCCACTAACCTCCACATTTAATACTAGATCAGGCTGCCTAGGGCCCCATCCAAACTGGCCTTGAACACCTTCAGGGACAAGGCATCCACAACCTCTCTGGGCAGCCTGTTCCAGCACATCATCACTCATAGTAAAGAACTTCCCTCTGACACCTGACCTAAATTTTCCCTCCTTCAACTTAACAGCAGGACAAGGGGAAATGGTTTTATCTACCCTTTCAAGGAGTTGATTCCCCTCCTGTTTGTAGGCTCCCTTTAGGTACTGATAGGCTGCAGTGAGGTCACCTTGCAGCCTTTTCTCCAGGCTGAGCAAGCCCAGCTCCCTCAGCATGTCTTTGTAGGGGGGTGCTCCAACCCTCTGATCATCTTTGTGGCTCTCACCTGGACCCTCTCCAACAGCTCCTTGTCTTTCTTGTACTGGGGGCCTGAGACCTAGACACAGTACTCCAGATGGGGCCTCACAAGAGCAGAGTAGAGGGGGACAATCACCTCCCTGTCCCTGCTGGCCACTCCTCTTCTGATGGAGCCCAGGATACCATCTGCTTTCCAAGCTGCAAGAGCACACTGCTGGCTCATGTTCAGTGTTTCATCCACCAGGTGCTTCTCTGCAGGGCTGCTCTTAAAGACCACTCCTTCCAGTCTGTATGGATGCCTGGGATTCCTCCGGCCCAAGTACAAAGCCTTGCACTTTGCTGTGTTGAACCTCATTAGATTCATCCGGGCCTACCTTTCAAGTCTGTTGAGGTCCCTCTGAATGGCATCCTTTTCTTTCACTGTGTCAGCTGCACCACTCAGCTTGGTGTCATTAGCAAACTTCCTGAGGGTGCACTCAATTCCATCATTGATAAAGATGTTAAAGAGCACAGACCCTTCTTACCTGTGTTCCTTTAGCTGTCTGTTTCCTTTAAAAGACAGTAGAAATTATAAAAGAGGCATAATGCTTGTTCAACAGCTTGAGTTTTGTATTTTAGTTAGGGTGTGTCTAAAAATGGTGTCTTCAGCATTAAGTTGAAAGATATTTAGACTAATACAGTCAGAAGCTGGTCATTATGCACTGTACTCAAATCCTGTAAAACACTCCTTCAGGCACAATTCTCATTTGAGGACAATATCTGAAATTACTAACTTTAAATCACAGTTGGAAATGCTGTCCTCAAAATATTTTCCAGAACAAAGCTTGACTGAGTATTTGGAGTGTGTTGCTTCTTAACGGTTTTCACAACTTTTTAAAAGTGTTTTATCTTTTTTTTTCTTCCCAGTTAGAACTGAGATCCATTTAAGACTTAATATTGAATGCATCTGAACACTTACTTGATGCATATGTAAGGTCATTTTAGGATAAGATATCCAGTATTTGTGTGTTTGTGCACAAGCAATCTGTTTCCCTGAAACTTGAGCAAGATTTGATCTGACATCAAACATTCTGAAATCTTACAAAGATAGAAGAAGCAGGTGGAATGTAACTCAATTTGGTACTTACGTTAATTTTTAAGTTAGGAAAGTTATTCTCTATTTTTTTGCTCAAAATTTTTTATTTGGTAGATGCTACTTTAAAAGGGAAGAGTCATGTGCCTTTGGAGTAATGAAAAGCAAAAGCTTCTTGTAAGCTTTATTACTGAAATCTAATATGTTGTAAGTAATGGACAAATAAGAAAGTTAAGTACAGTGAAAAGTGAAAGATTTTTGTTAACTTTTACCAAGTGAGCTATGCATGGATGTTTGTGTTCTGAGACTATGACATTAGAGCAGGCTGTGGTCCATAGCCTGCACAGCCAGAACAATTAATTTGCCCTGCTTCTGGATCTGGACAATCCGAGAATATCAGCCTGGGAAAGGAGTGGGCCAGGGATGGGATCAATATTCTGATGATATCTGCAATTTCCAGTAGCTATTTTGAATGAGATTTGGTCTTAACTCCCTGCCCAAAACTAAATGGAAATCAGGGATAGTTTTGTGATCTGTGGAGTAAATGTATTGCCTCTGACAATTACATCTGTTGTATCTACATAATAATTTGTTGCAATGGAGCTATGACTTTGGTCTTCCTAAAAGGTAAATTTACTGGAAAGGTGTGTGCTCAGCCTTTTTGTAGGGCGTGAGGAGGGGAAGGATGCTCACACTTGACAGTGAAATAACTGTTGTTAAACATTTCCTGCTTAGACTAGAGTATTATCTTGAGCCAGACTCTTAATCTCTTTCTAACCTTGTAGAAGTCTATTTGAGTACTGGTATCTGAACTGCAATGAAGACTAGAAGCATTACTTTTAATCAGGATTATAGAGAGACAGATGCCAGGAAAGACTGCTGCCCTAATGAAGATGAGGAAGTTCTAAGGCCAAGGAAGCTGTGACTGCCTTTCACCTAATTCCATGAACATTTTCTGCTGCTGGGCATCTCTAGCTGAAGGCTAGAGCAATGGGGTACTAAGCCACAGGAAGGGAAGTTTAGTCTTTGTGACACATTATGTAATGACTGGAGAAACAGTAAATTTTAAAACAAGTTTTATCTTGTACTTTGTAATATCATTATTTCTTATTATGTAGAAAGCCTATATTTAAATTCTTGAGCAGGTCAGATTTTTCTCAGAATTTTCAGTAAAAAATACTGAATTTTTTTAATTTTAATGAGTTATAGTTCAGTCAACAGTTTAAAAATTAAGACTTTTATGTTTGTCTGCTAATATGCTACTTCATCTTCTATAAAAGCATTTGTGAGCAATAGCTTATAGTAAAGACAGCTACTTCCATTGAAAAAGCAGCTATCTAAATTTTTTTTTGTTTGTTTTTATCGCCTTTGCTGTTATACAAAGTTTTATTCAGTTACATGCTCATACTACTTTTTCCATACTTGCCTCATTCTGGATGTGTGATAATTATGAGGAAAATGTGAAAATCAAAGGTGTAACTCAAAATTTACTTCAGAATAAATTTGCAACCTAGCATTATTTTTACTTAAATAATAATACTCTAAGAGTCTTCTAATTCTGTTACATCATAAATTATTTAAATTTAATGGTTTTACTATACATAGTATCAGTTTCCCTGTGCTTTAGGTGAAAGCTAAGAATATTGTTGGAAGAAATGCTTGTCTCCACATTTTTTCTAGTAAAAAGCAGATAAAGTAAGAAAACAGCAGGAGTTGTTTTCCTTTTTTAGTGATAATAGCTTGTATTCTAAAATATCTGAATGATGAGTTTAAAGGCTTCTTTATGATGTAGTGTACAAGACAATGTTAATAGTGGTACACACTGCACTGTTCACTGAACCAAAGTTGTTCTAGGTAAAGTAATCTTGGCCTCAACTCTTGCAACAAGGGGGGTGGGCAGGAGGAATAGTTTTAGGTGCTTGAAGTGCTGAGTAGGTTCAGCACTTCAACATCTCTCTCTGAAATTGGCAGCATATAACTTATTTCCTGTTTTTGTTCATTTAGAGAGAATATGTACCAGGTCATATTTCTAATTCTCCCCTGTCTATAGGCTCTGGGAAGAGTTTTCCATCTCAACTCTATGCTACTAGGACAGTGGAGTATAAATGGAATGCAGCAAAATATCAGGCCCGTTTGGAGCAGATATTCAGGGTCAATATCAGAGGATCCATTCCACTGGATCTTGCTGGAGTATGGCCAACTGCATTTAAAGTCTAAGGGTTGAGTATGTGGAGAAAGAATGTCTTTCTTGGCACTACTTCTTTTTGATGGGCTGCAGTTTTGCATTAACTTCACTTTTAGATGTATTTGTTGACAGTGTTTCAATTTCCTTGTAGTGCTACGTGAAGCTCTTCAGCTTGTGGCCATAACAATATTATCACTATTAGAAGTTTTCCAGTATTACTCTTATGGGAAGCCTGAAACTGGTTTTTCTTGTACTTTTTAGTGATTTTTAGTCAGGTTGAAAAGCAACCAAGTGAAAAGCCATTAAGAAATAGTAGATTCGTTGGTATTTGCTGAAATAGATGATGTGAAGACTTTTTTTCTTCTTTGTAATACCATATGATATCTGAAGTTGTGTGAATTAGTCCAAGTGTCCTGCACAAAACGGGCTTACTTAGAGCTGTGGGCAACCTGCTCTACCATCCAGTTTTGAATGTCTCCAAGGGTGGAGATTTCCCTGCTTCTGGGCAGCTTGTTCCAGTGTGTCATCACCCTTGGAATAAAGGTATTTTTGTTTAAACCATTTCCTATATTTCATTTTGTGTTCACTGCCTCATGCTTTCACTGAATACTCCTGAAGTGATGGATGTAGGCTCTTTGTACCCTTCCATCTGATGCTTATGCACACTGAAATCTGCCTTGAGTGTTCTCTTATCCAGGCTGAATGATTATAATGCTCTCAGCTTCATAGGAAGAACAATTCCTTGATTATTTTTCATTTGAACCTGCTCTAGTATGTCCATTTATGTCTTCTGTGCAGGAAGCCCAGAGCTGTACACAATGCTCCAAGAGTAATCTAAACAGGACTGAGTGAAGATAAAGAATCATCCACAGCTTCTTAGGAATTATTTTTCTAATGCAGACCAAGATAGATTTCTTTCTCCCTTTTTTTCCCTGAGCAGGTACATTTCTGATACTGGCTTGTATCAGGAATGGTGTAGTGAGCAGGGTTGGGGAAGTAATTCTGCCCCTGTATTCATCCCTGTTGGGCCCTCACCTTGAATACTGTGTTCAGTTTTGGGTACCTCAATACAAAAAGGACACTGAGGTGCTGGAGCAGGTCCAAAGAAGGGCAATGAGGCTTGTGAAGGGCTTGCAGAATATGGCCTATGAGGAGCGACTGAAGGAACTAGGGCTGTTTGGTCTGGGGAAGAGGAGGCTGAGGGGAGACCTTATTGCTCTCTTCCAATATCTGAAAGGTGCTTACAACAAGAGCAGAGTTAGTCTCTTATCACTGGTGACAGGATGAGGAGAAATGGACTCAAGTTGTGACTGGGGAGGTTTAGGTTGGATATCAGTTGGAATAAAGGTATTTTTGTTTAAAACATTTCCTATACAGAAAAACTTTTTACCCAAAGGCTTGTTAAGCACTAGAATACCAGGAAGGTGGTCGAGTCACCATCCCTGGATGTGTTTAAAAACCATTTGGATGTGGTACTCAGGGACATGATTTAGCAGAAGGTTGTTAGGGTAGCAGAGGGAGTTAGGGTAGAATTATTAGGTTGTGGTTAGATACGATGATCTTTAAGGTCTTTTCCAACCTGAGAAATTATGATTCTATGATTTGTGATTATTTCTGTTCAAGGTTATTCCCTGCTGTGCTGCTTTCCATCCAAATGAACCCCTGGATGTACAAGTACATGGTGTTATTCCTCAAGGTGCAGGACTTAACACTTCTCTTTGGAGTCTTAGATTTACTTTGGTTTATCAGCATTATCCTCAAGTACTTCTATTGCAAATCTCTGCTGTTCTCTGAATTTGCATTACATTTCATAGGCAAAATGGGTTAGACTTTTGGGAAAGATGAGAGTCAGAAAAATGTTCCAATTCTGAAATCTACAGCCTTAAGTTGAAGCATCTAGTCCACCTCCCCTGAACAGGGGATCCATAGTTCAATCAGGCTGCTCAGAGCCTGATCCAGCCTTGCCTTGAATGTCTTCAGGTATGAGGCATTAACCACATCTTTAGAAACATGTTCTAGTGCCTCATCACCTTTATTGTGAAAGACTTCTTCCTTATATCTAACCTAAACCCACCCTCTTTAGGATTGAAATCATTTCCCCTTGTTCTATCTCAATGGACCCTGCTTAAGAGTCTATCCCCTTCTTTCCTGTAGCTCCCCTTTAGTAAGGCTGCTATCAGATCATGTCAGAGTCTTTTCTCCAGGCTGAACAGCCCCAGCTCTTTCAGCCTGTCTTTGTGGGAGAGATGTTCTATCCCTTGGATCATTTTTGTGGTTCTCCTCTGGATGTGCTCCGAGAGGTCTGTGTCTCTTCTGTACTGAGGATTCCACATCTGGATGTTATACTCCAGGTGAGGGCCTCACCAGCACAGAGTAGAGGGGCAGGATCACCTCCCTTGATCTGCTACCCATGCTTCTTTTGATGCAGCCCAGGATTCAGTTGGTTTTCTGGACTGCAAGGCCACATTGCTTGCTCGTGTCAAACTTGTCATCTACCAGCACCCTGGGTCTTTTTTGGTAGGGCTGCACTCAATCTTTTCATCCCCAGTTTGTAATGGTAATGGGAGTTGCCTAAACCTGTGTGGAAGATTTTGCATTTGAATTTGTGAACCTTGTGATGTTCAGCTGGGCCTGCTGCTTGAGCCTGTCTTGGTTCCTATGGATGTCATCCCATCCATCTGGTGTGTTGACTGTGCCCCACACCTTGGTGTTACCAGCAAACTTGCTGAAGGTGCACTTGATACCACTCTCACAGAATCACCAAGGTTGGAAAAGACCTACAAGATCATCTAGTCCAACCATCCACCCACCTATCACCAATAGTTCTCACTAAACCATATCACTCAATACAAAATCCAAGCATTCCTTGAACACCTCCAGGGTCGGTGCCTCTAGCACCTCCCTGGGCAGCCCATTCCAGTGCCTGACCTCTCTTTCAGAAAGGTAGTATAGATGTCACTGATGAAGATATTGAGTATCAGTCTCAGCACTGATCCCTGAGGAGAACTATTTGTCACTGATCTCCATCGAGATGGGCCACCACTCTCTGGACTCCATCCTGCAGCCAGTTCTTTGTCTGTTGAACAGTCCACCTATCAAGTTCATATTTTTCCAATTTGGAGAGAAGAATGTTGTGGAGTACTGTGTTAAAAGCGTTATTGAAATCCAGGTAGATGATATCAGCAGCTCTTCCCTTGTATGTTGGTGCAGTGACGCTATCATAAAAGACCACTAGATTGTTCCTGGTGAGGCCATGCTGTTTCTTTCATATCACCTTTCTGTCTTCTGTGTGCCTTAGCATAGCTTCCAAGAGAATCTGCTCCATGATCTTTCCTGGCAAGATGTGAGGCAGATAAATTGGTAGTTCCCAGGGTTATCTTTTTTTTTCCTCTTAAAAGTGGGAGTGATGTTGCTTTTTTTTTTTTTTTTTTTTTCTTCTCCAAATGCCAGGGACTTTACCTGATTGTAATGACTTTCTAAATAGCATTGAGAGTGGCTTGGTGATTATGTCTGCAAATTCACTCAGGACTTTTGTCCTGTCTTTACCTATCAACACCTAAAAATATGTTCATAGGAGGGCTGGTATTTTTTGTACCAGAAGCCTTGCACAGACTTTATTTTCTGAATCCTCATTTGTATAGTGCTGTAAGAAGATGGAATTGTTAGTATATACTCCTGGATTCTTGCCTTGAAATCAATTCAAGCAATGGGGTTAGAGAAATGATTTTTGACTACTTCTTTCAAACCCACATGATGGACTTTTGGCTTATACAAGGGTCATGTTAAACTAATCACAAGGCTTAAAATGCCTAAGAAAACAAAAATCCTTTTGCAACAGAAATGAATTTTAGATATCCAAAAAAGGACATCTACAGGCTGTCTGCTTCCAAACAGACAAAGCCTTGGACTACTAGGAAGGTACTGGTTGAATATGCCATAAGAACTCCTTCCTGTTATGACTGGCTACAGAGAATAGAATTTGCTTGTCATGAAAATATGTACTCTTATATTGGTTAAAATGTTCCTCAAACTTCTGTATAATCGTGTTTTCTTTCTAAGCTGCTGGTGGAATGTTGTATTTGGACTCCTTTCCTTAGTTGCTTGTTCTTAATGCAGCTGCTGGTCATGAGGTTAGGCTATTGCCTCTGCAAGGAATTACAAGCTGCTGTGTTGCTCTTTTCCCAACTTCTCTTTCCATAATTGTACTTGGTCCTGCCAAAAATTCTTGCGTACATGCATCTGCATAGTTTATTTTCCTCTCCTTTATTAGTGCTTTTCACAGGATAATACTTCATCTGGTTGTAGTCAGAAAATGAAATGTTGCTTTCTAGTTGTAAATGAAAGTGTTGTTGGCTATATGTCATTGTGAGAGCATCTGTAATATCAAAATGAGCTAAGAGTTCAAAAGTTAGCTAGTTAAAACAAGTCAAATTTCATACAAATGTGTTTGCAATGAACTTACACAACAATTTTGAGTAGATGGAGAAGACCATGTTTGTATGGCTGTTAAAGCATTAGATGAATTTGGGCCTTGTGAAAAGAGTAGCCCCTCTCAATGCATAACCTATTGAAAAATGTGGCAAACTTGATCAAGTAATTATGATCAAGTAATTAGTAAGTATTTATATTATTAACTAGGTATTAATATACCTAGTTAATATATATATTAATATAGTTAATATATATAATTATATATTATATAATATATAATATATATAATATAATTAATAATATAGGTATTAATATACCTAGTTAATATATATATATAGTTAATATAACTGTGCTTACCAATAAAAGACAGTGCAGTGCCATGTACTGCTGTCCAAAACACCAAAGAACTGTATAGACAGCTTTGAAGTTGGTTCTGTTATGTGGCTCTCACTTGCAGGCAGACGTGGTCATAATTTCTTTAAAAGCATCCGCTCAAGACAATTATAAAGTAAAAAACACTGTGCAAAGAAAAATGAAAATTTCAAGCAATTTTTAAGATGCAGAGATAAAATTTTCAGATTTCTAACAAGCTAATGAGCTACCTTAGTTATGATATCATTTGCAGCATAGGACTTACTGTGATTATTTTCCAAAGAAGGCTAATTTAAATATTCTGTGTTTTGAAGTTTAGGAGGTGTAGTTTCATTCTTCTTGACAGCCTAGTGCTGTAGAATTTTGTTAGCATAAAGTGTTGACTGTGGGTAGTGGTGATCATGGAGGTTTCTTTTCAGCAAGTATCAGGAGCTTGTTGAAGATGACTGTATTTTGCACTACCCTAGCAGGTACTCCAGGGGGTCACTGCTCCTGGTGTTTGGCAGGCCAGTGTGATGAGGCAGCACAGAGTACCTAGGTAGACTCTTTAATGTGGCTATACACTCTGCAGTGTCCTGAATTTTGCTTCCCCTAGCCATGCTCAGTTGCCCATTAGTGAAGGAGCATGTCTTCTACTCTTCTTTCAAAGGATTCTTCTTTGGTCTGTATGAGGGATGCAGGCATAATTGTTCACAAAGCTGTGAAACAAGAAATAAGTTCTGTCAAAAGCCAAAAAATACCCTCATATAATGTCAGGCTCTGGTGTAAGTTGTATCTGGATGCACACACTGTTCTAAAAAATTGGTAATTGTTATGTACAATCCAGTCTTCTCTACTACTTGTTTGCTTTTTTTTTTTTTTTTTTGGTACTGACTCTAAATAGCCACTGCATTTGCATTAGCCTCCTCACTGAATATCATTTGACTTGATCCAAATGAACACTCTGCCATAATATATGTGCATTCCTTAAATTAGTATTTAAAAGTGATTTCACATGGATGAGTGATGTAAGCTGATAGTTTAATGACTTCCAATGGTTAATGAATTTATTATGCAATAAAGGGATATATTAGGAATGGCAAAGCATCACATTCTTTCTGGTTAGAAGAGCAGGGCATGTACTTGAGTACTAAATGTATGCATGCAGGGGAAATGCCCTGGGTTGCCCTGCATTCTGCTCACTATCATCACTACTGCTTCTTATTTCACAAATACGAAGTTTGCCTTTTATCTTGGCAAATAAACATCTCTGTGCCTGGATTTTGTTGCTTATGTTTATTAGAACCCCTATACTTCTGCATAAATCATTAGGATTAATTTTAACGTAACCTAGATAAATAGCATCTTATTGTACATTGTAAGAGATTTCAAGTTAACTTCCTGTTCCATGAATACCTGTATTCATAAGCTATGTGAATCTAAAGCTGCTTGTCACACTCTTTGCTTTCATGTTTTCAAAGACAAGTTTGGAAAGGTATGCATGAGAAACCTATTGCTGAGACCTGGGGTAGCAAGTTTCCCATAGCATTCCTAGAATACCAGAGGAAGAAATATGCAAATCACTTCAAAACCAGACACTTTGGGCACAGCTTACAAATTAGTCTTTTCGGCATAAATCCTAGTTCAATAGCTTAATTATTCAACTGTAGTTTTGCACTCCTGCTACAAAAGAAAGGAATTTCAAGCACATTGTTTGTGAGCCGCTTACAAGCCCTCCTCTATGAACCTTGGACCTTTTTCTGAACTGCTGCAAAGCAGGCTGAGAACATACCACGGATCGGTATGCTGGAATAGTTTTTAAATGGTAATGAATAATATGATCACTTTATTAGAGAACTCTTCCTTGATGTGTTTCCAGGCACTGTACAGGAATGTATTTGTGCACACAGTGTTTTATTTTCTTAAGAGAACAAATTAGTTTTTTTATATCCTTTAACCTCCTTTTTCCCCTTTTTCAAATTTTAAAGCTGTTTACATAATACTTCTGTGAAAAGGACAGGATATCTGGCAGAGAGTGATGTTATAATGACTGCTGTAAGCATTTTTAAAGAGCCATGATATATTTTGTATCCAAACAATTAAGGAGATCTTTCTGTGCAGCAGCACTAGTGATTCCTTCAATCATTTCCTTGAACTGTTTAGGAGCTCAGATACCTCATGTTTCTTCATCTCATGTTACATGACCAGAATGAAATGTGGCTGTAATTAGGAAGTAGTGCCCACTTTACGTATTTTAGTTCATGGGATATAAGTAAGCATAATCATATTGATATACAGTGATAAAGCTGGGTAATAGTCTCACTTCTGTAGAAGATACAGTAGAATTGGGGCTGGAGCTTTTCAGTTGATTTCCCTAAGTTGGCAACTTTAGAAAATATGCTGTGAATTAAAACTGCCCATCCAAGCAGCTGCAAAGTTTGTGACCAGCACTTAACTCAGCAAATAATTAATTTCATATGGACCTCACCGACCTTGTCAGCACTGCAAGGAGCATTGCTTCCGATGGGGAGAAACTGCTGTTTCTTTATAACAGGAGGCATGAGAGAATTTAAAAACATAAAAAATAAGACATACAAAAAAAAAAAGCTTTTCTTGTGTTTGTGGCATCTCTGATCCATTGCTTACTTGCTTATCTGCTTGATAAATTCATTGGATTAGCATCCTAACAATAGCATTTTATCTCCAAGTTTTACTTCTGATATAAAGTCAATTTAAAAAATAAATCTCAGGTTTTCTAGGAATCCAAATAATGTTTATGTAACACTTGCAGTTGATGTTACTTGTGAAATGTGCTGATCCATGCTGCTCTGGAGCAGTTTTTGTGGACTTATAGTAAAAAATGTCTACTGAAAAAAATCTAATTTTTTAAACATATTTAATGTTGAATCTCTACATTCCATAAAATACTCTTGCTTTTTTGCTAATTATTTATACTGGCATAAATCACCCAGGTGACTTAATAGACAAAAGAGGTTTGAAACCTCTATTCTTTTTTATATATTTATTTATATATATATTATTTATTTATTATATATATTATTTATTTAGGGTCCTTTTCAACCCTAGCCATTCTGTGACTCTGCGATTCTATGAAGCCATTAAGGCTACAGATTTCCTTGTCAGTTCCTTTTTAATACAGGTGGAAAAAACCTCATAGGAAGAACTGTAACCATAATGAGATTGTGGAACTGTCAATGCCTGATTGGATGCACAAATACAGCTAAAAATAATGCTATGTATCATCTGCAGATACTCTAGTCCTCTATAAAAATGAAAAATAAGTTTTAGCAACTTAGCAACAATAAAGAAAAAAAGTTTTGTAAAATGGCCTTCTCAGGCTTAAAATATATGGGAACCTCAAATGATTGAATACTTTCTGACTTGCATACTGTTTGCCAGGAACAACTTGCTTTTATCTCCAACAATTAAACACAAATCTCTCCTACTACATTGTTTGGGACATAAGTATTAATCTCAGATTTTTCATTGCTTCCACAGTCCTTGTCTTTAAGTACAGAAATCTGTCTTAAGTCTAAGTCTGAAAGTGTTCTAATTTTATTTCAAAACAAATTACAACATTTCAGTCAAAATTTCCCAATTAAATGTTCAGAACAAACTTTAAAAATCAATGTAGAAGTCTAGATTCAAATAGTCTTCCAACACCTAGGGCTTTTCCATTTGCTTTCTAGTTCTGCCTGCTTCTGTATCAATGAGCAAAACACTTCAGAAAGGATGAAGAGGTGACAGGCATTTATCTTCATGTTAGTAAGCAATGTATGAAGATACAGACAGAACTGAATCAGGAGGAGAGAAATGCTTACTTTGTCAGATAAAAAAAAAAAAGCCTTAAGAGCTTACAGATTCATTTTTGCATCATTTTAATGAGTTGTCTCCTGGAAAACTGTTATCATAAATAGTTAGTAGACAGGCCTGTGGGAGATTAAGACTTGCATGTTAAGAGTAGAAAGGGATGTTTGTCAGGCATCTCGCTACTTTCATAGTGAATTAAGTTTGAATTTTAAGGAATTACTCTTGTGAAGCTGTTGAAATGCAGTTAGGTCCATATGTTACACCTTATGTTATTTAGATAAAATCTGGTAAACTCAGCAACAGCAGGCCTATGATAATATTGCTGGCACTAAACAGCTCAGAATTTTCAAGGCTGCAGAACTGACTTCTCTAGTTACAGCTGAATAAAATGATTCATTTTACGTATGTTACGCATTCAGTTATTAGGAATATGAATACGGAATTTCTGAAATTTCACCGAATGTACTACAGTCACTTGGGCTGTAATATACTTTGCAGTGTAGATAGCCTTAATGCTCAAGCAGTTTCAAGTTCAGCCTTAAGGCTAGAAACGTGGTGTTTTTTTTAGGAGCTTTGGATGTCACAGTCTGTCCTGAGGATGTGTTCCTACCCGTGAATAGAAATCGAACGGCTTGTTTCTATTTTGAAGAAAGTTAATGCTGACACCTAGTGGTACCCTTGTGCATGTACGAAAAACTGAGAAATCTGATGGACTGCTGAATAAAAGACGGATAGCCCAACACTTTGATATTGCCATTTCAAAATAATCTACTAAAATGTGAGTCTGTTAGAAACAGTCTTTTCTTGTGGAATAACATCAGTACTTGTAATAATACTGTGCTTCTCAAAACTCTCTTTAGTTCTCAGTAACATCTCAAATTAATAGTGAACAGCAGGCAGTGACACAATACACATTTTCAAACAGATATTAGTAGCTCTTTGGACAAGATTAAATCCTTGTGATGTCCCTCATGGTCGTTTGCATCTTTTCTGTGCTCCTGTCAGTGAATCCTTCCTTTTGATGGACTTGCTCAGCTGCTGTGGGGCAAGATAGCTTTCTGAGTCAGGATTCCTCTGTCTGCTCACAGTTCTTACACCTCCTAGGTTTGTCTGCTTTGAGAAAAGCCCAATTACCACAGCTAGGAACCCAGTCATTAAGTGTATAACTTCCCATACCTCATTTTTCATTCATTCTTTGCATAGATTGGGGGGGGGGGAAGGGGATTTCACTTTGTCTTCTCTGTGAATTTATATCCTTCTCAAGTACCAGCTGATACTTCAGCAGATCAGTCTGAATGTCATATTGTTTTTCCTTTAAATTCCCCTCCGAGTCAAAATTACAGCCAAGTGACCAGGGCATAAGGTAATCAAATCCCCTCTCAGCATGGTTAATGGAGAGCAGCATAGTGATTAGCAAGCATGCGAGTATATAATTTGTGCACAACTGTCCATTGGTATTTGCAAACAAATGTTTCCAAATGTATTTTTATATGCTCAAAGCACCTACTGAAGTAGGAAAAAAATCCTCCAAATCTTTTGAGTCAGATACCATTCTTTTTTGCTGGATTCCATCCTCCTGTCTGAAATAGTCATATTTCCACTACTTATGTAAGAATTGCCTTGCAATTTAAATGAATTTTAACTGTGCATCAATTGTTAAATGTGTGGGGTTTATTTAGCTAGTTGTAACCAGATAAACTTCCCTTTTTTTGTGCCTTTGTTCTGTCTAGAAGGAATTGAAAGATATTGTTCCGTATTTATGGATAAAAGATTTCACAATCTTAATTTATAAATAGCAATAGATTTTAAGTGCTGCATATGAATTTAATAAAAATGTGCTGATACTGATATTCAGTCCTCAGATTTGAACCTAATGAGTATAAAGTCTGGTAGTTTTAATAGTGATTATGATTGATCTTACTTTTCTTCCCCATAAATGTGGTTTTTGCTCCCTTTCAGCCACTTCTAAAGAGTGCAGGCTATGCAATGGCACTGTTGGAGAAAAGCCTGGAAGGTGGTTAGTTGGAGTCAAATGGCCATAATTCTAGTTCAGAATGGAGAACTGAGATGTAAATAACACTTGTAGAGCAGAAATTTCAGTTCAACAATGCCAGTTCATCCTTCGCTAATGTTCATCTTCATTTCTGTGTTACATTTGTTATATGTAATTTGTATGGGACATCTTTACCATTACAAAAATAAACTACTCCAAGTGTATTAAAACAAAATGGACATGTTCAAACAATTTGGTAATTTTTTCTCAAAAGTTTTGGCCAATTAGTTGCTCCTGTACAACACCTCTTGAAGTTTCTTAAGCAAACTAAAAACTAATTACCACATATAACAAGATACAATTTTAGGTAGCCTTAAACAAGTTAAATTTCTTTTGGGAGCAACATACAACCAGTGTTGAATCCTTCACAATAAAATGGAGTATTGCCATCACTTCTTCAACTGTAGGCAGAATATATAGAAGTAGGATCATTTTTTTGATCACTGGAGTTACATAATATTTCTGGAAGACTAGCAAAAAAACATTCACTGCATTTAAAAGCAAACTTTTGATGTGTCTGGCACCTTGTAAGTGAAATACATCACATCGAGTGCATGGTTGATATGATATACCTGGTGATTGCTGGCATATCCTTTCATTACACTGAGATTTGATACAGTTGAAAATGCATTTATTTTGGAGACAAAAAGAGAACCTGAAGCATATTTTTTCTACTTGTACTATAATTTAATGACAGAAGCAACACTGAATTGGTGTGGGCATCAGATGTTCCTTTGGTCATTTTAAAGAAGTTGTTTTGCAGTTGAAGTAGACTGTCAGCACAGCCACATGTTTCTTAAATGTGAGGAGAAGGGTGGAACGTGTGAGTGTGTTTGTCTTCATTTTCAGAATCGCAGAATGGCCCAGGTTGGAAGGGACCACAAGGATCAAGAATCCCCAACTCCCCCCCTCCACAAGCAGGGCCACTAACCTCCCCATTTAGTACTAGACCAGGCTGTCCAGGGCCCCATCCAAACTGGCCTTGAACGCCTCCAGGGACAGGGCATCCACAACCTCTTCAGGCAGCCTGAAGCACCAGCACCTCACCACTCTCTCAGTAAAGAATTTCCCCCTGACTTCCAACCTAAATCTTTCCTCCTTCAACTTAAAACCATTTCCCCTTGTCCTGCTGTTATCTACCCTTTCAAGGAGCTGATTCCCCCTCCTGTTTGTAGGCTCCCTTTAGGTACTGATAGGCTGCAGTGAGGTCACCCTGCAGCCTTTTCTCCAGGCTGAGCAAGCCCAGCTCCCTCAGCATGTCTTTGTAGGGGAGGTGCTCCAACCCTCTGATCATCTTTGTGGCTCTCACCTGGACCCTCTCCAACAGCTCCTTGTCTTTCTTGTACTGGGGGCCTGAGACCTGGACACAGTACTCCAGATGGGGCCTCACAAGAGCAGAGTAGAGGGGGACAATCACCTCCCTGTCCCTACTGGCCACTCCTCTTCTGATGGAGCCCAGGATACCATTTGCTTTCCAAGCTGCAAGAGCACACTGCTGGCTCATGTTCAGTGTTTCATCCACCAGGTGCTTCTCTGCAGGGCTGCTCTTAAAGACCACTCCTTCCAGTCTGTATGGATGCCTGGGATTCCTCCGGCCCAAGTACAAAGCCTTGCACTTTGCTGTGTTGAACCTCATTAGATTCACCCGGGCCTACCTTTCAAGTCTGTTGAGGTCCCTCTGAATGGCATCCTTTCCTTTCACTGTGTCAGCTGCACCACTCAGCTTGGTGTCATTAGCAAACTTCCTGAGGGTGCACTCAATTCCATCATCGATGTCACTGACAAAGATGTTAAAGAGCACCAGTCCTAAGACAGACTCTTGGGGGATGCCACTCATTACTGGCCTCCACTTGGACATAGAACCTTTAATAACCACTTTCTGTCCGTGTCCTTTCAACCATTTCCTTATCCATCGAGTGGTTCACCCATCAAATCCACATCCCTCCAATTTGGAGATAAGGATGTAGTGGGGGACCATGTCAGAGGACTTCAGTCCTTTTTTTGTTCCTCTCTTTCACATCTTACTTCTTTGAGCTCTAAGCAAATCTGGTCTTCTAAGATTTTCAGGACACTGAATATTGAGGAGAAGGTGCAGTGCAAAAAGTTTTAGGTATCTTTGAATACAGAAATTATTGAAAGGACAGATCAACTTCAGATGTGGTTCCTAAGTTTAAAAGCCAACAGTCATGTTGCCTTTAAAAGCATAATCTTTAGTAGGAAAATATTTCTAAGAGTGATAGATTTATGCTAATGTTTGCTTTCCACGAAGTGTAAAGCAAAAACTTGTACTTTCTTACACTTTAAGGTTTGCTGTGGTCAGTGAAACCAATTGGTGTGGGGACAGTAGCATCTGATCAGAATTGGAATACAATTTATTTTTGCTACAAATACACTGTGAACACCTGCAGATAAAGGAGGAACAGCAAAAAAGGAAGGGATTCTGAAACCAGACAGTTAAATGCTGTAAGGAGATCCTGGGAAATAGAAACTATTGCAAATGAAAATTATTGACTGTGCATGCATGGTAAAGCTGGATAAGAATAAGATTTTCGGAATGTTGTCAACTTCAGTGGAATATTTTTAGAGACAAAAATTGCCATTTTCTTTTTCTACGACATGAGAATGTATGAGAGGTTAAAACTCCAGTCCTTTGAATACTTTGGTATATAAAAAGCTAAAATGTTTCATTTCAAAATATATTTGAAAAAAAAAAAATGAAGTTATACGTATATGAAACACCAACACTTCTTCGAAAGTGGAAATACTGAATTGATGCCTTTTTACTTTTTCTAACCTAGACTAAAATGTTAATCTTAAAGTGCCCCAGGCTTCTCTGGAATTAGGATTCACAGGGTAGGAAGTGAAGTGCAGTTTGTCCTGTGGTAAATGTGATTTACTCTGCAGTTGCAGTTGATCTTCAGTCATTGCAATGCATCAGGAAGGAATAAACCACTGCCAGAGCTGGTGAGCAGATGCTGCAGAATTTCCATGTCCATTGTAACTTGAATTTAGAGGTGATAAATAGTTCAGTCGTATCTACTGCTTACTGCTGGCTACTGGGTTGCTTAAGTCCCAAACAATGGCAGAATTCTCAGCCACCCACCCAGGTAATGTCTTCAGCTGGGAAAAAGAAATGCATCAAAATATTCTCCTGTCTTCAAATAGCACCCAGGAGTTAGGGTATATAGTCTCCTTTTTCAGGGATCTGCATCTTAGGCCTCAGATCTGCTCTATTGCCCTTCTGTAGCAATAAAATTTTAATGCAGTAAATCAGATATTACAGCCTTCCACTGCTAAATAAGCAGTGATAAATGAGTAGCCTTACCAGAACCTAAAGCGCATGACCTGTTAGATTCCTCAGCAGCTCAAGTGAACAAAGCTGAATTTGTCTTATAACAATGCCAGAAAAACATCTATTCGTCTATCCCTAGTGGTAGAAAATTGATTTGTATTGCAGAATGTCACTTCTCAAGCCTCACCCAAGATCTTAACTATACAAGTCTCTGGTTTCCTGCTTTTTTTGTCCAAGTAGAACTACAAATTCTGTCTAAGCTCTACTACAGTATATAGTGCTCTTACCGTGAAGCTAATAGGCAGAGGTAGTGACTGTGTACGTTTTGTTATCTTGGCTCTTCCCCTTGATGCCCGCGTCTCATCTGCAGGTTATGAAAATGCTGAAGTCACAACTATAATCATGTGCTACTGTGTTAGCACTTGTATGTATTTGAAAGTCAGATTAAGATCAGCAGAATTCTTTTTGCTTTGTTCTAGGCTAAGCTGTGGTGGCATGTTTGTTCTGGGAGTGCTCCTTGAGCACATACATCCCCACACTTCAGTGCTTAGAGCCCAGGGAAGCCTAAACCAGATCTGGTTCCTCTCTGCTGCTAGGTATGTGTGAAATGGCCACCTCTTCAAGATAGTGCCTGGCTGCCTTATGTCATCACTCAGAACTGATTGACTTGAGCTGCTATCTTCAAACACTGCATGAAGGTATTGCTTAATTTTGCCCTGCTTTTTCTCTGTATTTTCTGGGCAAGCAGTGTGCTTGACTTTATGCTGTTACGAATTTGTCATGTCCTTTCCAGCTCTTGAAAACCTAAGTATCATTTATTTACACTGAAGTTATGGAAGCTTGAGAACTTTATGTGTTTACAAGCCACTTAAATAAGCATAGGTGTGTCCTCTGCCTCAGAAACCCTGTGCTTGCTGAATTTGCACAATTGTGTTCACTCTTGAGTCTGCCTTGCACATTAGTATCTGCTAGTTCTTGTCAATCATGAAAAAAAAGGAAAAGAGTATTGAGCAGGAATCAGTAAAAACGTGAAATAAAGGTTTTGTGCTGACAAATGGTATGGTCCAGAGATAGAAAAGATGCAGAATATTTGATAATACTGCTCTGTTGGAATAATACTCTCTGTAGGCTGTTAATTATTGTGCTTCATTACCCTCAATGCAGTCTTTTCCAGAGGTTACAGAACAGCAGAGTAGTAGAACACGGGAAAATTCTCCTCAGAGTATTTTAGTGTGACTGCACCAAGGGTCAACTTACCAGTGCTGAAGCATATGGTGGAGCATGGAACAAATTTGCTCTTCCTACAGTTGTGAAACGGGAATAAAACAGGCCTTTCTGCTGTAAATGAGTATGTTTCTGCTTTCCATTTTGGAATCTTAACACTGAGAATTAGGACTAACTTCTGTCAGGCTGAAAATGAACTGAACTCAGTGCTACGGCTATATGCTGAGCACCTGGCTGGGTGAGCCCTGCAGAGGGCTCCTGAGGGAGAGGCCTCAGTATTTGTGACACGCTGGTGCAGCAGTGCTGGTACATCAAGCAGCAGCGCCTGCTGTCAGGGCCCTAGGAACACACTGAGTAAATCCTCTCCAGAGAAGTGGTTGCTACGTCACTGGAAAATGTGAACTTACAAATGCTGTTAAAAGCATATCTGAAACATTTATTGGGACTTTAAAAAACAATTTCTTACTTTAATGTAATAGAAAAGGTCTCATTGTTTACTTATTAAAATTAATATACTGTACCATCGCATAAATTCCCTTTTGAAGAAGTGATACTTATGTGGTTCCAAAGGATCCTTACTGAGAACTGTTTTCACAATAAGAGAAATATCTCCACAGCAGCAACATCCCATCTGCTTTTAGGATATTGGCCCACATCTTTCCAGAGCCTTGGGTATCAGCCCGGGCCGTAACGCAGTCTCCTGATGTTGCATACCCTGCTGCCAGCAGCCGCGCCCCGCCTGTCCCCGCTTTCACTTTCGCTTCTCCTTCCGGCCCCGGGCGGCCTCACCTCGCGGTTTTCGTGCTCGAGCGCCGGCGGCTCTACGCTGGAGGAGGTGAAGCCCACCGAGGTAAGTGCGTGTCTTTCTTCCCTTATCGGTAATAACGAGGGTGTCAGACGGCGAAGCTGAAGTTCTGCTCCGGAGTTTGGCGATTTCGTGGCTTGTGGCTTTCTCTTAATTTGTAAAAAGCAAGTTAGCAAAGTCGGCGCCATCACTTTTTGCTTCATGAGAATGTGCCTCGGCGCTTGTGCCTAGCGGTGGGGTCCCAGCTGGCTGAGGGAGTTCTGCTGTAAAACAAGCAATAGTGAAGGAGCAGGAATGTCCCTCTCTAAGATGCTGAAGGCTCCCTGCTGCAGTTCTGCATTTTTAAAGATCCTTGCTGGTATCACTGAGAAATCCTGTTCTGTCTGTTTTCCCTTAAAAGTTATTCTGTAACCTTGCCTTTTAAATCTGATAGTATTTACTTCTCCAGGTTCCCAATGAAAGCATAAAACAGTTCAAGCTGTCTCCAGACTTTCTTCAATGAAAATAGCCAAGCACAAGAAGGCAGCCCTGTTGGCCTTGTTGGAGGTCAGGCAAAGAGCACTGTTGGGGTTTGCATAGTGAGTGCATTTCTTCTTCTTTCCAACTTAGAGATGAAATGAGAACAATTAGGGAGCAATCTCATCTTCCTCAGATGGAGGGATGGGCCACTGTGTTCAGTACCTGCCTGCAAGACTGCCAGGTTGGGTTGTTTGCTGTCACCACCCCTCTCCTGTTTGCTCACAGGTGAGCAGTGAACCAGTCTGAACTGCAAGAAGCAGGGCAGGTCCATATGCAGTGCCTAGTGAGAAAATTAACTTTTATTAAGACTTATTTTAAACAGTATTTTGCAGTCCTTTGAACACAGCTTTGTAATACTTTCAGTCCTTCTTTCCCTTATCTCCTTGTTCCCAGTTGATTTTACTAAGGTCTTTCGCTATGGAGTCAGGTTGATCCCAAGAAAGCACTCACAATGTCCCCCTCTGGCCATTGTAATGCTGGAGCAGTCCTAACATGATCCCCCTGAACAGGCAGGTCCCCTGTGAGGCTGAATGCTACTCAGCCTGACTTGCTGAAGCCTCGTTGCACTGCAGGTTGCAGAAACAGTTCATTGGAGTGTTTTGTTATGTGCTGAAAACTCTTCTCTTTAAAACATCTGTTCAGAAAGCTTTTTCTTTATCGCTTCAGAAAGGCTTTTCTGTACAAATGTGCTGGCTTAATTTCATTTCATTGTTTGCAATTTGCCATGGAGTTTGAGCTCGAGACTAGATTGTGTAAACGAGTGGCAAATTTCAAGAATAGATAAATGTGACCTGCAGAACTAAGGGCTCATCCTCAGAGTTTGTCTTTGGAGAGGCTGTTGTGGATTCCCCAAGGCCTAATGAGGTTAAAATCCTCTTTTGTAATCTGCCTTGTAGCAGGCACAATTTTTCTCTTGGGAGCCCATGATACTGAGACTTGAACTGAGGATGGCGGGCAGGTTCTCCAATCTGATGGCAGAAGGCCGCAGGAATATGTATATATGAGGACTGTGAAGACACATCACTTTAGAGGGAATAATAGAAGTATTTTTTACTTTTAAGAAAAAATGCAGCAGAACCTAAGCTTACCTCTATCTGTGAAAGCAAGGAAAAACATGCTGGGAAGCACACCTGAATTATTTCTTTTTCCATTGTTGGAGATAATTCAGGTGAAAATGATACAGAAGTCACTTGATCAGCAGAAATGCTGTTTAATTGGACAAACTCTGACTGAGCAGGATAGTCACACCATTCTGAGTTCTTACAGCTCTGTTCAGATCAGAATTTGTGTGAAATTAATTTTCACTTCCAGTAAAGCTGTATTACAAAATAGATAGATGAATTTAGGTCTTAAACTGAAATTGAATTAGGGCTAAATTGAAACTGCATAAAATATGAAGAAGTCTGTGATTCATCAGAAATGTAATGTAGTGCCTAAACAGGCAGTACCATTGAAGATCAGTGCACTGGTGAGCAGATTTTGACATCGTAATGAAAGTACTTGAGATATTGAGGAATATGTTAATTCTCAAAATTTCCTGGGGAAAAAAAAATGTGATTCCATGAAAAAGAGTATGTTTTTGTGAAAGCATTTGAATAAATGCCTTGAATCTATGAAGAGCATTTTCTCTACATCTTGGTTCTCGCTTTCCTGACTAGCTAAGTGAGTTATAAGGTTGGTATAGATTCATTTTGTCTGCTCATATGCCTTTCTATAGTCTAGCATTCCTTCTTTTATTTTATCTGCAACTGAAGTTAGACAAGCAAAAGCCTAAGTAAGGTGGAAAGATGGTTTGAATTTTGTGTAGCTGGCTTGTGAAACAAGAACAGGCAAGAATTGTAAAATAAAGAGGAGGTTGCGCATTCTTACTGCATGCATCTTCAAATATTTTAAGCACAATTAAAGTTCAGGGCATTGGTAATTAACACAGAGGGGGCTGTGTACTATTTGTATGTTTATTTGTCATTTATTATTATTTATATGCATAGTAAAGCAATGCAAAATTAATTAGAAAAAGAAGAATTGTTGGAAATTTGTGTTAGTTACAGATAAATGGTTAGTAGCTCTTTAAACATAATTATTTTCAGTGAAGAGTGGTTATTACACACACCTTTTCCACCAAAATGAATAATACCTCATGGGTGAAAAAATGATGTTTGCTCAAACTGCATGATTTTTTTTGTGTCTGTCTTGCTTAAGCCTTCAGTTTAAAGTATGAGTTATGTCAAAATGATTCTGATTTGTTAATGTGTGTTCATTTTGCCTCTGCAGATAAAACTATGGGATGTTCTATTCTTTGCTGGAACAGCTTATCTTTCAAACTGGTGTCTGTTTGCTTACTGTGTGCATCAATTGGAAAGCAATGTCAGATTAGAAATACAATGGCAGATTGTAGTCACCTAAAGCTGACACAAATTCCTTCTGATCTTCCAAACAACATAACAGGTTTGGACATTTCCCATAATCAGCTAAAAATGCTTGCTCCTGAGAATCTGACCCAGTACAGCAATCTGATTTACTTAAATGTGGGATACAACATCATCTCTAAACTGCAACCAGAATTGTGCAAAAATATGCCCCTGTTGCAAATTTTAAAGCTAGAACACAATCAATTGCATGAACTTCCTGATGGAGTGTTTGCTACCTGCAGCAACCTGACTGAGCTCAATCTAGGATACAACATCATAGAAGTAAGAAATGATCCTTTCAAAACCCTGGAGGTAAGCTTTAGAAATATGTTTTCTGGTAAATAAAGTATGTATGGGGAATTTATTGCATGTATGTACAAGGCCTATTTGCATTTGAAAATACCCAGCATATGATCTTTGTTGATTTTCCAAAGAAAAGGCTTAGTGTCTTATTGTGTTAAAATACACTGCAGTCTCAGTTGTCTGGGGAGTCAATGCTCTCCGTAGCTTTTTTTCTGCTGCATCTTGTCAAAGCATCTCTCCATACAGGATTTATTCTGGTGAAGTATGGTGTGGTCAGGAATCTGAGTTTCATGAGTCTAATGATGGTTGCTAGTCTAAATTCTCAAGGACAGGCTGTAAACACTCAGGGTGTAAAGATCAATGCTTAGGCTAAATGTACTGTCTCCCGGGGCTTTGGGGATTGGGAAAATAAAAAGGCTTTTAATTGCCTTTGTTTCTCCTGTTGGGTTGGGTGTGGTTAAGTATTATCTATAGCATATCTGTGGGCAGGAGTCATGTAAAAGGAAGGGTCTGAGGAGAAAAGAAAGTGAGTATGCATGTTTTGGATAGGTTCAAACATTTGTTTTACTCTCAGTATTCCAATTCAGTTACATAAAACGTGCTTGCTGACTTCCAACTATATACAAAACAGTGCAGGGAGCAGAACTGAAGTTGTGGACCTCCCTTATCCACTGCCTTGTTGATGGTGTTCGGAGCACACAGAAAGCTTTTTCCTACAGGTGTGGAAAAGCTGCAATCCTTTATGACAAATTTATTTTCATTGTAGCATTGCAACCAATTTCTAGTATAATATTTCAGAATGTTCTTTTTAATTACATAAAAAGGTTTTTTTATTTACATCTTCTCTACAGAACTTGAATATTTTGGATCTATCTCATAATCACTTGAAGTCAGCAAATTTAGGATTACAGCAACAGCTGAAGAACCTTCATGACCTTGTGTTGTACAGCAACCAAATCACTGAGCTAAAAAAAGAAGACTTAAAATTTCTTAGCAACACTTCATTGAATAGTCTTGATCTGTCATCAAACCCCCTGAAAAAGGTAGGAAGCATTTCAGTAGAAATTCAACCGATGTAAATATAAAATGAAACTATTCTGATTTAACATGTGTGATTGTATGGCTTCTGTTTTATGATTATATTTTGAATTTATCAAGATCAAACTTGCAGCTATTCTATTGTATATAGGACTACTCCTGATCTACAGATGTAATACAAAATTATTTTCCTTCCACTGAATAAGAGCTGGTCTCATGTAGACCAGAGACCTCAATATAGGTCTCCCTGGTTATCACAAAGAAACATCATTTATGCAAGTGTAGTACTCCAGAGAAATAATCTTTGCAGAAAAATATATCCACTTGTTTGTTTGTTTTTTAAGTGTGTTGGCTCTGCCACCTACCTTGTTGCTTTCAATCTTGTTCTCAGTTAAAATACAAACCTTTGAAGAGTGATGGTAAGCGTTGCATTTCTAAACTTGCATGAATAGTGAATTTTTTTTTTTTTTTTTTTTTTTTTTTTTTTGCCACTTGATTCATCTGTATAAACTTTTACATTGTAATTGCAAGAATATTTTGAGTTGGCGTAAGTTTGTACAACAGTTGAGAGAGGCAATTTCTCTCTCTCTCTATTCCCATTGCTGCTTCATGCCTCCTCCTTACTTGTACAAACCTTAGTGAGGATATAGACTAGATCACCTGGGGAAACTACAGTTTTGTTGGCATGGTTAGCTTATGACTAGGGTAGTTCACTATCTTGTTCATTATATGGCTGCATGTATAGCCATACTGGCACAAGGATACAGCAGATGACTAAGTAGATGCAATTGCAAAGGTTACTCTATGTCAGTTTAACTTGCTCTGATTTTACAAGTCTGATATCTGGAAAGCAACCATATGCAACCATATGCACACTGATAAATGGAGTATTTAATCGTTCCGCTGATATCTGACACCAAGATGAGGGGCTAGCACTGTAATGGTGACTTCTGATTTATGTCATGGAAGCAAGCGTGTGGTATCCTGTTTCATGAATATAGATTGTGCTCATGCAGAGAAACTGTTTCTTTGTTAACTTTTTCACAGTGTATCCCTATAAGATACGAATTAAAGAAAGTGATATGGAAACATTGTCTCAACTACTAAGATACTTACAGTGAAGTATTTTTACTAGTTGAATGCAAAATTGTAACAAACTCTCATCTCACTAAGAAACCTTTTATCTTGTTCTAAAGGAGTACCACTCAAAATCATGATGACCATATTACAAATTTTAGAACATGAGATACCACTTCAAGAAGTTTGTCTACCCTCAAATGTGGAAAAAGTGTGCAGGAGTTCCAGTCTGCCTGATGCTTTCGTTTGAATAACCTTCCCAAATTTAGGCTTTAAGTTCGACTTTCTTATATAACTCTCTTGTTTAGGTCAAAATTCTCTTTTCCTTTCCTTTTAGTTTCACACAGGATGTTTACATGCAATTGGAAATCTGTTTGGCCTTATACTGAACAATGTTGAACTTGGTGAAAATAGCACAAAGGAACTTTGTACGGAATTATCAAGCACAGCGATTCAGAACCTCTCACTGAGCCATGTGAAGCTCTCACACATTAGCAGGTTAACTCTCCAGGGACTACAAGGAACAAACCTCACAGTTTTAAACCTTTCAAAAAACTCTCTCTCTGTGATAGAGGATGACTCATTTCAATGGCTGTCAAATTTAGAGTACTTGAACTTGGAGGATAATAACATCTTGAAAGTGTCTTCACGTTTATTTTATGGATTGTCCAGCATTAAACATCTGAATCTGATAAACGCACTTACTGGGAAAATTGAAGATTTTTCCTTCCAATGGTTATACAACCTAGAGTACCTTATAATGGATCATAACAATTTTCCACAAATTACGACTAACATGTTCACAGGTCTGAAAAACCTGAAATATTTAAGTCTTTATAGCTGCAACATAAACTTGCAAAGAATAACTAATAAAACATTTGTATCACTTGCTAATTCCAGCTTGCAAGTTCTCAATCTCACAAAAACAAGGATCTCTACAGTAGAAAGTGGGGCATTTTCCTTGTTGGGACAACTGAAAATTCTTGATCTTGGTCTCAATGAAATTAATCAAGTGCTCACTGGTCATGAGTTTGAAGGTCTCAATAATATAGAATATATTTATCTTTCTTACAACAGAAACGTGACTTTGCAAAGTGAATCATTTATTTTTGTTCCAAGACTTAGCAAACTGATGTTAAGGAAGGTAGGTTGCAATAATCTGGCAATTTCTCCTTCACCTTTTCATCCACTACGGAATCTGACTGTCCTGGACATCAGCAATAACAACTTAGCAAACATAAAGGAAGACTTGTTTGATGGACTTCACAAACTCGATATTCTGGATTTGCAGCACAATAATTTAGCTCGACTTTGGAAACAAGCAAATCCAGGAGGTCCAGTTCTTTTTTTAAAAGACCTTCCCAACTTGCATGTTCTTAATTTAAAATCAAATGGCTTTGATGAAATTCCAGTTCATGTTTTCAAGGGTCTGCATCGATTAAAAGACTTGGATTTAGGATCAAATAATTTGAATTTGCTGCCAGCAACTTTATTTGATAACCAAAACTCTCTACATACGTTGAACCTTCAGAAAAATCTAATAACCTCAGTTGAAGAAGAGGTGTTTGGTCCAGTTTTCAAGAGCCTGAGAAAACTAGAGATGGATTCCAACCCATTTGATTGCACTTGTGAAAGCATTGCTTGGTTTGCTAGTTGGCTAAATGTCACTCAAGCATATATACCTGGATTGCAGTCTCAGTACATTTGTAACACCCCACCTAAATATCACAGTACTCTGGTGTTGCATTTTGACACCTCAGCCTGCAAAGACAGCGCTCCATTTAAGCTTCTGTTTGTGATCACTACCACTGTTGTGGTGCAATTCATTTTCATCGTTCTTCTCATCCATTTTGAAGGGTGGAGAATAGCTTTCTACTGGAATATTTCTATAAATCGAATACTTGGCTTTAAAGAGCTTGACAGACTACAGGGAGTGTTTGATTATGATGCCTATGTTATTCATGCTAGAGAAGACACAAATTGGGTGTTGGATGAACTTCACCTCTCTGGAAGAAAATGAGCAATTTCAAGTTAAGTTTTGTCTAGAAGAACGAGACTTTGAAGCAGGAATATCTGAATTTGAAGCTATAATTAACAGCATAAGAAAGAGCAGAAAGATTATTTTTATTGTGACTGAACATCTCTTACAGGATCCATGGTGCAGGAAGTGAGTAAAATATACTGTATGTAAAGGGGAAATTTCTTAACAGATTTTTAACAAAGTAATCTTTTTTTTGCTATTTAAATTAATTAAAAATGCAATGCAAATTCTCCTTTAATATATCCTACTTTTGGAACAGTTACAAATTTAATAAACTTAATTGCTCTACATGTAAACTAGTAGATATTTGAACCCTTCTGTATGTATGTCTTTCTTTTTTCTTTTCAAAATGTGAAACCATTACCTTTGCAGATTGCTTTCCTTAAAATTCCGTGTTTGAAACAGGGCAGTCAATGGTGCAATCACTAGCATCCATTTTTACATATCTTTAAGCAAATCTTTTCACTACTCTTCAGCAGTGTATTTGAAGGAACCTTTCTAATTATGGCTATGTCAAGACAGTAGACTTAGGTTGTATTTTAAGAGTATGCTTTATCCTTTATTTAAAATTTAACCAATTTAATGTAAGTAATGAGAGTTTTATATCATAAAACATACATTAAGACTTCACTTCAAATTTAGACCCTGATTTTGCAGCATGCTATTATGTGCACTATCAAAAGATCTATCTGTCATTTGTTCCCAAACCTGAACTTAAAATTTTGTCTTACTTTTCCTTCAGGTTTAAGGTGCATCATGCTCTACAGCAAGCTATTGAACAAAGTCGAGACTCCATCATACTGATCTTTCTTCATAATATACACGATTACAAGTTGAATCATGCACTTTGCTTGAGAAGAGGAATGTTTAGATCTCGCTGCATCTTGAACTGGCCAGTCCAGAAGGAAAGAATCAATGCATTTCGTCAGCAGTTAATGATGGCACTTAAATCTAATAGTAAAGTGCACTGAATTCAGTTTTCTGA
Source organism: Lagopus leucura (assembly GCF_019238085.1). Taxonomy (NCBI): domain Eukaryota; kingdom Metazoa; phylum Chordata; class Aves; order Galliformes; family Phasianidae; genus Lagopus; species Lagopus leucura. The sequence continues at coordinate 40,938,062 of NW_024962264.1, forward strand.
TGTTAGAAAACTAGCAGGTCTCCAGTAAAAGATAAAAAAAAAAAAAAAAAAAAAAAGTCATATTGGAATAAGACACTGAAAGTTGATAATTTATATTTACTGATATTGTAGTTCACCTATACTGAAGTAATCGCATTTGATAGTCATTTCAGTATGTGCATCAACAATGTGAGATATTCTGGAAAGTGGTGAGAATGACTGAAGTCCTTGAAAAAACATCCATCTGATGTAATGCAGAAAAGCCATGGGCTCTACATTAGCAGGGTATATAGAAAAGGATGCAATGACAAAATTTCAAATCCTGTCTAGAAAGCAGAATGGACACTACAACTTGTTTTTAAATCTCAAAGGAAAATAAATAGAAAACAAACCTAAATTTTTTTCTATATTAAGCACAATGACATGGAAATAATTTCTATAGTTGAAGCCTTTGAAAATGGATAAACCCGGAGGAATTCTTTAGTGTAACTTGTTATACACTCATTTGGTATTTTCTTCCTTAAAATACTTTACAGAAAATTGGGGTAGTTAGCAATTGCATGGCATTAAGGTTCAAACTTATATGCTAGTAACTTGATCTGGAGAGAGCTAAGAACCAGCAAAGCATGCTCCAAAATTGTCCAAAATGTTTACTATGTTTGATGCTCATTGTGATTCTATGGAGCATTTGAGCACAATTTATTGCAAAGTGGGCTGTAGACAGTCATGTCCCTTTGTCCCTATTAATGTTTAATTTCTCCTCTGATGGTTGTTTTTGTCTTTTTGTCTTTTTTTTTTTTTTTAGTTGTTCGATCATTTATTTATTTATTTGCTTTTACTTCTTTGTTTCTCCCTCGCATTGATAAAAATACATAAATGAATAATAATGAAATATAAATTCAATGAACTGGGTTTTGCATGCACTAGAAGAGTTGAAAGCAAAGCAGACGACTTTCACTGGCTCAGGAGGTCCTGAAGTGAAAACAAAAGGTTTGTTTACAGGTGAAGCGATAGATAATGATTCCCTAATTACAGTAATAGGATTATCCCATTGTGATGCTTTCATCTCATCTTTCCGTCCTTTTCAGGTTGTGACAAATTCACTCTTCATGTGTAGGCCATGAAAGCTGAGAAGGCAAGGCGGTAAGGATGGGGTGCCAGGGATGCACCTTGTCAATCGTTCTTTCTCTTATTTAAAGACCAACCCGTGAAAGGGTGCCTATGTTTCCTAACCCCGCAGTGTAAAATACAGCAGAATTTCTCATTTCACTTGAAAATGAACTGTTTAGAATATCTTAGCATTTCACATGTTGATTAAGATGCAGAGAATTTGCAGAGAAACACTGAGGTGAAACATGATACGAGAAGTCAAATCAAATGATCAAATGGTCTTTTCTGGCCCTTAAACTGATAAATGACAGCTGATCTAAATTCTATGAAGATACACTTGTAAATATAACTACCCCCATAATTGGTCTCTAAACAGTGGATAGATGTGTTATGGATACTTATGCAATACAGCTAATACAAACTTAGTGCAATTGCTTGTAAATGATGATTAATTTTTATGATAAAAGTATGAGTATTCTAAACATTTTAATTTTGACACTCAGTTTAAAATAATTTACATGAGACAAAACACATTGTAAATGGTCACAATAAGAATTAGAGTAATGTTTAAAAAAAAAAAAAGCATGAAAGCATTAAGCACAGAGCCAATAGTAAAACATGAATATATATAACATATTTGTATTACTCTTCCCTGTTTGCCTGGTCTTCCTTGTTTTACTCCTACACATTTGTTTGACAGTATTATTGAGGGTAAGTAAACTGGCTTACTTACCATGATGAAGAGTTTTAAATCCTTTCAGGATTAACACTCTATGTCTGAACTGCCTAGTAGGTGGCATCAGACCACTTTATAGTGATTTGCTGAGAAGACAGAGATCAAATAGGTGAAAAGCAGTACCATGTTTGTAGCATAAAAGATACTATCCCAGATAAAGAGGAATGATCTGTATTAAAATCAGGATATCTAAAGAGGTAGAATGCTTGAGTAAGGTAGAATGTTCAGGCTTGTAGAGCAAGGAACCTGTCTATTGCTGTGTTTCTTAGATTATGGAGAGTAATGAACAAGTTCATGACATTAGTAATAGGTTCTGTTCCAGAGTAGATGAATGAATCTTCATGAATCTCTTTTTACTGAAGAAGTGCATTAGGGCTCCAAGTTCCCAAACAAGGGATATGCAGGTAGGACAAATGCTGCGCACCAGAAGTGTTTTGGTAAATTTCATTGTGACAGGGTGAAGAATAGATGCAAATCTGGATGCCTTTTATGGACCTTTTCATGCTAAAGAGTTCCTTCCTTTCTTATAGACCCTTTTAGGTAGTGAAGGTTTTTTTGACGTGTGGTCCTGCTGCTCTCCTGGTTACTGCCAGAGGCCATGTTAGCTGTCACAGTCTAAGCTGGCACATTGTTTGCCTCTACTATAATACTGGCCATCAGTGTGCCCAGGTTGCTGCTGGTACAACCATACTTTTCTCTGTCCAGACAGACAGCTCTATGTTGCTAGTGCAGTGTTTGCCCCAACCTACACAAGCCGTTGTTCCTGAGTCCGCTGCTCTCCCAGTCACAGGAGCTGGGCTGGTGGCATCTTTCTACACGGGTACTTCCTGATGCAGCTGCCTGGCACACTGTAAAAGGCTGCTGGTGGAGTCACTCACTCTACTTGCCTCTTAGTCTTTCCTTGTGCAAATAGGAGTGCAGTGGATGAAGAAAGGGCTTGAAGCGGGGCACTGACGTGCAGTCAGCTGATTTCTACCCCTCAGGGGGAGGTGGACTTCTAATTAAAGGAAAAACGTCGTCCAGTATTTCACACCTGACACGAGCACAAGGCCTAGGCTGACTGCTCTGCCTGGGCGGTGAACGCCTATTGGGTTTGTTTAGCTTAGCAACGCCGGAGGGGAGGAGAGGACAGGACAGGACAGGGTCGGGCCAGGCTGGGGGGAAGGGGCTCCCGCCTCGCTGCCATGAAGGTGGCGGCGCTGGAGCTGAGCTCCCTCCTGGTCAGACTGCGCCGTTCCGCCACGGATCCCGGCCCGGCCGCCCCCAGCCTCCGCCCGCCCTCCGGAGGCAGCTGTACGCCGGCTGCCGGCGGGCGTTCCCCGCGACCGCTGCTCGCTGCCACGGAGGAGGCCGGGAGTTGGGCGGGCGGCAAGGCACTGCTCATCACCCTGCCCGACATCGGGGAGGAGGCGGTGGCGGAGAGCGATGCCGAGGAGGCGGCGTGCAACTTGCGAAGCCCCAGGTGAGAGTGCCCGTAGGCGACGGGGACGGGCAGCGGGTGGTCTGTAAGTCCCCATTCTCCTCCGTATGTGCTCCCTCTGCTGAGTCCTGGGCTGCGCCGAGCAGCTCTGCGCGGAGGGAAGCTGCTCAGTCCCAAAGGGAGCAGAGAGGGGAGTGGGATGCAGCCGGAGCCCAGGGGAGCGTAGGGAGGGGGATCCGCCGCGGAGATACGGCGAGAGTTGCCGAAGTCACTGGGAGAAACCCAATGAATGCGTCAGTAAAGTGTGGAAAACCATGCTGGAGTGTTTGCGTATTGAATATTCAAGCTCGATGCTAAAAACACGTTTGTTTTTTGTTGGATTTTTTTTTTTTGTGTGTTTATTTGTTTGTTTTGCTGTCGTACGCAAACTAGCTGAGTATGCAGACAGGACTCAGTTGTCACGTAGAAAGTTTTCTTAGCAAGCTTGTTTCACTGTTGGAAGTACATAGCAACAGTGTCTTGAAAGTCGCTGCTCTGCTTTGTGAGGGAAAGAGGAGGTTGGTTGGTTTGTTTTTCTTCACTGATCTGCTGATTTCAAGGAGTCACTTTAGCTCTTCTTTTGCAAGGTATAGTTAATGAGGCGATCATCTTCCAAATTTCTGCCTCCTCTGTGGCTTGTAAAATGGGAGATGCCATCTCTTAGCCTTCTTCCCCCGACCGAGTAGCCCCAGCCTGTCTAGCCTTCCTTCTGAGGGCACCTCTGGTCCCTAATCCTGTTTGCAGCCTTTTCCTGATTCCAGTAAATCCTGGAGATGCAGAACCAGAACCACACACAGTGTTACCTGTGTAAGTGCAGTGAGGTTTTGCAAAGTGACGCGATAGTGCCTTTGAGTTCTGTCTTGATATCTGTATCAGTGTGGGCCAGCATTTTGTTGGTGGCTTTGGTTGTCACTGCGTAGTGAGCCCACAATAAGCCTGGGATTGCTTTCTGAGCTGCAGCTGGAGTCCCAGCGCCAGCACCATTTGTTTTGAGTTGTACTGGCAGAGTTCTGTGCAGAACTTCTCTGATCCTTTGTATAAATAATATCAGAACCAAGTAAATGTTATTTGTCTGTAATTTCTCACAATTGTTTTTTATTTTTTCTTTATTTTTTTCAAATTATGAAAAATAAAGCTAAGCATAATGCTGTTTGAGCTGCTATTCCTTTTAAATGCTGACTCTTATTAAAAAAAAATTAAGGGATAAAATTAACTCTTCACCAAATTGCTTGTATCGGGATGAAGAATAAACCTTATTACTTTAAGCTGGCTGTGTGCAGCAAAATGCTTATTTCACGTTGCTGCTGAAACATTTCTAACTGAACTGATATCCCCTCATTATTCCTTAACTGCTATGCTTTTGTATGCGTGGTGGCATTTCAAATATTTTATTCATAGCAGTCAAGCTTATTCTAATAAGGCATTGTTCGTCTTCAGAAAGAACAGAACCAGACCAGAAAGATGTAGAAGAAGGAATAAGACCTTTCCTTTGACAAGGAAAGCCTATACCTCCACATTAGCATTTTTTTAATTAGGTGGCTTCACTTAAGCTTTTACAAGAAGCATCTTAATTAAATATTGAACGCTCTAGAATTCCTTGCCTACAGTTCAGATTTGAATTTGTGAGCTCAGAATATGGTATTATGTCCTTGATAGCTAGGCTTAGAGAGTGTTTAATTATCCACATGAAATTCCTCTGTGACAAGTTTTAATGGCATTTAAAAGATTGTAAAAGACATTGAAAGTTCAGTGGACATTTACATTGACAACGGTTTAACTAGGAGTTACTGGTTAATAAGCAAAAGCTTCAGCATTGTGTTTTACCATTTTTTCCATTAGATACTGATAGTAATAGCAACCAAAATACACTGGGAAGGAAAATAGCATAAATTTGGTACTGATTTCTTCCTCTCTTTCCCAAGTACTCTGAATATTTTGTGAGATCTATGATGACTAACAATTAATCCTAGTGTGGTGTAGGGCTATAGTGTAGTGATTTCATACTCTTCTAATTCCACTGAATGAGCAGCAATTAAAATATATTTATTTATTTTTAAGGAAAAAAATAAATCTGACTGCATCTTTAAAAGTGCTGTTTGGAAAAAAAGTTGCTGTATAAGGTCACAAAATTGCTTTGGAAAATCACAAGATGCCTTATGTCACACTTACCATGATATAGCAGTGACACTAAGATACACTGTTTTCTTTTTAAAGAAACATTATGGCAACCTAGAGGTAAACTGGGTAAAGGTTAAGTCATGTTGTTTAGGAATGGGTAACATTTTGCTGGAATTGGTTGTACTGCTCCTCATGCTTAAGGACAGCTCTGACATGTGGGAAAACTGTGAACCTGGTAGAACAAGGACAGCTTTTCCTGTGATGTAAAAGCATTGTGGTCTATTGGCAGCTTTTCAGTTCCTCTGTCGCTCAGAACTTGTCCTTCCAAACAATGCTCTGTGAAGATGTGAGTAGAAGCAACTTAATGTACAACTGAAGAGAATGGAAAGTTGGATTCTGTTTCTCCCATTATAACCACTAAAAGGAATAGATCCCTTTCTTGCTGTAATGCATACTAACCTACAGAGAACTGCAATATTACTTAGCTTCCCATTTCAATTGTACTACTCTAATGAGCAAATGTAATGATGTAGTGTCTTGTTTGGGCCAATTGTTTCTTTTTGTTGCAAACAAATGTGAAAGAGCATAGATGTAAATTTTAATTTTATGTAGTGTTACTGAAGTCAGTATTTAAGCATTCTTCTAAACAAATGGAAATAAAAATAATTCCTAACATTTTCTAATATTATATCTAAAATAGGTTTTTACTAAGACCTCAGATGTGCAGTTTTCAACAAGTAGCTTGTCAGAGAACAAATGTCAGAAATGATAAAACCAAAGAATACCAGGTGTCCTCAAAGTGGTTTCATTGTTTTCGGGTCCAAGAACTGATCTATTGCCTTTGACAGTATTCTTTGTTTTTTTTTTTTTTTATAGGGAACTAGAGTGTTATGTTTACAGTCAGGCATTAACTTCTGAGTTCCTGAGTGGGATCAAGGTGTTAGTGATAGGAAGCAGAAGAGGTAGAGCCCAGAGATGGTTTGTCTCATCATCCCTAAAGGTGGGAGTCAGCTGATGTCAGCCACCAGCCCTAACTGCCAGGCAGGGCTGTAGTGGGTGATGAGGCAGCTCTGAGGCTATCAGCAGCTGAGGCTTGTTGGTGTGCTCAGGGCCCTGTTGCTTTCATTACAACATTCTCAGTGTGTCAGGACCATCTGTTTCCATCACCTCTCCCACTGGCTGTAAGATACATTTTAGACAGGTAAAAATTTTCTTTCTTTTTTTTTTTTTTTTAAGAAAATACATCTCTCCTGCATTACTATAAAGACCAGATCACTCCTTGAATGAGGATGAAAGGAATGTAAAAGAGAATAAAAGTTAAGTACCTGGACAGGCAAATGGTGAGCAAATATCCCCAGTGGGATTGGGAAGATAATTGGAAAGAAATCCCAGCCAAGTAGAACTTGAGGGCTGAGATAAAAATGACTTACTAAGATAGAACAGGAAGTGAAAAGGAGAATAATAATAGTAACAATAATAACATAAAATACAGCTACAAAAGAAGTGGTGCACAATACAGTTGCTCACCACCCACTAACCGATGCCCAACCAGTCTTCAACCAGTGGCTGGGCAGCCACTGGTTTTTTAAAGGTTTTTCACGTGATGCTGTATGGTATAGAATAACCCCTTGGCCAGTTTAGGCCAGCTGTCCTGTTTCTGCCCCCCCTTGGATTGCCTTGCCCCCCCTTGCTAGTAGGGTTGCACAAGAAATTGAAACATCTTTGGCTCTGTGCAGTGCTGCTCAGCAACAACTAAAACATCCCTGTGTTATCAGCATTGGTTTTCTCCTGAAGCCACAACGTAGCATCATATCAGACACTATGAAGGAGAAAAATCTGACTCTGTCCCAGCTGAAACCAGGACACCCTTGCTGTCACCTCACTCACTCTTCTGGTGGGAGTGATCAGTCTTTAAGGAAACCTAGCTCTCTTTGTCTGCTGAATAAAGCAGAAAATCTGTAGAGGAAAAAAGGTGGTATATGATGATGTTCAACACTCATGCTCTCAGATATTCCTGTATGCATATATGGCCAGTTGTTAGCCAGCTTGGACAGAGTCAGAGCTCATCTAATCTTATGCTGTTGAAATTGAATCTGTGGACTAGCAGCACAGCCATAACAAATGTTTGTTAAAGGGTGAAAATAATCTGAAAGTAATTCTTTTGTTTCATATGAGAATTATTATTTTTTTAAAGTTTGTAAGAAATGCAAACTTTGAATATGCATACTGCAGTTCACCACATTTCATGTATTCATGACTTCTTTCTTCCATGGGGATTTATCAGAAAAATCTGATATAACAAGATTTTCTGAGTTTTTAGGAAAGAAGATGATAACAGACTTTCTCGTTCTTCAGTCGACTTATTTCTTTAATATTGTTGACAAAGAAGCAGCATCTGTGCTGCAGAATGACCCCTTTCTGCATTTTGCCCCAGCTGATAGACTTCGAGCTTCAGAGCATTTGGCCAGCAAAGGTTTGGCAATTTCCTTTGCTTGATGTTTGTAGCTGACTTGTGGTCAAAGTGCTCACAGAAAGTGGCTGTGTACCTGAGGGATTCCTCACAGATGGACAGCAGGAGATGATCCTTTATGGGTAATTCCTCTGCTCTGGCTGATGGACCTCTATTCCAGTTTATTGACAGACTAAGCACCCGTGTTTCAAAACATATGAAATCTGCTTTTTAATGCTTCCTGCTAAGGAGATAAGGATGTGTTGGAATAAGAATGTGCTGCTCTGGGAATTTGCTGAGGGATTGATTAGTGTCTGAGATAAGAACTGGTGGAGATGGGTACATAGCACTTGCATTTCAATGTATCTTCATTTGTGTTACTAAGGCTGCAGCACTTGTTAATGTTTGATACTGAAAGCTATTTGGTAACCTAGCAGATTAAACAGTGTTTTCAAGATTCACTGTTACTACAAGTAAGTGAAGGTGAAAGTATATTTTCATTGTGTTAAGAGCAGACCAGATTCAAGCTGGATGCAATGGTCATTGAATTTGCCTGTTGTTGGCCATATGACCTGAGCCTGCCTTGGCTGCTATCTGTCCAGTATTCTCTTCTCCCATATCAAAGAAGTGATTTCCCCACTGTATTTAGCTTGGTGCAGCCTCACCTTGAATATTGTGTGGAACTGTGAACACCACAATATTAGAAGGATGTTAATGTTATATTAAGTGACATAAAGAGGGCATAGAGAGCGTGTCCTGGGTGGAGGAGCTGAGCTGAGGGCCTCCAAGTTGACCAGCCTAGAAAAGAGGAGGCCACAAGATGACCTCACAGTTCTCTGCAGTTGCCTGACAGGGGGATGCAGAGGGAGGTGCTGGGCTCTGCTTCTGGGAACCTATGGTAGGATGGGAACAATGCAAAGCTAACCCTAGTAAGGGTTCAGATTGAAAGTAAGGAAACATTTACTCACCACAAGGATGATCAAACACTGGAATAGGCTTCCTACAGAGGTGGCTGATGCCCCATACCTGTCAGTGTTCAAGAGGCATTTGGACAGTGCCCCTAATATTGTGCTCTAACTTCTGGTTAGCACTGAAGTGGTCAGGTGTTGGTCTTGATTATGTTTGTACATTCCTTCCATTGCATTGCATTCTGTTCCATTCCAATCCTTGGTATTTACAGACTAAGATCTTCCCACACTTGTGTCACGTGTACTGCTGCATACTGCAGAATTGCTTCCACACAAGATTTTTGAAGTCTTTCTTTGGAAAACTCAGTGCTTGGAGCAAGATAACTTCTTGTTCTGAATTATTTATTGTATGCCTGATTTTCTTCAGAGATTAATGAACAGAAATGAAAAAAAAATCTGATATTCTGATGAAATAAATCTGTTATAAAAAGACAATATTGATAGAATTAGCAAATGTACATCAATAATAAGATACATGAAAATTCTCGTGGACTGCTTCCAGGTGTTTTGCTGGGCTGCTGCTCTCCTTGTCTCTCTTGGCAGACACTTGATACTGCAGCAGTAAATGCCACCTGTCAGATCTAAAGAAATAAAACACTTTTCCTAAGGCAGTAATTAGCATTCTTTACTATTGCAGTTAATCAAGATGATAGGTAATTTTAAAAATGTTAACTCATGATTTATATTAAAAAGCCAGATTTGTTTACATAAATAGAAAAATACTTAATAAGCAGATTTTGCTCTCAGAAATTATTTTTGTAGAACCAAGCATTATATTTGTTTTCATTTTCTTAGTGAATCAATATTATATATATAATGTAAGAATGAAATATTCACCAAGCTCATGCCACGTTAAAGGCTTTATAATTTTGAAACCATTACCTTTCTGTCAACATAAGGAAAACAACAGCCCTGTGAGAATGATAACGTGGCCTTCATTTTCAAAGCTAGTGTTTTCACTGCTAGATAGGATTTAAGTTTGCTGGGTTCATCATAAAAATATTTTTCTCTATAATAAAATAACTTATAAAGAGTGCCTTCTTACAGTAATACACATAAAGAAAATGAGACTAAGTATTTTCTAATGAGACTCTAAGCTAAGGAATTATTTAACACTTTTGTGTATTCAGTAATGTGATCTTTGCAAGTATATAATATTTTCACCTTTTTCTCAAGACATATAGTATGTAGCTGAAAACTAGAAGGCAGCCTTATGTTTTTTAAAGCCATATCCTTAAGCTGAAGAATTTCAAGATGATGAAAACTGTTCATTTTCTTTTTTGAGCTTTTTTCTTTGTAGTAGTTTCTGAGCAGGTTGTTGCTAAACAGTAACAATCCTTTCAATAAGGAAATAGTTATTATGACTTGTGTTTACACAAACACTGTTCTCAGTGCTTTACTTTGTTTCACACTTTACTGCTACCAGGGTAGATGTTAAATCCTATGTGTTGTGTAGCCTTATTAACCTGAGTCATGTGATGTGTTTTGTTGGTTATGAATAACCTTTAAAAACCTTTAAAAAACAAAACAGACACACAACAGGAAGTGTTAGACTTAAGCAGTCAGTGCAGCCACACCAGGTTTTCCAGTGAAGTAAAGGGGCAATGAAAGACTATGTGTTAAAAGCTACAAGTACAGAGCTGTTTGTGTTTTAGTACTAATGGCTGGGTATCTGCTGATGCTTGGATCTGAAGGCAGTGGCTGAATTCTAAGACCCACGTGTTACTCCTGAGCAATGGCTCATAAAGATTAACCTCAGTGATTCTAATGAGTGTGTGGCTGCTTCTGTAATACAAATGTTTTCTGTGAGGGGGTGATAGTCCTGATTCCTACAAAGTATGAGCACTCCCCAAACAGTCTGACCATCAAGGCGTCACTAATTCGCACATAGGTTCAAAGTTAGCAAGTAGTATTTCTGCAAAATTGGGTGGTGTGTTAAAAAGCTAAAAGTAGGAAAAACTGGTCATGTCATTTCTAAGCAAACAGACTGGGTAGATACCATAGCTATCTTAAAATAATTTTCTGTGAATGGCTACGTAAAAGTTGTATTAAATTTCTCGTGATTCTACTTTCTCTGTCCATCAGCTGGAGCAACCTCAGCTAACCTATTCTGGCTTCTTCAGGATTACCACAGTTTTGTTAGCTTTGAGAAAGCTGAAGAATAGTGAGCATAAACAGGAACAGACATTGTCATGTGCCTTTGTTTCCTTTAATAAGTAACAAAAGCTGAGCCAAACTGGGAGATTTCGGTAATTCCTGCGGTCACTGGGTTTGTCTCATAGGAAATCCAGACTGCTGAAGGAAGGACTGGGTGCTGTCATGTTGACCACATGAAAGGGTCTTCGGCTCTGCATGCTGCTGCTACAGCAGTCTTCAAGTACAGCTCCTCTGAGATCCACTAATGGCATTCAATATTGTCTGTTATATGTAGCACTTTGTGGTCATTGAAGTTGTTAAGAGGGTAAAATGCTCTTCTCTTCTTAAAAGCTCTCAGTCTATTGGAAAAGAAAGAAACACACAAGACCTCAACAGTTAAGTCTGTCTGGTCAAGTAGTACACGGAGAGTATGCTGTGACCAAACACAACCTCATTAGGTGGATGTCTGCCTCACTTAGAGGTAATAGAGGATGTGCATTTCCAATGAGCTTTGCACTGCACCTGATATAAATGTTCAGGTAAGCCACTGCACTCCTTGCCTAGAATACTGTTCATCACTTAGAAAGAAGCCATGTCCAGTTTGTTCCTTCCTTGCATCACATGGAGCAGCATTAGCTGGGGGATGTGCAGGAGGACCCATTTGTGTATTGATGGTAAAACAGCGTGCCATTCTAATGGACTCCCTATGGTCTTTGAACAAGACAGTGACTATGAGTGGCCTATTCACTGCTAGCTAAGCTGCTTTTTGGAGTGGCTGTGTTGGCTTTACAGAGAAGTATTTAAACATGCTGGGCTCATGAAAGAACAAGTACAACTTCTATGTTTTATTTCAGTACAAAGAAGAAAGAGGAATAGGCTCCAGTGGTAATTGACCCAAATTAGTATGAGAAAGGATGTTGTGATTCCAAAATCAGTTACTTTACTTCCAGTAGATGTGTATCATTTGTTAGAGGGTTATATTTTGATTTTTATAGTCTCATATCAAAGATTTTCATAAATCTGTCATACAAATAGTTGCTATCTCTTGGCTATGCAAACTATGTGTGGGAGCAAAAAGACAGCAAAAAGTGAAAATATGAAGAAATTAATCATGTTGGGTAATAGGAAACGTCGTGTTATGGGAGTGTGCTGAACTTACTGTACTTATATTTAGTTACAAATCACAATTCCAAAATAGAAAAGAACATGCAGAGAAGATGGGAGATCTGAGAAGTTGAACTTTTTAAGACACCAAGGCAGCACCTTTCATAAGAGATACATCATACATTGCCCACAAAATGGCCGTATATAATAAATTCTTTTGTCAGAGGCTGTAGTGGCAGAACTGACTTTTACCCATCTTTTACCCATGTTAGAGGGGTGAGATTAGCATTCATGAAAGTTAGTATATTTTCCTATCTTTAAGGTCCAGCTGAATGCCTTTTGGCATCTCCTTTTACTACATTCCGCTTTCAAATAGGGTAATAATAATACACTCACTGAGTTATCCTTATGTTTGTCATTGTCTTGGTGAGCAAGGAAGAAGTGACAGTCTCATTTTGAGAAATGCAATTGATATTGTGTTTCTTTCCTAATAACTTTGATATAAATTAATTGTATGTTGCGGAGAGGTGACCAGTGCTTCTTCCCATTACAGTGACAAACAAGCCTTTCCGGAGCAGAAAGGTTATGCAAAATCTAACACCTAGTCTCAGTCATTACAGTGAGTGAATGCAGGAAAAGGGGGAGAAGAGCAGAAGAGCTGAAGTCTGGATAAACAAAAATAGTCACAGAGTCACAGAGTTGTATGGGCTGGAAGGGACCTCCAGAGATCATGTAGTCCAGCCTTCCTGCAAAGCAGATTCCCTAGACCAGGTTGCACAGGTAGGTGTCCAGATGGGTCTTGAATGTCTCCAGAGAAGGAGAGTCCACAACCTACCTGGGCAGCCTGTTCCAGTGCTCTGTCACACTCACTGTGAAGTTTCTTTGCATATTTGTGTGGAACTTCCTATGCTCCAGCTTATGGCTGTTTCCCCTTTGTCCTGCCCCCACAGACTGCTGAAAAGGGCCTTGTCTCTGACTCCCACACAGATGGTGTATGTATATAAAAATAATGCATCTAGGGGAAAAATAAACTTATGTAGTGCTGACCCTGAAACTAGCAATTAAGAAAAAGGAAAGAAATCATGGCAGTATTTATGGTAGTTCTGTAGATGTTTCTGTGTGCAGTCGTATTTCAAAAAGCAACAGAATCTCATGCCTTGTCAGGAACAGAGTGAAGAGGATCCTCTCACTGCAGTGTGCTACGTCTTGAATGCTGCATGCAGTTCTGGAATCACATCTAAAGAAAGGCAGCTGAGATGTCAGGTGAAAATGACCTGCCCTCAGGTCTGGGAGTGAGGTGAACTCACCAGCTGTGAGAGTGGCTCTGGATGGCATTACTATGGGCATGATGCTCAATGTGCCTGAGTGCAGCTTTCTGGGGAAGCACGGCAAGAGCCATCTACTTGTTAGTAGCTGCAATAGGAGAACTGGAGAGCACGCATGGCCATCTAGGGGATTAGTTCAAACAGTGTGGGGAAAAAGTTTATTTTTACAGAGTAACTTTTCTAGAACTTGTTGCAATGAGTGACTGTAGAGGCAAATAGGATCAGCAGGTTCAGGATGGTTTCCAAGAAGGTGGTGGACAGGAACTTCTGGAAGGACTGGTCAGGGACACACTCTCCTGACATCACATAACAAATGATACTGCTGGAGAAGGAGGAAATGTACTGCAGATAATGACCAGATTTTCCCCTACGTACTATGTCTGGTTGCTGCCATCACACGAAGTGCTGCAATAGCTGGACTGTCACTTGGATCCCATAGGACGTTCTCAGATTCTGGTCTGCGGAGGCAGTGGTCAGTGCCACCTGCAAGGTTTTGTGCTGTTGGAGGTAATGTAAAGCTGGAATTTTGCCACTGTGGAAATGCATTTTGTATGTTTTGAAGAATGACTTGCAAAACGCACTGAAGGAGGAGGAAGCCGAGGCGACCACATCTATCAGCCGGGACACAAATAACTGCCGCGGTGCTGTTTTCCTCGCGGCAGTGATTCTGTAGGAGAACGAGCGGAGTGACAGCCTGCGCTGTTACCCGCTTAGGACACGGTCGCCGGGGGGAGGTGAAGCACAGCAGGGCGGGCCCGGAGGCGGTGCGAGGGGCCGCCGGGGTCTTGCGCCGAGCTGTGCCGAGCCGGGCCACCTCGCGCTCTCATGCGCAGGGTGAGGGGTCCCGGGCCTCCGGGCTACTCCCGGGGCCGCCGGGGGCTCCTGGTGGTAGGGTGAGTGCGGAGCCGCTCGAGGCCGGCTTCTGTCTGGCTGCGGGGGAAGCTGTTCGGGGCCGGGTGGGTTGCGGGCAGCGCTGGAGGCTTGCCGTTCGGTGTCTGCCATTGCAGGCTTCAGTGAAGGCTTCCGAGGAGACTGTCGCGTTTCTCATCGCTGGGGGAGTGTACTGTGCATGTACTGGGAGGGATATATATATATTTTCTTTCTGTGGCTGATTACTGACTTATTTCCCTGACGTCATGTAGTCCAGGGAGTCAGGAGGCACAGTACCTGTGCGTGCAGGGGAATAATGCAGCAGAAACACCTCCCAGCAGCATCTCAGGCCATGCGCTGTGCCATCTATGTGCTTTGTTTTGCAGAGGAAGTCAGGGGCGTTTTATTGGTGCAATTTATTCACATGTGTGTAAGTCTAGATTGACTTTAAAGCCACTGAAAAGGTACTTGGGAATTCTCTGAGGAATCATAAACCTTGTAGGGCTAGGAGGTCCTATGAGCATGTTCAGAGCAGGTTACTAGAAGTCTTTCAAGGGAATGAAAGAGCCAGGATGGAGGGGGAAAGGTTCCTTACTCAGAGAAATAACTGCAGGTGAAAGCAGGAGAGGAGCACAAGGCTTCCTTCTCTGGTGGGTTTTCATAGGATTGCTTGGGGCCAGTGACAGCAGGTTTGTTATTGGCTGGATGAAGGAATTAGCAGTGTCATGGAAGGTTGTTGGTGGTACTGAGCTGTGGAAGGCGAAAGTCACCTATGAAAAAACTGAGAAAGAACTTAGAAAATGACCTGGGCAAAAATACAAGAAATGAAATGGTGGAGATTTGTAAAGATGGCTTGTGAGCCCACTACTATTACGTGGGAGATAGGTCCTGGTGTGGTGAACAAGGGATAGGGCAGGAAGATCAGAGCAAGCATGTAGAGATGTTTCTTAATGCTGCTGTTCCTGCTTCCAAGAATGTGCAAGTTTAAATGTGTGGTAGCTTTTTGGTGGTTATTAGCCAGGGCATAGGTGTGAAATTGCCTCTTTGAATGGACAGTTAGGTTTTGATGTTCATGTCTTTGCAATCTGTGCAGAGTGAAGAGTAACACAGGAAAGCATAGGAGTATGGTTGAGGAATCCTAGCAGTTGCATGGCCAATATGTATTTTCTGGCTGAAGGAATTAAGCAAGCTTCTAAATAGAGAGCTGTTTCCTTACAGTTACTCATTTACAAATGTACTTTGATGTAACCATGTTGCTGTTTGCAGTTATGACCTGAGGGTTTCACTGGGGTGAAATAAGAACTTCAGCAGGTGAAGTAATCTGTTACTCTAAAAATGCTTCTGAGGAACATTTTGACATATTCATGTGTATTCTGAAGTGATGAGTGTGAGAGGTAGATTGTGTTTTTGGAAATTTGGTGGAAATTTCCAATATTCCTGTACGTAGCTCAGGATAATTTATTTTTCATAAAGGAAGTTGCTGAACAGAGTAAAATTGAGGCTGTGGCATTCCGACCTGGGTAGAACTGGCGTAGGCACTATATATGGTAACTATATAGGGTAGGGGAATGGCTAGCACAGGATACAACAAATATGCTATTTTTTGGAAATACTGTCCTCTAGTTACCATAGGAATATACAGAACATACCGAAAACAAATAGGTTGGTAACAGACATTGTATGGAAATGCATCGTAGCAACAGTGTTGGGAATGTTGTGAGCCTGAGATGCTCAACCAATGAGTGCTAGGAGAGGTATTACCTGCATCAGACTCAGGGTATATAACAGAATGGATTTCAATGATTGGGTTTGCAATTTCTCCCTTGTCAGTAGGAGGTGTGTGCCTATTATTGCAATAAGGAATAAACTGCTTTTCACAAAGATCTTTGCCTGATTAGAAGTTTTTGATTTTAAGCATGTTTCTCAGAATGGGTTTAGCATATTAATGGCAGAACTTAGTGGAATTACCTAAATTTTTATTAGAAGAATTTTCTTCTATTACAGATTATTCAGTTAAGACCAACAATAATACTGGAGGCACTCCTATGTGTATGGCTATTCATTTTACTATTCATATGTGTGGTTTGAAAAGGATGGTTTCAAAATCTGAGCATGCATTCAGGTATTTGGAGATCTAAAAAAGGCATTTTCTAGAAACAGTTATTCTGGAAATGTATAGTAATAGGAAGCTTGTAGCTTGCTTTTTAATATAGTGCTAGAGAATTTTCAATACTGGAAGAACTGATGCATTATGACCTATAAATGTATTAAGAATATGCACGTTTGCTCTACTAACATCTCAGTTCACTTAAACAGAACAGCCAGATGCAGTGTTCGTAGCCTTGTCAGTAAGGGACATTGTTTGGTTGGCACCATATCTGTACTTTCTTTTTATGCAGATACATTTGAGAAAACGGGCTTTCAGTTAATGATCAAATAGAAATGTCCAGTTAACCAATTACTGCATGAGCAGTTGCTATTTAGTGGCTTTCCTCTGTTTCAGGTGTAGTGAGCTGCTGCTGCAGTTTTTGTGCTTCATTTCAAACTTTAAAGTGCAAAAATGGGTAGAATGCTTGTGGAGTTAAAATATCCCTGCCAGTATCGACCATTCTGTGATGGAAAATTTCATTAGAGTTGCTGAAATCTTTCTTCAGTTGAGGTGTAAGTGTAGCTTATTTAATTTTATAAAATAAATTTTTTTTTTGTGCCTTTAGGAAGGGACTATCCAGAGGTTCTACAAATCGGTATCATTCAGGAAAAAGTAGAGAATCTCTTCCAGCAGTTTTTGAGAGAAATGTGCAAGAAGCCATCAATAACTACAGTTGGTATGCAATAACTTCTGAATAAGTACTTCATTAATGGACTCTTGGCTTATAGTCCCTTCAAGAGTAATATTAATTTTCAGCAGTGGAACTTTATTCCTGATTTGTGCTACAGGCTTGCATGTTGTTAGAGCACAGTAAGGGTACAAATTAAACTTGGGAAGGAAATCAGTCTTGGCAGTTAAATGCAGATGATACTAACTAGCTTTTCAAGTCAGTTAACTGTCAGGGAATTTCATTCCAGCTGATGTTGGTTAGCCTTTGCTAGGCCTGTGTGTCTGATTGCATCCCAGGGGTGGAGGTAGCTGATTAGAGACATGCTTGAGCTTTCTGGGAAGTTGTAATCCCAGAGCTCACATTTTAAAGTGTACCAGGTATAACAGAAGGAAAGCCTCTGGGTACAGACCCATAACCTGATGCTAACTGAAACATTTGCAGAGGCTTTATGTTCAGTTGTACAGAATCTCCTTGTGATAGCTTCTAATAGAGCTAAAGAAGATTTATGTTATCCTTAATGTGCAGTTTTTTATGTGCCCATTAATTACACTGGAGCACAGACAAAATAATTGTTAGAGGTGGAAATGTATGTGTGTATACTTACATATATGTCTTGGAATATCTATCCATGTTCTAGAGTGCCATTATGGTTACAATGGTATACAAAACCAAATAAATACAGTGGAAGGAATTGCCTTTGAGGCAGGAAATGGTACCAATAGGACCATGTACCCACATCACTCTACTTTAAAGCATGCACTTAAAATTCCTCACAGTGTCTTTAATTTAATGTCCTGAAAATCATGTATCCAACAGGCAAACATATTGCTGTCCATTTAAGTGATCAGTTAAATTACTTTTAAAATGTTTTTATAGAAAACCATCATATTCCTCATTTTAACTGTTTTCTTTTCACAGTGAAATGCTTTCATCAGTTTCATCTAGTGGACATGCAACACTCACAGACCTGAATAATTCTTGGTCTGGGATAAAAAGCTGTACAACTGGTTTGTCTACTGAAAGAAGTTCTGTTTACTCTTGGAGGGATGATGTATGTCACAAAATCTTTTACAGTACATTTTATCCAAGTATTCTGGAAAAGAGTAATTTTTACGGAAAATGGATGCGTCTTATAGAAGAAGAGTTAATTGCTTCCATCAGCAATAGCCTATTGATTAAAGATATTAATTGAATATTTTAAAACAGTTTTGTTTGCAAGTTGATAATCAGCTGATTTGTTTTGTTTCGTTTTTAAAGAAAAGAATAAATAATGGAATTGAGGTATAGGTAGTCTTAAGGTTTTGAGTCCAATCTGTTTTCAAATACTGGATATTTTTTCAAGTACAGTTTTCAAGTACTGGATAACATAGGTGATGGTTTAAATTTGACTATTTTCAATTTTTTGAGTCATTAAGTACATTCATGTGTATGCATGCAGACATCCCACTCTAAATAAATATTTAGCTCTTGCCTAAGCTCAGTGGGGTTGTAGGTAGTATAGGGTTAAGTAAAGCCCATTAGTGAGCTTGACCAAAGGGGCAACCATGGTGGCGGCATTTTGAATAAACCTAAAAACACAGCAGTCACCACCACTTTCATTTTAAAAAGCTATTCATTTATGGTGATGGTGTCTCTTACCTTCTACATCATCTCCTCACTTTTAGGGTACTGCCCCCATCTGCCACTTCCAGCCCTACTGGAGGCAGCCTAATGTGACATTATCTAGCCAAGAATTATTTTCCCATCTCTGCAGTGTGATCCCTGAAGCGGTTGGGGAACTCAGGTGGAAGTGAACAGATGTGCTTTGGACCCTGATTATTTCCATTTCAGTATATCAAAGTATAATGAATATAGCACATAGTGCATGAATACGGTGCCAGAATTCTTCAGCAATGTGCTTGTACCTACCTCTCTGGCCAGAGTCTGATCCTTTTCTTTTTTCACATGCTTCTGAACTCATCCAATTCTGGTTGTGCTGAGCTCAGTGAAAGGGTACGTAAGGCAGTTTCTCACACTCAGAGCTGTTTCCCAACCACAAGTTATCTCTTTGCTGTTTTACCCGGAAGGGAAAAGATCCACTTGAAGAAGCAGGATGCTTTGGTGTCTTGTGTCCCAGAGGTGCATGCTGTATTAAAAAGGGAGACAGGAGCTGTGACACCTTGTAATTGAAGTTTTCTGTTGGCTGCTCTCAGGCAGCTCTGTTACCCGTTGACTTCATAAGAAATGCAGGTTTCTAGATCACTGCTGCAGCACCTTGATCAAGCCAACTGCCTCTCTTTTTGCACTGCAGAATATTAATTTTGTCCAAAGTAGGTAGTGTAGAGATCATTTTGAGATTCTCAGCCAAGTATCAGTTGTCCCGTTCTTAAAAATGTTCTTTTAAATGTAAATGTTTATTTAAATGTTTACCAACAACTATTAATTTTATGATATGTAGGAATTTGACGAAGCCAACACACAGAGAGTGCATCAGCTATTCTGGGATATTGATGAAATGCTGTTTGAAGGAAAAGTGACCTCCCAAACTCAGAGCCTGCAGGCAGAATGCGCAGACTGGGTTGAGCGATCTCTTCATCTAAGGTAAGGAAATTTCTTGCTGGTACCTGTTTTAACTGGTTATCGTTCTGAGTTGCAGTGTGGACTTGAGCTGTGCCACTGTTGTGTGATAAGTCTTAGTAGTGCACTAGCAGCTAATGCTCTTTATGGATTGATATGGTGATGGCAGGCCAAGATATTTTATCAGGATTAATCAGGATCACCATTTTCATGTATTTTTCTAATTAAAGAATGCATCTTGTAATAAAACCACTTGTTTTTACTGCAAGTGAAAGCATGCTGTCAAATCCCAAGAAATTTAGTGTTAATTCTGTTAGTTATTTACTTTTAGAAAAAACAAAAAATGAAAGCAACCACATGCTTCACCACGTGCACTGCACAGTCATCTCACTATGGCAGTTTTCACAAGCATTAAGACACATTTCACCTTTTATAGGGGTGTAAAAATTGATAGAACATTTATAAAATGGAGACAGGCTTTGTACTGTGCAATTCATTCAAAGCATTGTCATTTCACAATTTTTAGGATGTTTTAACAAGGTGAAATGTTGAACAAGATGACCTCCTGTATGTATGATTTTATGATTCAAATCTGATGCTGGTGGTACTGAGTTCAGGAGTTTGAAAGTAAACTGAATTAATCTGGGAGCTCTGTGTTGTTTTGACCACGGGGATGTAGTATATCCTGTGCTCTTAATAGATTTTATTTGTACACTGCATTCATTTGAAAATATTTCTGATGTATTTTGTTTAATATTTATACATTTATAGTGATCTACCAAGTTTGACTTAACTTGATCTTAAAAATTGTATGCTAGAAACTCCTCTGCAATTACTTGCATTTTAATATTTTGACTCAAATGGATTTTTCCCTAAGGTCTCTCTCTCTCTCACTTTTTTTTTTTTTTCAGGGTTCTGGGAAAGCAGATCCTGTCACCAAAGAATGAAGGTTTTCAGCACTTTGAAAGCAGAAATGATAGCTCTGTGGATACTAAGTGTTTACCTGGTCTTCATGAATGTACTAGTAACATAAAAGAGTATGTTCATGTTTTTAAGTTTTCTACTTTTTCAGAAATCTAAAATATTACTTTTACTAAAAATTTTCAGTGTAATTAAATATATGCTTCTTTCTGCTTCTTTCTTTGAGTATTTAATTCTCATTTTATTGGTAATTTTTCAGACTCTGCATTTCTGGCTCTAAGCTGGTTCCTAAAGTATCTCCAGTACAGAAATCAATAAGTTCAAATTCCACTACGATTTATGGCACTGAGTTATCCACGTATTCATTCCTGGAAGAAGAAATCTATGATGCTGATGGAAAAATGGAAGAATATCTCGCCTTTGACATCAAGGAGCTGTAAATAACAGATATATACATACGTTGGTTTTTTTTGTTTTGTTTTGTTTCTTTTTTGTGTTTGTTTGTTTGTTTTTTAAAGAATATAATGAAAAATTCTCACTGAGCCCAGCCAGGGTTCATAAACTGGATTTCTCTTCTTAAAATACAGTTTATTTATTCAGTAGCACAGTGATCAGTGCACTCAGTGGCATGTGGAGGACTAGGTTATCATTTTGGTGGTTCCAAACTCTCATATCTCATGTCAGAGAAATGTCTCATAACCACTAATTGCTTTGAGGCATTTTTTTGCATGGAGATCCAAAAAAATGTCTATTCAATTTTGAGACAGGCTGTAGAATGGAGGAATCTGCTTTCTTCATGTGAATGTCTTGACCACCAGATTGTTTAGGGTCATCACACTGGATATGCTTTCAATGTCTGTCCTAATGAATCTTAAATCCTTGTGCATTGTAGAACAGCTTTGCAAGAGGTGCACAGTACAGCCTGCATTTAGAACATTCTCTTGAGTAATGAGTAGTAAAAGTATCTTCTTGAATATGCAAGCCAGTTTTCCAGTGGACTGGTTGAATGCTCCAGCAACTAGGTTGCTGGGCAGAAGAAAGACCATAACATGCTATTTTCTAAAAGACCTCTGTGGAGGGCTGACTTTAGTAGAATTAGTAGGACAAAAAGTTTATCTTTCGTGTTCAAGCTTGATGCACTTGCAGAAAAAGACATGCTTCTGAAAAGCTGAGGAACCAGTGAGATCCAGATAGACCATTTAGTCCTGTTTTGAAAAAGCATATGGGTACATGCTTTTTTGGAAATTTTTTGGGATTAGATGTCCTTCTAGAATTTAAGAATCACTTTGTCTTACTGCATAAGCAAAATGATTGGAAGAGGGATCTCAGTGAAGGTGTGTTTCCCTTCTTTGTGTCTCTTGTTTCTTGTCTCTCTTGTGATTCAATTCTGAAATACATGGGCTGCTTGGAAAGTAGTGCCTCCCATTTCATTATGTTGGTGCACAATGTCAGAAGTGGATATTGTTGGTATGGCAGTAGAGGTTGCACCTTCCCACCAGTATTCCATTACATGTTGTTGCTGTGTGATGAATGGCAGCAGAGGGGCAGTCTGACAGAATGATGCCTGGCATGAAAGTGCACATGAAGCAAAGGTGTGCCACTGAGTTCTTCTGTGTAGAAACAATTGCACCCATTTACATTTATCAATGTTGCTGACTGTTGATGGAGACCAAAGAGTGGATGTGAGCACAGTGAGGCTCTGAGTGAGTGATGCATTGCAGCAGTGACAACAATGCTTCACCTCCAGTGGTGCAGGTTTTTATAAGCATGGCATACAGGATCTTGTTCATCTCCAGTGAAAATGCATAGTTAATGGTGATGGCTATGTTGAAAAATATCCTTCTGTAGCTGTGAGTGAATTTGCTCTACCAAATAATATAGTTGTGCTCTTTTTATCTGCTGTAGTTTTCTCGGAGGCATTACTTTCAGAGCGACCTATGTATATTTACGCTGTTTAACTTAAACACTGGACATAAAGTTGTTTCTTTGATCACTAGTGGATTGTTGCAGATGTATACAGGTACACAGGACTTGATGAAAAAGACATGTTATGTTTTATTAGTGATGATGAGTGTTTGGAGCAAAAGAAAATACATCTTGCTGAGAAGAGGAGTAAGAATGGCATTCCTCCTGTTTCTCCAATGGCTTGTATCAGGGATGCTGTGGCTTCTGAAATATTTGATCATTTATGGAGTAATGTAATTGGAATATTGGAGAAACTGATTAAAAAACATTTGGAGACGAATGTCACAGGTATTTGATATTTTTCAGATACTAAGTTCATAACATCTAACTTGGATAATTATTTTTTCCCTGTAAGTGAAACTTGAGAAATATGTATATTTGTAGTGCAGCATTGTTATATATGTAATGTCTTACCAGAAACCACCCTGCAAATGCACCTAAAATGATTTCCTACTAATTTGTAGCAAGTTTTGCTTTAGAAGTGTAAAAAGGTCAGAATATTGACTAGAAGAATTCTGTTACTGGAGATGATGTGCTTTTGTTTTTAAATCACTGCTACAAATTGATGCCGTTAGTGGGGGATTGCTGGCATAGTGTGAATCTGGGAATTTGAGTTTCTAATAGAAGCAAGATGTTGATTTATACTCAAAACAAAAAGAAGTTGGTTTATTCTGTCAGAAAATGATAGGTTCAAGACTTCCGCATTTTTTCTTCTTAAAAAAGATAATCTTTGGGAATTTTAAAATAATATTCCAGGAATGTTTAACAGTATTTTCTTAAACAAGCAAATGGACAAAAAAAAAAAAAAAAAAAAAAAAAAAAAAAAAAAAAAAAAAACAACCATAAACAAATAGGAAATTCTTTCAGAAAAACAACCTTTAGTTATTTTTAGTAGATTTTTAAGTATCCTGGAAACTAAAAACTGTATCAAAGTATTTCCTGTGAAGTTGAATATTGCTAAAATCTCAGAAAATGCTGCTAAAATACAAAATGCGTTTTATTCCCTCTATTTTTATTTTTTCTCTATTGTGCAGAGAGTGCCAAGCAGGCAGAGAAGCTGAAAGCTGTTACAGGTAAACTGCCAGCTGTTCGTGTTACAGCAGATGTTGGCAGCATCCTCCTTTCCAGAGGCTCTGAAGCACGAAGTGTGTCTTTTGGATCTCATTTAGCTTCATCACAGGTAAAGATAACCTCAGGCAACCTTTGTTTTTAAAAGATCAAACAAACAAACAAGAAAAAAAACAAACTGAAAACCAACCCAGCCTAATTCAATAAAGTAAGTACTGGCATTTAAAATGGTGGTTGAATGTCCTCACTCCCTCATCACGTATTTGGTTGTTCCTAAGGGCAACATTATCACTAAAGTATTGCTGACGCTGATTTAAGAATAAAAAGAATAACAAACTCAACAGACCACAGATTTTTTAGAAATTGAATTTTATGAAAGCCTGTATTCCCTCCCTAGAAAATAATTCTGCTTTTATCACAGCCAGAATTGGTAGCATTTAGGTAATCAAATCAGCCTCTTCCCTGGTCTGCAGGGATGTGGAACTACAACTCACTTCAAGTGCTTTACACAAAATCCTGTGACTTTCAGGCTCATTTCTTTTCACCTCTGCTGCCTCTTTCACATGGGGGCTTTGCAGTACACTTCAGTGCTGGCAGTAGGGCTTGCCTGTCTTTCCAGAAGCTTGTGTTTGTATTGATAAATTTTTTTTTTTTTTTTTTTTTTTTGGTCCTGCTTAGTGCCTTTTCCCTCTGTCCGTTGGCTCCTGCTTTGCACATCCTGGTTCTTTTCTTTCTAGCCTCTATTTCTTTCTTTCTTTCTTTCTTTCTTTCTTTCTTTCTTTCTTTCTTTCTTTCTTTCTGTCTTTCTGTCTTTCTGTCTTTCTGTCTTTCTGTCTTTCT